>NW_012267361.1:956975-1070947 GCF_000151885.1 Dipodomys ordii
TTTCACTATATTTGATGTCAGTATAACTTGTGGAGGAGATGGGGAAAAACCAGTTGTTTAAGGATACAGGTGGTCCTGTTGCAACAATGAGAAGTACAAGGTGTCATGTCCAAAACGAGCTTTACAACGTCGGGGTGGGGGGTGGGGTGAAGGAGAGGGGAAGGAGAAGGATTGGGATGGTGGGAAGGGGGAGGCTGGGAAGGGATGTGAAGGGTAAACAAAGGAGGAGGCTGCAATGCTTGGTAAGAAATGTATGCATTATCTTGCCCATGTAATTGTAACCCCTCTGTACAGTATGTTCACAAATAAAATAAAATTAAATAAAAAAAAGAAAAAAGAAAATTATGTGTTAGTATCATTTTACAATAATGGTATAGAAATTAATCTTTTGGTAATTAAATTACTGTACTTCATTTACAATTGTTATTGAATGTCTAATAGTCTCTGGATATATCAAAACTTGTGCTGTCCTCCATCTCTTAAAAGTGATGTATAAAAAGTCTGTTCTATAGTGTATCTAGTGCTATTCAGTTAAATATGGTGATTTTATAAGAACTTCAAAGACAACAAGAACCTTTTAAACTGGAGGAAACCAATTTAATGCATGTTAAATAGCCTGAGACAGTCAAATTGAAGAGGACTGTTTATGTTTCTGTTTAGCCATTTGCTAGACAATGGATCCTATCTAGATTTAAATAGTTCAAGTTTCTATTTATCTGAACAGAGTTCTCTGAAAAATAAATAAATAAATAAATGAAAACAAAATATATGATAGAATAGTTAAGAAAAATATGAGTAAACAAACTAGGTTATATGTTAATATACAGTGATTATCTTTGCTGGGTTTACATAGTCAGAATCAGGATACATATGGATCTTTCTCTTCTTATACTTTTCAATGTATTTTCAGTTCGTGTTGGAGAACACAGGCTACCACAGTATGGATTCTTCTTTTAGATAATAACTATTAATGACAATGTTGTTTTTCTCTTATTCTGACCAGAACAAAGACTTTGCTCTTACATCTTTGATTCTGTTTTATACCTTCCCTGATTTCATTCCTGGAGTCTTGATTCAATGCAATTTAATTTAGTTCCTTATATAGCGTTTTCTTCGATTTTTTTCAAATGCCATGCTACATTACTTTAAAATCATCTTTCATTTGTATTTTTCAAATATGTTAATCTAATCATGTTACCAGGGCTTTCAGAATTTAAGTCAAGAATTCTTCCTTTAATTCAAACCAGACCTGACTCATGTAATTGCAATCCCTCTATACATCACCTTTATAATAATAAAAAAATATACAAAAAGAAGATAACTCTCATAAAAATTGTTTCGCAATAGCTTCCAAATGCAAGTTAAATATTAGCAAACCTTAAAGGTCTAACGGTATGAAGTTCTTATTTTGAGTAAAATTATCAGAGTAAAACACTACAGGTTCTCCCCCCCTCCCTCCCAATATGTCAAACTAGATCACTATCAGCCTCAAAACATATATACTTAGTTTTTGTTCATGCTCCCTTGGACTTTTAGTGTGTTGAACTTCAAAAAGTAAATACTGCGCTTTCCCTTATAAATAAATATAAAAAACCAAGTCTCTACCAAGACTACAATGTTCCTATGTAATCTAATGAGGCAAAAAAAAAGCTGTTCTTTAAAAAAAATTAAAAAATAGAAAAACAGGGCAGGGGGGAATAAAAAGGTATTTACAGAGCTACATCAACAGCAAGCCGCTCCTGTATCTGCAACTGGGCTATTGAATGTTGGCTCATGTCAGTCACTGTTGGCAGGCAATATTTGAATCTAACCCTTCAGTTTCAGGGTTAGATTGCAGTACAATTGTATTTTCTGATTCAGAGTTGGGCTCCTGATGAAAAGCCTCCAAGGTGGCACTCTCAGGATATGCACACTTGGAAGAGGAATGAATGGCTGCATGGGATGTTAATAAGGAGATGACCGGGCCTGGGGTGGATGGTATCCACAAGGCCAGCTGAAGGAGGGGCACTGGAAGATGGAGTCCCCATGTGGACTTTGTTTGATGTGGACACCAACTGAGATGGTGGTGACTGAAGTTCTGAACAGTGGAAGACACACAGACCTCTACAGGCTGACTGTGCCACCTGGACAACCTCCAGGAACTGGATCTGGGGAATCCAGGTTAGATAGACTTAACATTTTTCATTGCCCTAGGCAGACAAATAGGCTCTTTATTTATCCCAGAGCTGTGCTTCTGGATCCAGGTGTTGTCATCATGGAGGGAAATTCTCATCCTCATTTTCTGGAGGATTCCTATCTTTCCAGCTCTGCCTTTGAGGGGCTCCATCCTGACTGGAGCACATCTGTGAAAAGTGAGTGCTTCCAATCTGGTCTAAATGTTTTCTGTTTTCATTTTTATTTGTAGGGTAATCATCTAGTTCAGTAGTGGATCGGGATTTACTCCTGTCACTACCAATTGGAAGATTCTCTCTTTGGTACGGTATAGGAACCAACAGGCCTCCTATATTGAAATCTACCTTCAATTCAGGGGTAAAATGTGGAAAAGAAGGTGTAGTTCAGTGATAGAGCTCAAGCTCACTTTGAGGACAAAGCAAGTTTTATATTATTCTATTCTGTTAATTATATATTTTTGTATTTTTTACTGTAAAAATATTGTACAGAGGGGTTACATTTACATGAGTAAGATAATGAGTTCATTTCCTATCAAGCATTGTTGCCTCCTCCATTGTTTTTTCCCTATCATCTCTTCACTCCCACCTCCACAACTACCTCTCATACTACCACCCCACGCAAAAATTGTAAAGTTCATTTTCAACATAGGGTCGTGTACATCTCGTTGTTACAATGTGTCAACCTGTATCCTTATTTAAGCATTTTGTTTTCTCCCTTCTCCTCCTTGAATTAGAGAAGTGTATACATAAGATGAAGGGCACAGACATCAAATACAGCACAAACAGGGGTTATACCATGGGGAAGGAACATAGAAAGAAAAAAAAAATCACATTGTACATTATAAATATATTAGAAACAATATCAAGAAAGAAAAAAAAATATTTGTGTCCCTATCTTGGGGTTCATTTCGCTTAACATCATCTTATCTGGTCATATGTACATAGGTTTTGACTTTTTCTACTTGTCCTAAACAAGTACTAGTTATTGCAAATAAGGGAAACCATGGGACTTATGTTGCCTTTGGGCATGGCTTACTTCACTTAATATAATTTTTTCCAAGTCTTTCCATTTTCTAACAAATGGGGTGATGTCATTTTTTCTGATGGAGGGATAGAATTCCATTGCGCATATATATAGCACATTTTCTTGATCCATTCATCTACTGAAGAACATCTGGTTTGGTTCCATATTTTAGCTATAGTAAATAATGCTGCAATAAACATAGTCATGCTGGTAGCCTCAGTATGGCCTTGTTTGTGATCATTTGGGTAAATGCCCAAAAGTGGGATTGCTGGGTCATAGGGGAGCTCTATGTGGAGTCTTTTGAAGAACCTCCATACTACATTCCAAAGTGGTTGAACAAGTTTACACTCCCACCAACAATGAAGTAAGGTTCCCTTCTGTCCACATCCATCTCTTGTTATTAGAGTTCTTGATTCTAGCCATTCTAACTGGTGTGAGGTGGTATCTCAATGTTGTTTTGATTTGCATTTCTTTTATGGCTAGAGAGGTTGAATATTTCTTCATTTGTCTATTGGCCATTCTTAGTTCCTCTTCAGAGAAGTTTTTCTTCTAGGCTTTTGCCCACTTATTTATTGGGCAGTTCTTTTTTGAGGATTTGTTGTTGGGGGATTTAATTTATTGGGTTCCAAGTACATTGTAGATGTGAGTCCCTTGTCCATTTTATGGCTAGTGAAGATCTTCTCCCAATCCGTGGGCTTTCTATTGATGTTGCTAGCTATGTCTTTTGCCATGCAGAACTCTTCAGCTTCATGCAATCCCATTTGTCCAGCCTTTCTTTGATTTGTTGTGTTTCTAGGTCTCTATTAAGAAAATTTCAGACCATGCCAAGGAGATCTAGGGTTTCTCCTATTCCTTTCTGTAATGTTTTCACTGTATCTGCTTTGACTTCGTGGTCTTTGATCCATTTGGAGTTGATTTTGGTGCAAGGTGATATATAAAGATCTAAATTTAGTTTTCTACAGGTGATTAACCAATTTTGCCATCACCATTATGGAAGGGACTGTCTTTCTTGCATTACACATATTTTTAGCTCCCTTATCAAACATTAGGTGACTATAAGTCTGTGGGTTCGTTTCTGGGTTTTCAGGTCTATTCCATTGGTCCTCATATCTGTCCTTGTGCCAGTACCAAGCTGTTTTGATTACTATGGCTTTATAGTAGAGTTTGAAATTTGGTATTGATATTTCTCCAGCACTTTTCTTTCTGTTAAGGATTGAAAGAATTTTTGGATTGCTTCTTCTAGTTCATTGAAGAATGAGGTTGGAATATTGAGAGGTGTCACATTGAATTCGTAGATAGCCTTTGGAAGTTTTGCCATTTTCACAATGATGATCCTTCCAAACTAGGAGCATGGGAGGCTTTTCCACTTCCTAAGTTTTGCTTTCATCTCCTTTTTCAGGTTTTTAAGGTTTTCATCATAGAGGTCCTTCAATACTTTAGTTAACTCCTAGATATGAATCAAGTACAGGACTCTGGTAAGTGATTGTCTTAATATACTGTTCTAGTGCGAAGTTGGTGTTACTTTCATACCAAATGGGCAGAACAAACTGGAGCAACACAAGAAAAATGGCAAATCCTGGTATCTCAACTCCCACTCATGATAACCAGGTGATGGAGCAGTTAATAAATACTCCAGAGGAGAGTTCCCAAAACCTGTACAAACACTACTGTTAAACATGGTGAATGAAAAGATTGAAATCCTGCAAAAGACTCAGTGTGAGGGTAATAGGGAGAAAGATGAGGCTAACCAAATGTTAATACAGGAACTTTGCGATCATGATGAGGCTAATCAAAAATTAGTACAGGAATCTTGTGAGTGTGAGGAAGCTAATCAAAGATTAATACAGGAATTGTGTGAGCAGGCTGAGAATAGTCAAAAAGTAATACAGGAATTGAGTTAGTGTGAGGAAGCTAATCAAAGAATAATATAGGAATTGATTGAGTGGGATGAGAATAGATAAAGATCAATAGAGGCATTCGTGGAATCCATAACAGAAAACTGAAGGAATCTTGGGAGACCTGAATGGAGCTGGTCAGAAGGAAAGGGAGTCCAATGAAACTATAACCAATAACTATAACAATGAAACCATAACCATAACTAAGGGATTTGAGAATAAACATTAAAGACCAAATTAAAGAAGTAAAGAGGGCCTAGAGACAGAAGTTAAAGGTCTGGGAAATTTATTTAACAGGATCCTAGCAAAGAACTTCCCAAATATGCAAAAAGATAGGCCTATTCAGATACAAGACGCTTTTAGAACCCCAAATAGAACAGACCAGTACAGGACATCCCATGTCACATTATAATCCACACAAGATCAATTCAGACCAAGAAAAGGATCCTTAAAGCTGTCAAGGAATAATGATTAATCACCTATAAAGGCAAACCAATTAGAATAACCTCAGATTTCTCAGCAGAGACAATTAAATCTAGAAGATGTATGTCATGTCCTAAAGACAAACAACTATCAACCAAGAATACTATACCCAGCTAAACTCTCCTTCATAACAGGAGGTCAAATAAAACCTTCCATAGGAAAGAAAAATGAAAATATATATATATATATCTCCACCAAACCAGCTGTATGAAACATACCTAAAGGTGTCCTACACATAGAAAACCAACAAGACCACAATAAAGGCCAAGAAACTGCCCCCAAACTGAAAATCCAAGAACCATGAGAAGAACCCAGTTGTCACAGCTTTCAAGAAGGTGGATAACATGGTGGGAACTACCAAACACCTCTCAGTCCTAACTCAAAATTAATGGACTTAACTCCAATTAAGAGATATAGACTGTCTAGTTTGATTAAAAAGCAAGATCCTTCTATCTGCTGCCTTCAAGAGTCACACCTTGCCCATAAAAACATACTTTGAAAGTGAAAGGCTGGAATAAAATCTACCATGACACCAAGAAGCATTTTTGCCTGCTTAATGATTGCTTAAGTTCCCCCAGAAATGGTTAAGCAGGGAAAAGTAAGTACTTGTACAGAGGAGTTGGTACATATAGAGTAAATATGCCTAAGTATAATTATATAATTCCCTCCAAAAAGTGTTACATTCTCACCTAAATATTTGTGTTTCTTCAGTCCATATATTGAAACTTGATCACTAATATGATTCTGTTAGAATCTGGGAGCTTTTAGCAGATATTAAGTCATGAGGGCAGATTCCTCATGAATGAGGTTATTACCTAATCTCCATCTGTAAAAAGTATGAAAATCTAGTTCAATAGGAGGAATAATTTTAGCATTCCACAATACAGCAGAGTGACTGGCGTTGGTAATTTCCTCCCTCACAAGTCCTTAAAAAGCTAATATTATTTATGCTGATTTCATCATTTAAATTTATGTACACACACACACACATATATATACGCATATATCAACTTATCACGATGCCCTATAAATATGTAGAAATTATTAAATGTCCATTCAATATCTTGACTTGATCTTGGATTCCCATCTTGCAGAACTTTGAGAAATAAAGGATGGCTCT
Organism: Dipodomys ordii; assembly: GCF_000151885.1. NCBI lineage: Eukaryota > Metazoa > Chordata > Mammalia > Rodentia > Heteromyidae > Dipodomys > Dipodomys ordii. Next base: position 963,669 of record NW_012267361.1, read on the forward strand.
TTATGAGTATCCACATTAGCAAACAGATCAAGTCACTTCTGAATTAGGTAAAGGAGTATATGAATAAAATTTTACTCAGAGGCCAATGAATGTTGAAATACTCTGTGGTCAGGGGCTGTTTTATTTTTTAAAACCTGCTTTCTTATCTGTTACCTTTATGTTAGTGATCTTACATGGAGGTGTACTAAAATTTTCCATTTATTTTTTATGATTATACATGCTATTCCCTCTGCCTGGAATATTAGATATCTGACCCATTGACCCCTTTCTTTCAAAATTCTATGTGTGCAACACTCCCTCACAGTTACCTGACTCCCTTCTCTAACATAGCAATCTTGTATATTCTATTCTACTTTGCCTTTCTTCATAGCTACTTAGATACCTGCATTTAGGTTGTTACTGAACTTTAGAGGGCATTTCAGACTCAAAATAATTCTGTAGAAATCAGCTCTCTGCTCCCAAGCACATATGTGGGGATTCCATCCTGGACAACCTTCCCCACTACAGTGCTAGTTTGGGATCTTCCTAAATGTCCTTGAATCATAGAAGTCTTGCTGGCCCCTGGTCTTGTCAATAACTTTCAAACACCCAACAAAAAATTATTTTGCATAGAATTATAGGAGTTGGACCAACCAACTGATTGACTTTGGAAAATGAAAAAGGAAAAGGATCTGGGACACAGAAGGTGGACTTAGTACCAAAAAGAACATTTGATTTCTCATCAGTGATTATTTTCTACTGTTCAAGTGTTTAATTTACTCAATCTTAATGCTTCTCAGAAAAACAAGACCAAATCTATGTGCTGATTGATAGGTGATGTTTTCAGAGGATTTGTATTAGCATTTCCTTTAGTATCAAGAAATAATTTGTGGATCTATACACATCTGTACAGTCAAGGGCAAGCCCTGAGGCACAGGCTAACAACAAAGAGATGAATGAATTGGAAGACCTCCACTTAGTAGCAAAGTAGTAGATGGTGATGCCAGAAAGGTGGCAGGGTATTGGCTATGCAGAAATGTGAGAGTTATATAAGAAATTGAGTAAGGCTATATTAAGAACAGGCCATAGATTGTTGACATACTGATATTGTATCTTGTGATCAGTAAATTAGCACACTGGAAAATTATCAAAATATTATTTATTCTTACAGAATGACATTATTAATGATGGGGAAACTATCCATATTGTTTACTAAGACTCTAAGTCATCTACTTGATTCTCCAATATAAAATCGAAACAGCAATAATAATGATTTAAGTATTTGGTGAGACTTTACATGCTACTCATTTTCAAAAAAGTTTTCTGTGGTTTTTAAAGAAGTTCATAATGAGACAAGATGATTTAAAAAATGACACTGAATTAGAATGGTCCCAGTGGACCATTTATTTCTGAGTTTCATCAGGGAAAGGAAAACTCAACACATAATTTTTGAGGACATGGGTCATTACGCTTATGTCTTTCTCCTGCATTTAATATTATTTTTTCCTTGTTTTTAAGGATTTAAATGTATGTTTTAAACACGATTTGTCTCTAAAGTAAATGTGACTGATGTTGCCATTTGGGTACTGTGAATAGAAAAGATGAATTTGTCATGTGACACAATGAAGCTAAGGAGACTGGTAATACCCTGGAAAATTTTACAATTTTCTAAAGTAATATTTTGTTCTTATACATACATTGTTCCATTAAAGGAATGTTCCTATTAACTGCCTCACAGGACGATATAAAAATAGGTTAAGGGAATCTAATGAATATGGCAATTATACCCATAGACAAGTTCAAAGCTGAAAATGTTGAATTCATTGAAAAGAACATATTTTCTCTAGAGAGAGCTCAGGAGTATCCTGAGCTGCTTAGGGAAGTTTTTCCTTTGTTGGGTAATCTAGGCACTCAGGGACAGCTAAAGCCATGCTCTTCTAGGGCCCACGTAGTGATTGAACTGCAACAGATATTGACATTGGTCTCATAGTGCTAGACATGCATGAATCTGCAATGGAAGAGTTAAGACAAAAAGACTTCCACATAGATTTCAAAATGAAATTTCATAGATGTGAGATTGAAGCTAAAGATACAATAGAGAATCCAGGAAGTTAAGGTCTGTCAGGGAGATCCACAGAAAATGAGTTGTACGAACAGAAGTAAAAGAACAAGCAACTAGGCAATAGCTTGGGAACAAAGTTATTCCAAACCTTTGCAACTTTCATGACTCTACTACAGGCCCTTGATTGTAGATGTGTAGCTATTGTAGTTAATACTTACCCTGCTACCTTTTCAGTCTTGCTTTGGTCCCATTCTTCCTATATCACAATTCTTCATTTTGCGGCTGGTAATTTCTGTTATTGCATTTGTATATCGGAAGTACAACTTACATTTTGATTCTAAAAGATCTCACAAATAAGAATTTTTCCCAAGTCTCAGAACAAATTTTGGACTTGAAATTGTGAAGCTGTATGGACTCTTAGTTATGAATTGAATATATCTTGCATTAAGATAAATATGAGCTTTTGGGGGGCAAGTGTCAAATGTCAGCTTAGGCTAAATGTGATATGTTTGGGTGCACAGCTGACAAGGGATTGATTCTGATGGTTAATTGTGTGAAGTTGATTATGTCAAGAAGGGGCTAGAAGATTAGGAAAGCACACCTCTGGGTATGTCTATGATGCATTTCCAGTGAGGAGTAACTAAGTGGGGAAGGCCTGTCTCAGATGAGGGTGACCATGCCATGACCTGGGGCCCAGATGAAATAAAAAGGGGAAAGGAAGGGCTGCCTCTTCTTTCTTCCCACACTCCCTCTCTCTCCTTTCTTCTCTTCTCTTTTCTTCTCTCCCTTCTTCTTCCTGTCCCTTCATCTCTTCTCTTCCTTCACTCTCTTCACCTTCTCTTTTTCTCTCTACCTTCCTCCCCTTTTCCTATCTTCTCAATACTCTCTTTGCCATATTGTCTAAAATAGTGAGCCAGATCATACTGTATGACCATTAAATGGCTTTCACTACAATGAAAAACAGATTAGCACAGTTTAATTGCTTTATCCTGTCATATCAACTCCAGAAACTTCTTCCGTGCCTTTGTCTGTTACAGCCCTATCCCACATCAAATCACTATGAAGTCTGATTCATAAATATTCCTCAGTGTTCTTTGGTTTGTTCCAGTTGCTCCACTCCCTCAAGAGCCCCCAACTTGGTCTTCCCTGAGGCCTTCTCTCTTTACACCTGCATCTCAGCCTACACATTCTCATACACAGTGATTTCTATGCTTCCATTAGAAAGAATGACCACATTTGTAAGAAAATGGAAAGACTTGGAAAAAATCATATTAAGTGAAGTAAGCCAGACCCAAAGAAACATGGTTTCCCTCATTTCTAATAATTAGTATATGTTTAGGATAGTCCTAGGATAGGTTCACAATATAAAACATTGATAATTTAAATGATCTCCGTGATATGGAAACAAGAGTTTTTGTTGTGTTTTTGTAGTTTTGTTTTTGTCTCATTTAATTTTAGTGCACTATTGCAGTTACTGCTTTTGTTATTTTTTCCTTCATTTTATTTATTCCCTTTGTTCACTTTTTCATTATTTTGCTATTCTTTGTCTTGTATATAAGTTATCTGATTTAGGAAGAGAAGGAATTCACAGAAACATTGGGACACACGGTGACCCAATGCAACAGCAAAACTAGACTGTATTGGAAATGAATTTTACAACTTGGAAGCAAGGAAAGTCTGGGGGCAGGGAAAGTGAGAGAAAACAAGGGAGAGGGTAACACTGTTTGAAAAGCAATGTACTTATTACATTATGTATGTAACTGTAACCCCTCTGTACATCACCTTTACAATAAAATAAAATTTGAAAATAAATAAATATTAAGAAAATATGTAAATAAAATATTTAAAAAATATATAAATATAAATATAGATAGAATTACAAATAAAAATAAACAGGTAATTTAAATATAAATGATTTGGGTAAATATAAGTAATTATAAATATAAATGATAAAAATAAATAGTAATGTTTAGAAATAAAGTGTATAGTAAAATATAACAAAATATAAAATACAAATACATAATTTTAAATGTAAATAATTTTAATAATAGAATAAAATAAATGTAAAAAATACAAAATTCAAATTAAAAAACAAAATAAAAATATAAATAAAATAATGTAAACAAAATAATAAATAAATGTAAATATAGCAAATTTAATAATAAAAAATAAAAATAGGAATGAAAATAAAATTAAATATAAATATAATTTTATATAATATTTTAAATAATTTTAGATAGATATAAAATTGAAAATTATTTTTGAATATTTTTATCACTTACAGTTTCTAACAACTAAACACCTAAACACTAAAATTGATTATACCTTCCTATGCAGTAGTATTGCTACTATACTGGCTTATATTCCCAGGCTAGGATTCACACCCCTACAAATAACTGGTCAACAATCCTCAATCTATCATGAATGACAAAGGAAGACTTGACCAGACAGACATTCATAGGACTGTAGCCTGGCAGTATTAACTTATGATTCGTGAATGTTCTCAGGAAATATCAAACTTTATGTGTCAAAGAAATTGTGAGGAATGTGTTTAAATGAAATCTATAATTTTCCATTTGCTAAGATGTTAAATATAGTCTAGAAAGATTCTAGACAGTTCAATGTTGTTCTTGTCTTTAAAAAACAGAATCAGTATTCTATTGGTAAAATACTGTATTAAGAAACTTCAAAAGAATTATCCATGGTAATAATTCTCTATTATCTTCTAGAGGAATTTATTTATGTTCCTTCCAGTTCTCATTTCATGAGTAGTCATAGAATATATATTGTATTTATTTTTGGTGTCTTCTGGATGGTTCTTTGTGGTGCTTGGACCATCTTATATTTGGTATTGTTTATGCTCATATCCGTTTTTCAGTCTCTTTTCTCCCTTATTAACATTCCTTTCATTATGATTGTTATAATTTTGTTTCTTGTTTCTCCTTCAATTTCTACCTAGGCTTATTTATCCAACTTCTGGACAGAAAAAAAATTGCATCTCCTGTTGTTTCCCTTGTTGATTGGGAAACCATAATAAGGATCTTTTTTGACAATGGTGGTTTTGTCTTCTTTTGTCTTTTTATTTGGTTGTCTCCCAGCTGGATAGATCTAGTTTGTTTACTTTATTTTGTAAAATCTTTCTCTGGTAAAGTTATTGTCTAGATACATTGCTTTCCTTAGCAAGTGTATCATTCTTATTTTGTTCCATGCTGTGCCTTGTGTATGTTGGTATCTGGTACTTCCATTAGTTGAAAAATGAAAGGCATTGTGGTAACTAGTTTGTTGTCTTGAACTATAAGCTTTAAAGATTTTTAGATTTTGGTCATTGGGCTTGAACTCTGGGGCCTAGGCACTGTCCCTCAGCTCTTCAGCTCATGAGCCACAGTGCCGCTTCCAGTTTTCTGGTGGTTTATTGGAGAGAAGAGTCTCGAACTTTCCTGCTCAGGCTGGCTTTGAACCGCGATCCTCAGATCTCTGCCTCCTGAGTAGCTAGTATTATAGGCATGAGCCACCAGTGCCCAGCTAGATATTGTTCTTTAATTTATATGTTTGCCTTCTTATATCTGTGTGAGTCTATTATAATTTCCCTATCACTTCATGCTCTTGTAACTTCTTTTGGTGGCAGGTCAGAATGTTTTCTATATGGCTCTACTTATGACTGAATGTTCCAGAATGTGCTACAGCTTGTGATAAAATTTCTTCATACCTGCTTTGTGTTTTGTTGTAGTGGAGTTGAAGCAGAATTTCTTTTTCTAGCACAAATATCTTCTGTTGTAAGTCATATTCAATTGTGACAGTTTGTGTAGTTTGTAGCATTTATTCTTGTCTTTCCAGTTTGATGATTATCTGATTTGTAGGGCACTTAATAAGTATTTCCTTAGACTACACCCATTCAAATGGGTTCTGTTGTTCACTTGAGGTGGAGGAATGAGGACTGTGAGGAGCCACCAACTGGGCACCAACTCTGACTGCATTGGGATTTAGTTTGTTCCTGAGTTTTTCTCTGAGTTTAGTTTTTTTGTTTGTTTGTTTGGTTGGTTTTTGCTTTTCTCTTGGTTTAGGTAGCTCCTGAGGTTTTTCTCTAGGTTAAGTTCATTCTTGTGGTTTCTCCATTTGGGCATGAATGTTACTAATACTGATTCCTTTAATTTTCAGATCACACTCATATCTTCTTCCATTTTTCTTCTGGATTAAACACAGTAGACAGAAAGTTTAACTTGGCTGAAGAAGTCTGAAGCATTTTGTTGTTGAGTCATCCTTGACTGGTGTAGGTTCTTTACTTTCCAGATTATTTCTGGCAGACAAAAATCCAATGGGTTGGGCATTAGAATTATTTTCATAGAGAGCAGTGTGCATAGTTAGTCCCTTAGCAGGAAAGAGTCATGTGGGTAATCTTGGCGGTCTTAGTCACCTTGTCCCCTTAGTGTCCTGGGCTGTTGAATGAGTTCCAGAAGCATAGATGTCCACAGGTGGGGCTGAAGCTGATTTGAGGCTCTCTGTTTTTTGCATGCTCTTGCTGAGCAAGGTGATCACATCATGCTTTAAATTCTCTACTTCCAAAGTAGCTTGGGCAGCCTGAGCTCTAGATGATCCTTCTTTTGCTTTTTGGAGCTTTGAGGTTTTGGGTACAATCTTGGTGGGGAAAGCAGCCTTGCCAGATTTTATCTCATTAGTTGCACCCCTTTCAGCCAGGTGTTCAGTGATTTGGTCCTCAACTCTGCTGGGGCACAGGTCAAAGGATTCCTTCTTAGTGATCTTTGAGGAGGTCCTGCTTAATTGAACATCATCTGCTGATAAAGCAGCTTTTGTGGTGGTATCACCAACAACTTTGTTTTCAACTATTGGAGAGCTATTTGGTGTTTTTGACAATAGGGACTTCAACTTTGTATCTGCAGTGTTTGTGTAATCAGGGTGATAAGCATCAGGAATATCTTGTGCTGATTTTCCTTGTACCTTTTCTTGGTGTGTGAGCCCAGAGCAGTTGATTTTCTTCAGCTGTCACCCTATGCATGGCAGCATTAGGTCTGGGATCTTTGTGGGTCCTCATTTCAGGTCACATTATGTTGGTGACCTCTGAGGATACCTTGCTCTTTCCTCCTTTAGTCCCTCCCAGAATATTTCCTGACAGCTAGGTTACAAATAATCTGCTTGCAAATAACTGTAAAGTGATGCAGGCCTGTGTAATTTGCTTGTCTGTTTTGGGGGGGCAGGAGAGGGCTACATGATCAAAGCTGTGAGGGGGTGCAGTGGTTTTAAACTGCATATGGGCCTCAGATGTTGACTGGGTGTTATGCTGTCATCATCACTGCTCACTGAGAAGGGGGTGTGAAACTGATGCTGCTCTTCAAAGTGGGAAAATGTGTTGGGTCTGACCATCTCCTGGGAGTGGAACCCACCTCCTGGGGGTGGAGCGAGTATACATTGTTTTTCCACTCAGTCAGAAATTCACTAGGTTTTTGGTGGATGATTATCCTTTGCTGCTTTCAGGAGAGCTCCACCCACTATGTCGAGACTAGATGTGAATGGATATTTCATATTGAGTCGGGAAAATGTGCATAGACTATCCTCCTAGGCAGCTCAATCACAACCTCTATATATGGACATAGGGAACATGGATATTTATTAGCAACCCAGGAGACTATGTGCTCCTGAGTAGCCAAAACAGGAGCTCCAATTGATGTTTAATCGGGTGCTCTGTTCCTTACATGAGGAGCAGTGTTGGTTAGGTATTTACAAAAAATCCCAGAGGGTCTGAGCATATGTTCCTTCTTGTTGGCTGATACAGGAGCCCTAACGGCTCTTTTGTGGCACATTCCACCCAATTAATGTAAACTCAGGATTAGATCTTTATTGGAAGGCCCAGAGGTTCTGCAAAAATGATTCTTCTTCAAATGAGATTGCATGAAGCTGCAGAGCTTCTGCATGGCAAAGGACATAGCTAACAAGATCAATAGAAAGCCCACAGATTGGGAGAAAATCTTAACTAGCCATACAACGGACAAGGGTCTCATATATAAAATACACTTGGAACTCAAAAAGTTAAATCCCCCAACAACAAATTCTCAAAGAAACAACTGCCCAATAAATAAGTGAGCTAAAGACATAAATAGAAACTCCTCTGAAGAGGAAAGAAGGATGGCCAATAGACACATGAAGAAATGCACAACCTCCCAAGCCATAAAAGAAATGCAAATCAAAACAACATTAAGATACCACCTCACTCCTGTTTCAATGGCAAAAATCAAGAACTCTAACAACAACAGATGCTGGAGGGGATGTGGACAGAAAGGAACCTTACTGTATTGTTGGTGAGAATGTAAACTTGTTCAACCACTTTGGAAAGCAGTATGGAGGTTCCTCAAAAGACTTCCCATAGAGCTCCCCTATGACCCAGCAATCCCACTTTTGGGCATTTACCCAAATGTTTACAAACAAGACCACACTAAAGCTACCAGCACAACTATGTTTATTGCAGCATTATTTACCATAGCTAAGATATGGAACCAACCCAGATGCCCCTCAGTAGATGAATGGGATCAAGAAAATGTGGTATATATACACATTGGAATTCTATGCCTCCATCAGAAAGAATGACATTGCCCCATTTGTTAGGAAATGGAAAGACTTGGAAAAAATTATATTAAGTGAAGTAAGCCAGGCCTAAAGAAACATAGGTCCCATGGTTTCCCTTATTTGCAATATCTAGTATATGTATGAGTCAAGCAGAAAAGGTCAGATAATGTGATGTTAGGAAAATGAACCCTTAGATATGCATTTTAATGTTTTTTTTCTTTCATGCATGTGTTTCTAAGGCATTTAGAAGATTATTTTTTTGTTGCTTTGTATGTCCCTCCCCCACAGTATAACCCCTGCTTTCACTATATTTGATGTCAGTATAATTTGTGGAAGAGATGGGGAAAAACAAGTCGTTTAAGGATACAGGTGGACCTGTTGCAACAATGAGAAGTACAAGTTGTCATGTCGAAAACGAGCTTTACAACATTGGTTGGGGGAGGGGCAGAAGGGGGAGGGGGATGAGGGGCATGAGGATTGTGTGTGGCAGGGAGGCTGGGAACGGAACGGATGTGAAGGGTAAACAAAGGAGGAGGCTGCAATGCTTGATAAGAAATGTACGCATTATCCTGCCCATGTAATTATAAACCCTCTGTACAATATGTTCACAAAAAATAAAAATAAAAATGTAATTAAAAGAAAAAAAGAAAATGTTGGCCTGTGCCAATGAGACCTAGGATTTCTACTCTTCCATCCTGTATTGTTTTTAGAGTGTCTGCTTTGACTCCGAGGTCTTTGATCCATTTGGGGTTGATTCTGGTGCAGGGTGATGTAGAAGGATCAAGCTTTACTTTTCTACAAGTAGTTAACCAATTTTGCCAGCACCATTTACTGAAGAGGCTGTCTTTCTTTCATTCTGTTTTTTTAGCTCCCTTTTTGAAGATTAGATGGCTATATGTCTGAAGGTTCATTTCTTGGTTTTCAATTCTATTCCATTGGTCCTGAGATCTGTCCTTTTGCCAGTACCAAGATGTTTTGATTACTATGGTTTTGTAGTAGAGTTTGAAATTCAGTATTGATATTCCTCCAGCACTGTTCACTCTGTTGAGGATGTTTTTTGCTATTCAGGATCTTTGATTGTTCCATATGAATTTTTGGATTGCCTATTCTACTTCTTTGAAGAATGAGGTTGGAATATTGATTGATAGGTATCGCATTGAATTTGAAGTTAGCCTTGGGAAGTATTGTCATTTTCACGATATTGATCTTTCCAATGCAGGAGCATCAGAGTTTTTGCCAATTTCTAATTTCTGTTTTGATATCCCTTTTCAAGTTTTTAAAGTTTTCATCCTATAGGTCCTTCACCTCTTTGGTTAGGTTAATTCCCAGGTATTTTATTTTTTGTGGGGCCATTATGAATGAGTTGCTTTCCTAATTTCAGCCACACTTTTCTCATTGTTGGCATACAGAAAATCCATTGATTTTTGAGGGTTAATTTTCTACCCTGCTACTTTGCCAAAGTTTTGAATCAGCTTGATTATTGGGAGTGGAGTCTCTGGGATTCTTTAAATACATGATCATGTCATCTGCAAAGAGGGAGAGTTTTACTCCTTCATTCTTTATTTTGATCTCCTTTATGTTTGCAATTTGTCTTATTGTAGCTAGGCATTCTAATACTAGATTGAAGAGAAGTGGAGAGAGTGGACATCCTTGTCTTGTTCCTGAGTTAAGAGGAAATGGCTTTAGTTTTTCACCATTAAGTATAATGCTGGCTGTAGGTTTGTCATATACAGCCTTTATTGTATTGAGGAATGTTCCATGGATTCTTATTTTTTCTAAAACCTTCATCCTAAAGGGGTGTTGGATCTTGTCAAATGCTTTTTCTGCATCTATTGAGATAACCATGTGGTTCTTATCCTTGCTCCTGTTGATGTGATGAATAATATTAATTGATTTGCATATATTGAACCAGCTTTGCATCCCTGAAATGAATCCTGTTTGATCGTGGTGTATGATTTTTTGGATGAATTGTTGAATTTGATTGGCCAGTATTGTGTTGAGAAGTTTTGCATCAATGTTCATTAAAGAAATGGGTGTATAGTGCTCTTTCTTTGATGAGTCCCTGCCTGGTTTTGGGATGAGGGTTATGATGGCTTCATAGAATGAGCTCAGTAGTGAAATTTCTCTTTCAATTTCATTGAAGAGTTGGAGGAGTATTGGTGTGAGCTCTGCTTAGAAGGCCTTATAAAATTCCACTGAAAAACCGTCTGGCCCTGAGCTTTTCTTAGCTGGGAGGTCTCTTATTGCTGTTTCTATTTCAATGCTTGATATGGGACTGTTAAGATGGTTTAACTCATCTGGTTTAGTTTCAGCATGTCAATATTTGCTAGGAAAAGGTCCATATCTGCCAAGTTCTCAAACTTATTAGCATAAAGGTTTGAGAAACATTCCCTTATAATGTTCTGAATCTTGGTTGTTTCCAGGGTGATGTTTCCATTCTCATCTCTGAATTTATTTATTTGTGTGTATTCTCTTCATTTTCTGATAAGGTTTGCTAAGGGTCTGTCAATTTTGTTAATTTTTTCAAAGAACCAACTCTTTGTTTTGTTGATTCTTTCTGTGGTTTTTTTTATTCTAATACATTTAATTCTGGTTAATTTTAATTATTTCTTTCCATCTACTTGATTAGAGTTTATCTTGATGCTTGTTTTCAAGGACAGTCACATGTCTCATTAAATTGTTGGTTTCAGATGTCTCCAATTTGTTGATGTAGGAACTCAGAGGTATAAATTTGTCTCTGAGTACTGCCTTTGCTGTGTCCCAGAGGAGCTGGTAATTTGTGTGTTCATTTTGGTTGAATATTATGAACATTTGAATTTCCTTTCTAATCTTTTTCATGATCCACTCGTGATTCAGCAGTGTGTTGTTCAGCTTCCCTGTGTTATAGGACTTTCTTTGGTGGCTTTTCATGTTGAGTTCTAATTTTATTCCCCTGTGGTCTGAGAGAATGCAAGGTATAAATTTGAGGTTTCTGAATTTGGACAAGTTTGCTTTGTGGCCTAAAATATTTTCTATTTTGGAAAATGTTCCATGTGCTGCTGAGAAAAACATGTATTCTGATGCTGCTGGGTGAAATATTTGGTAGATGTCTGTTAAATCTAGATGTTCTATGGAGTTGTTTAGGTCAACGGTTTCTCTGTTGAGTTTTTGCCGCATTGATCTATCTAGTTGGGAAAGTGGTGTTTTAAAATCCCTAACAATTAATGTCTTTGGATCTATGTGGGATTTGAGGGAAAGTAGGGTTTCTTGGATAAATTTGGGTGCTCCGTTGTTTGACGAATAGATATTTAGAATTGTAATATCCTCCTAAAGGAAAGAACCCTTAATTAGTATGTAGCGACCTTCTTTATCTTTTCTCACAAATTTTAATTTGAAGTCTATTTTATCTGATATGAGGATTGCAACTCCCGCCTGTTTATGGGCGCCCTTTGCTTGGTAGATTTTGTTCCAGCCTTTCACATTGAAAATGTGTTTGTTTTTATGGACAAGATGTGACTCCTGAAGGCAGCAGAAAGAAGGATCTTGCGTTTTAATCCAACTAGACAGTCTATGTAGCTTAATTGGAGAGTTAAGTCCATTAATGTTGATAGATAGGACTGAGAGGTATTCGGGACTTCCTTCCATTTAATCCACCTTCTTGGGGGCTGCAGCAACTGATTTCTTCCTATGGTCTGGATTCTCAATTTGGGTGTGGTTTCTTGGACATTATTCTGGTCTTGTTGGTTTTCTATGTGTAGGACATCTTTAAGAATCTTTTGTAGGGCTGGTTTGGTGGAGATGTATTGTTTCAATTTTTCTTTGCTATGGGAGGTTTTTATTTGTCCTTCGGTTATGAAAGAGAGTTTAGCTGGGTCCAGTATTCTTGGTTGATAGTTGTTTGTCTTTAGGGAATGGCATACATCATTCCAGGCTCTTGTTGCTTTGATTGTCTATGCAGAGGAATCTGAGGTGATTCTAATTGGTTTCCCATTATAGGTGATTGATCTTTTCTTCTTGACAGCTTTAAGGATGTTTTCTTTGGTCTGAATTGATCCTGTGTGGATTATACTGTGACAATGGGATGTCCTGTACTGGTCTGGTCTATTTGGAGTTCTAAAAGCTTCTTGTATCTGAATATGCTTATCTTTTTGCATGTTTGGGTTGTTCTCTGATAGGGTCCTGTTAAATTTCCTAGGCCATTAACTACTGGCTCTAGGTGTTCCTCTACACCCATTATCCTCAGATTAGGCCTTCTGATGGTGTCTTCCAAGTGTTGGATAGATCTATCATATTTCTTGCATTTGTATTGGATGCTTGTAAGTTCTTTATCTTTAATATCTAGGCTGTCTTCAATCCCCAAGGTTCGATCTTCTGCATGGTCTAACCTACTATCAAGACTTTCTACTTTGTTTTTTTATTTCTTTCCTTCTAGTTGGTTAGCTTTGATGGCTTCAAATTCTTTGTTGGAGCTTTGTTTTAGATCTTGTATGAACTTCTTTACTTCCTTAGTTTGGTGTTCACTGTTTATTCTCAAATCACTTAGTTGGTTGGTTATGTTTTCCTTGGACTCCCATTCCTTCTGTTGTGCTCCATTCAGCATTCCCTTTGTGGACTCCCTGAGTTCTTTCAGCTCTCTGTTTGTGGATTCCATGAATACATTTAGTGATCTTTGTCTATTGTCATCCTGCTCTCAATTCCTGTATTACTGTTTGATTAGCTTCCTTACGCTCACGCAATTCCTGTAGTTCTCTTTGAGTGTTCTCAGCCTGCTCACACCATTCCTGACTTAACTCTTTTTCTGTTCTCGGCCAGCTCCCGCAATTCTTGATATCTCTTTGACTGATCTCAGCCTGCTCATGCCATTCTTTTATTTTCTTTGAGTGTTCTCAAGCTGCTCACACAATTCCTGTGTCAATATTTGAGTAGCTTCCTCATGCTCATGATATTTCTGTATTGACTTTTTGTTTGCCTCCTCTCTCTCCCTACATGCTCACACAGAGTCCTTTGCATGTTTTCAATCTTTTCATTTACTATGTTTACCAGTAGTGTTTGTAGAGCCTTTTGGGAACTCTCCTCTGGATTATTCATTATCTGTTCTGTCCCTTGATTATCAAGAGTGGGAGTTGAGATACCCGACTTGCCATTTTTCTTGTGTTTTTCCGGATTGCTCTGCCCATTTGGGATGAAAGTAACACCAGTTTTGTGTTAGCACACTATTTTAAGGCAAGCATCAACCAAAGTCTGTAGTTTCACAGTCAATAGTTTGCAGATACAATCTAGTTTAATAGATATATCTATTCAACACCAAACAGCTATGTATTAATGGGCTACAAACCACAAAGAAGAATTTGGCACACCAGAAATTATTAGGTTTAGGGAGAGATGTGGCTAAAAATATGAATAGAAGGATGTGGAAAAGTAGAGGGAAAGTGAACTTAACTAAGTCCTGATCTCAAAGTGGGAAATAGCTTGGATAGAATGAGAGTAGGGAGAGAGAAAAAAGAAGAAAGAGAAAGAAAAAAAGATACAAGAAAAAATAGAAAAACAAAAATTAAAAAGTAAAACACTTAAAAATTATGCAAATTTTAAAACATGGTATTCAGAGAAGATAGGGGATAGGAAAAGAGAAGGGGAGGGATAGAAAGGAGATGTGAAAATTTTAAAAATAAAAATGTTTAAAATATTATATAGGTATAAAGTGGTAGTACTGCTATTAAGGAATTTTAGTCTAAGAGGTTCTGAATGGAGTGATAAATTTCTGGATTAAGTGTATACACAATGGGGTATAAGGTCTAATAATAGGCTAAGGGTATATCTGAGGATGAGCAGAACAGCAATTAAGTCACACAAAGAAGAACAAAAGAGAAGAAAAAGTGAAAAGAATGAGAAAGAAAGAAGGAAAATAAAAGGATGAAAAGGTCTGTAGACCGAAACAAAAAAAAAAAAAAACTAAGAAAGAAAAATAAAATAAAAAAGAAATGAAAAAAGCACACACACATATACCCCTAAAATAAAAATTATATGAGGAAGAAAAAAAAAGTTCATAGAAAAAATATTTTTTAAAGGTAAGAATTAAAAATTTTAAAAAAAATTAAAAATATTTTTTATAAAAGGTACAAAAAAAGAGTTCTTTGATTTTTTTGGGGGGGATGGGAAGATCCTGTATCTCCCTTGTGTGTAACCAGTCTCTTGTTGGAGTCTCTGGTCTGCTTGTGGTGTTTGATTTTCCTGTGACTTGGTTGGTTTGTAAAGTCAGTTTGTTTGAGCAGGCAGAAAAATGCTCTGTTTTACCCAGGATTTTGTGATCCTTCTCCCAGGCTAGTTCAATGGGAGTGAGATCTGCTTTGAGTATCACAAAAGAAGGATATGGCTGTTTCCTCTAGTTTGTAGATGCTATGATGAGGATAGGTTCTGGGTTGATTTGAGGCCTTTCAGCAACAGTAACTTTTCCGTAAGGGGCTTGCTTCTGAGACACTCACAGAGCCCATCTTTGAGCCATTTTAATGGTTTATATTTACTGAATTTCAATTGATTGTCAAGGCTGCTGTAGGGAGGGGCAGCCTCTGGCTCTATTTACCCAGTGAAGAAAGCGACTCCTGGGGCTGGCAGAGCTTGCTCAGCCCCGGCTGGGTGACTTTTCTGTGGGTGGAGCTGAGCCTGGCAGGTAAGGTTAGGTTCCTGTGACCTGCTAAATGACTCTTTTGTTTCTTTGTAAGGCCTGAGTTGGAGCTAGCTGCTCAGCCAGGCCTTTGTAAATATCAAAGATGGAGATCTCAGGCAGTGGAGGGGGGGGTGGCCTTCCCTCCTCGGCTCCCTGAGAAGGAATAAGGATGTCAGGCTTCTACTCACACTGGAGTCTGGTTCCTGGGTCATCTCTGGTCTGTGATATGCAGGATGAAGATGTCTGCTCCTTTTCAGTTCTTTCTGGTGTTGAGTAGAATCCACTCACCCTCTGTGTCTGGCACCTTTGTCCTGGACTCTCTGTGTCACAGGTATGGCAGCTATGGCCACTGCAGCCACCGCCGCCACACCTGCAGCCATGGCTGCTGCCAAGTGCTCAGATCTGTCTATTTGCCTGGATTTTCCCTCTCTGGCCTAACTCTCTGTACTGTGATGGCACACTTGGTGTGACTCTCTGGCTTAGGACTGTTCACTGGAGCACTAAACCTGCTTTCTATGTGACAGCTTGTTTAGCCTCCAGCTTCTCTTCCACCATCTTTGCTTCTATTTGCCTGGTATTTATATGTTGTAATTCATCTTTGCTTGAAGGAATTTTTCCTAAGTTGTGAGCCAAATTTTATTGTTCTGGGCATTCTTTATTTCTCTCAATTCCTTTTTTTTTCCTTTCATGTAGACATCCATGGAAATTAACAAAGAAATGCCATAGTAAAAGAGCATATGCCTTTTACATATTCAAGGACATTTGAAGGACAGTAAACATTCCAACTTTAAAGAATACAAAAGGAGGATAAATAAGCACAGAGGAAATCTAATAAAAATTTCATCAACTAAATTCAATGAAAAACAGTCTGTGTGATGCATTTTGAATTGACCTAGCTAAACGTGATTTCTTCTGACTATCCTAAAATAAGGAATTATAGATAAGTTCTATGTTTTATGGTTTGAAATAAACTCTGTTCCACCATTTCAAATACAGATTTATGAGCTATTTTTATAGGTCTTTTAATGTAATTTATATTATCTTATTACTACTCAATACTCAATAACCTAACCATCTATAACACATTTCTATAATTAATTTAATTTTGTGTGTTTGTGTGTGTATCTATGTGTACTCACAAAAACATGGACTCAGGACTTAATGTTCTCTTTTCACTTTTTCTGCCATGATCAATGCTCTACCACTTGAGCCACACCTTCACTTGCAGCTTTTTACTGTTTTATTGGAGATAAGAATCTTGGGATTTTTTTTTTTTGTCTGGGATGGTACCTAATCTCAACCCTCACATCTCAGCTTCCTTGCTTAATATTTTCTTATGTTTGCTAAATTCATGTTTAAACTGTGATGTGTACTATACACACAATGTCTATATAAAACCTAGTACATTTCTAATGAAATATCTGACAACTAAAATGTGCATGAAGACAGGTTCTCTCAACTTTACAAACTTACTGCTATGTAGTACAAATAAACAAATTTACTGATTAGCAAATCTATAGAATCCTACCTTTCTCCCTCTCATAGGCACAGAAGTCTCAACACATCTGAGACCATTTACTTGCATTAAATTTAGCCAGCTGTTAGACAAGTGATTCAATTGCTTTTTATCAGATCAAATTAAATCAATTATCTTATAAATATAATACAAAGCTTTATGCAGACCTATTCTCCTTTTAGAATTCCTACAGCACAAAGTCTGATTATTATATCAAAAATTGTTTTCATTGATATAGTATTTAATTCACATTTACTTATTTCATTATTAAGTACTTAATTAACTTTTCAGGACTGAAAAAGCAGAATTCTGCTCTTTTACATGCATTTAGTTTTGATCAATGAATAATTTGTTTCCAAAAAACTGAAAAAGTAACATTAATGTATTACTACTAAGCAAATTACTGAAATACATACTTTTGACAGAATATTTGATATGTAACATTAGTACAGTTGTACAGCCGAAAACAAAAAGCTAAACAAAATATAAGAGTGTTTACATTTATTTTAGGAAATAAAGGTGTTTTAAAATTTCATTTATTCCTAAAAATAGCACACAATAAAACAATGTGAGTCAAAGGAGATCATTGGAAACCAAGAATTTTAACTTCTTATTGTAAAGAAATTGAGTAAATATTGCTAAATTTAGGCTTTGAGAATTTATCCATTTGTCATTTCTCATGATAACCAGTAAAAGTATTTACCATCCTGAATAACAAAGGAAAAAAGTAGAAAGAAACAAATAGCAAATCTTAATTTATTTGGAGACAAGAAAAATTTTGTGAAATAGGACAAAATATAATAATAGAATTACTATTTGAAATAATATCTACATTCATGTTCAATATTAGCAAAATAATCCAGCTAAATGAGAAAGAACGACATTAGATTAAAGCAAAAGAGAAAACTTTAGAAAAAAAGAAAGTCAAAGTTGTAAAGAGTCAGGTCTCAAGTCTACTAATAATAATGACTCAGTTAATATTAGCCAAAGTAGCCAAATATGGACTAGGTTATATGTGAGTGAGTAGTGGAGCAGGATACAATAGTAATAAATGACATCACTGTTATTAATAATTTCCTGTTAGATGTTCTAACAAGTGAACACCTTCAGTGTCTTTAAACAACACAAATACTCTGTTTCACAGTTGTGAATACCAATAGTCTAAAGTCAGATGTGATAACAATTAAGTCTTAAACAACTCCTCTTATTCAGAGACCAGATGAGTCCTCTGTCCCTTGCCTTTCCTAGCAGTTGTGAACATTTCTTGGCCTGCTGTAGCTTTCTGCACACCAATATTTTCAAACTCTACCTGCTCTGTCTTCACACCATATCCTGTGTGTTTAGTTACTTCTTCCACTTCTTCCATATTATCATATATGTGGTTGCAAGTATGGCCACTTAGTTACTTTTACCAGGAATCAGGTATTTTCTCTTGGAAAAGTTACAAAAGTTTCCCTTACGTAGTTTCATACTTAATATATATTTCTCAATAAACTAATTTTACCACCTCTTCAAAAATAATTATAAACATATTTAATAACAAATTATGTTTGATGGTTCAGACAGTGGTTTATAGGATGAACAATAAGAAAATAAGCAATAGCTTCATGAAAATATTGAGTATTGGCACTTAACCATAAACCATGTTCCTTACAAATGCATGATCTAAAAAACAAAAAGATACTTTAAATTTTATACAATAAAATATTTTACTACACATTTTAGATTTTGATTTTAGATATGTAACTTGATTCAAAAGCTTGTTGAAATTAGACTTTCATAAGCATGCTTTTATGCTTATTTTTCAGAAATTGCTTTTTAAGAGATATCTATAAAATATAAATTTTGTTGTGTAGTGTACAGTTAATTTACCAGCTATATTTAGATATGGAGTGACTCATAAGACATAGGGGATAAGATGCTCCAACATTTCTTTTTGTACCTTTTTCCTCAAAAGTTCTATTCTAAATCTAATCCATTTTCTGCCCTGGTATTGAAATTCCTCAATGTGAGTTATCCAGACATGCTATTTAGTCCATTAAGGTTATGTTTATAATTGTGTCTTGGAACTCTATGACCATAAAATCCTTATACAAACCTATTAAAATTGATCACTGAAATGGGAGGAAGAATATGAACCATTGGATTCATCAGTGTACTCATGGTCAATATTATGAATGTCCAAAGTTCAGAATTTTCACCTAATACTTTTCATCTGCTGCTCTGTTTTCCCCTTCAAGCCAGATTTTCTCATTTCATAATTCATGATGCTTTCAGTTCACAAGCATAATAAATGGATAACAGTGTAATTTTATTCATATCTTTCTCCTCCCTGTGGTTCATGTCACATTTTTTCCTCCTCCTGTAGAAAATTCATGCAGTAGTGTTATTATTTCTGCTTTAAATAGTTCATTATCTTTTGAGAAAATTATGAAATTATCAAAATAATTTTTAATATCTACTTACAACTTCCTATAATAGTTTTTCCTATCTGTAGATACAGATTGCAATGTGATATTATGTTTTTCAGCCTTGTAATGTAAGCCTTTGTATATCAAACTGTCTAAAAATCACATTGGCTTAGGAAAGCATTATGATGGATGTCATAATCTCATTCATACATGGAATTTATATAAAGACTGAGTTCATAAAAGTTTAGAGTGGAATAGTGCTCACTAGAGGAAGATATGGAAGGATATCTATAGTTATAAAGGATTAGTTAGAAGAAATGCAGTGTGTTCCGTTAGTGGGAGTATAAACTTGTTCAACCTCTCTGTAAAGCAGAGAAGGGTTCCTCAAAAGACTATACATAGACCTCCCCTATGACCTCACAATCCCACTTCTGGGCATTTACGCAAATAACCATAAAAAATGCCATACTAAAGCTACCAGCACAACCATGTTTATTGAAAATCTGTATCAATTGAGAGAACCCTGAAATTTTGGCCTTCACTCTTGTTTATGTGGCTTACTATATTTATTGAATTATGTATAATGAACCATCCTTTCATCCCTGGGATGAAACAATTTGACCATGGTATATGCTTATATGTGATTTTTTTCATGTGTCCTTGAAAAAGAGAAATACAGTGTGTTACTGCTTAGTAAAACAATAATACAGATGTTTGTATTACATGAGTAATATAGATAACTATTAATACCTATATATATAAAATGAAAATAACGTACAAGACAATGATAAAAGCTACAATAAATATCTTGAGTGTTTCCATTAACAATGAAAATATAATAAATATTTGAGGAATTATTTTTTTTATTTTTTATGTCAGTCTTGGGTTTGAGCACAGAGTCTGGGCACTATCCTTGTGCTTTTTGGTTCATAACTAGAATTCACTAGAGCTATAGCTCCAATTATAGCTTTTTAGTGGTTAAGTGAGATCAGAATCTCCCCGAATTTTTTGCCTGGCCTGGCTTTAAACCTTTATCCTTAGAGTTCTACTTCCTGAGTACTTAGGAATATAAAATTGAACTTGGCTCTTGATCAGATATATTTACTTTGATTCAAATATTACACACCATTTACACATATGGAATGACTCTGTATACCCTGTCAATACATATATATTTTATGTCAAAAATTGATTTTAAAAGTCCTGAATTTTCTTGTTTTGGACTTTGTAGATAACTTTTTGTTATATTTGATATTTTTGTGATATTTAAATTGTTTTTTTTGAAGACTGATATTGTTACCATCATATCCCTGTACATACATTTCTGTCCTCTGAAATTCTGAATGTGCTCAGTTGTTTCTTGCTTGTCAACAGTGTGATCGATATATTACCATACTTTCCATTCTTTTAATGGGTTACTTGTCTTTGTAAATCTGTTTTTGTTAATGTTAGGGCAATTTTAGCCTTTTATTTCTAAAAATATTTTCTACACATATTGTCACTATTACCCCTTCTACAATCATCTTCTTCTAAGTTTTCAACTAAATGTATATAGAAATTTGTCTGGTATCCTGCATGTTCTTTTTTTTGTAGTTTACAATGGGACATGTTTATCATCTCTCTCCCCACCACCCCCACCTTGGGTTATGAGTGTGGTATGGGTTAGCTACTCTTATCATAAGTCAGAAAGCAGATTATTTGCTGATGCATCCTTATCTGCAGGAGGCTCAGGAGAGATCCATTCTGTTTCCCTGCGAATTGGCTTGTTTTCAGGAAAGTTCTTTAAAATCTTCTCTTTCTCTCAATGTCACCAACTTGTGTTTAGTTGTCAGCATCTCTTGTTCAGTTCATTGAAATAAGACTAGCATCCTGGTTTCCATACCCTTCACTCCCAGTTATGATTTAATGAAAGAGAGTTTTAAAACCCAAATGAGCCAAAGATTCTCTGGAGCTAGGACTTCTCCAAAGTGCCCATTTCTTTGGATAAGCAGAACTCTCAAAACAACTCCAAGAATGTTAAACTGTTCCATGCATCCTACATAATCCCCTGTGATTGTGAGCAATGTGGCTATTATTTCCCTCACAGTGTAAACTGGAGGGTAAGTTGGATTTAAGTTGAGGCAATATCCAGGTGAAGCTGATCTCATACTTCCTTTTTTTTTGTCCGTCATGGGCTTGAACTCTAGGCCTGGGTGCTGTCCCTCAGCTCTCAAGTCAAGGCTAGTGCTCTACCAGTTGAGCCTCAGCACCACTTCCAGTTTTCTGGTAGTTAATTAGAGATAACAGTCTCAAGGACTTTCCTGACTTGGCTGCTTTGAACTGTGATTCTCAGATCTCAGCCTCCTGAGTAGCTAGGATTACAGGCATGAGCCACTGGTGCATGGCTCTGACCTCATACTTTGAGCTCTATACAAATAACAGGCTCTATACAAATAGCAGGAGGCAAAAGTAGTGTCTGATTGAAGATGAGACAGATCAAGGTGGGGGGACCTGAGAAGGGGCTTCAAGGCAAGAACCACAACCACAGAGTGGACACTACAGTAGAAAGCAGTCCTCAGGCAACAGCCAACACGGTAGTGAGAACCTCGGTCTTACAGACCCAAGAAAATAAATCTTACATGTTATTTATGAGCTCATTCCTACAATTAATTTCATCTTCCTGTCCTGAGTTTTGTGATGTACCGAAGAAGAATTTTTTACTGCATTTGAGATACATAGTGTGATTTGGGGGCTTGTAACTAGAAATATGCTTTAACAAATTGTTATGGTTTTCTATTTAAATATTTTAATGCTTGTAATGTCATATTCAATAAGGCAATAATAAATGCAAAAATAAATTGTGGCAGTTGTTTATGTTATGTAGCTCTCTGAAAATATTTACCATAGATGTACTTGTTTTGGAACTATGTGCTTTCTATAGATGTTGAATATACAGAACTATTATGTGAAGGAACTGGAGTACAGCTTGTAATTGATGAGGAAGAAAGCTCTTAGGAGATATAAGCAGTGGGACTTCATAATCAGTATATTTCTTTGGCTTTCGTGCTGAAAATGGAGTGTATGAGGCAAATTAAAATGTCAAAAATGAAAGCACTCATTGTTCACTAGCGTGATCCATGCTGAAATAAGGATACAAGTTGATTTATTGTAACAATGAGATGTACAAGACACTATGTTGAAAACGATCTTTATAACTTGAATGGGGGTGCGGGGGAGTTAGGGAGGTGGGGTGGGAAGGGATGGTAGGGAAAAAAACAAAGGAGGAGGTAACAATGCTCCATAGATAATGTTCTCATTACCTTACTCATGTAACTGTAACCACTCTGTACAGTATCTTTACAATAAAAAAATTTATAGGAGAAATAAAAGGAGGACAAAATGAGGGAAGGGATGGCAGGGAGGAAACAAAAGAGGAAGCAACAATGCACAATAGGAAATGTACTCATTATCTTGCTCATGTAACTGTAACCCCTCTGTACAGCATTTTTACAATAAAAAACATACAAAAAAAGAAAGTGGGAATGTAAAAAAAATGAAAGCACTGAAGAGATGATGATATTTTGTTATGTGGAGGTCCCAAACTTTGGTGATTGGAGATATATTTGAGTAGCATCAAGAGTTCAAAGTATCTTGTTGGGGCCCCTAGAAGTTGCTCATTAATTTTTATATAAATTTTCATTTATATCATTCACACAAATATACTGGATAGGTAGATATATACAAAGATCATAGACATAAATATAAATCTATGATTATTCTAGAGAGATGACACACTTTTATTGTAAAGGTGATAAGCAGGAGGATTGCAGTTGCAAAAGTAAGGTAATGAGTGCATTTATTTTTAAACCCTGTTACCCCCTCCCTCATTTTTTCCCATTTACCACTCTCCTCTCATTTCCACCCCCCAAGCTGAAAAGTTCCTTTCCAGCATAGTTTCTAGTGAATATCATTGTTGCATTAGTTCATTCATTGTCCTTCTGTTGCTGTGATTCCCGTTCCCTTCCATGAATCAGATACGTTTATATACAAGACAAAGGGTACAGAGAACCAAAACAGAAAAATAAAGAAACAACTGCATACAAAGCATAAAAAAGAACCTCTTGTTTCCAATTCTTGGGATTTATTTTGATACACTTCATTATATATGGTCCTATACACTTAACAATTGGGCTATTGTGATCCCCTGCTAAGAATATCATAGACATATTCTAAATATTATAAATTAAGAAAACAATGCAACTTATATTTCTTTGGGCCTGGTGTGCTTTCCTGCATACAATTTTTACAGGTCTTTCCATTTCCTTATGAATAGGTCACTGCCATTCTCTCTTTTGGAGGAATAGAAATCCATTGTGAATATATACCACATCTTCTTGATCCATTCATCTACTGAGGGACATCTGGTTTGGTTCCATATCTTAGCTATGGTAAATAATGCTGCAATGAATATGGTTATGCTAGTAGCTTTAGTATGGCCTTGTCTGTAAGCATTTGGGTAGATGCCCAGGAGTAGGATTGCTGGATCATAGGGGATCAAAGGCCTCAACTCTAAAATACATTTAGAAGTCAAAAACTTATATGTCCCCAAAAACAAATCTCCAAAGGAATAGCCACCCCATTAACAAATGGACTAAAGACTTAAAGAAAGACTTATCTGTAAGGGAAATAAGAATGGCCAACAGACACATGAAGAAATGCTCCATATCTCCAGCCATAAAAGAAACAAATCAAAACAGCATTGACATTCCACCTTACTTCAGAATATCCATTCTCAAGAAACTTATTGACAACAGATGCTGGCAGGGATGTGGCCAAAAGGGAATGCTACTACACTGTTGGTGGGAGTGTAAACTTGTTTACATACTTTAGAAAGCAGTATGACAAAGTGAAATATAAATCACTTTAATAAGCAAAGTCATTCTGAAATGTCATGTTTAAAATATTTTCCTCTTTAAAAATAGGCATTGTTGTAAAGAAATGGAAAGACTTGCAAAAATCATATTAAGTGAAATAAGCCAGACTCAAAGAAACACAGGTCCTATTGTTCCCTTATTTGCAATAATTAGTATATGTCTAGGATAATTTTAGCAGTGAGCACAATATTTCAATAGCTATGAGCATATTGACCATATAAGATGATGCTAAGTGAAATGAACTCCAAGACATGGACATAACGAGTTTTGCTTTGCTGTTGTTTTTCATGTACTATGTGATTTCTTGTTTCTTTTGTATGTTCTTCTTGTATGTCACTGTATTTGATTTTGGTACCCTGGTATTGTATATATGTTTATCTGAATTAGAGAAGGGAAGGGGAACAACAGAATGGTGAGACAAAGGACAAGGGGGGAGCCAATCCAATAGTGATACACACAAGACAGTATGTTGGAAACAATTTGTACAACTTGAGGGGCATTAAGAGGAGGGAAAGTAGGAGAAAAATGAGGAAAGGAGTAACAAGTTTGACAAGAAATGTAATCGTTACCTTACTTAAGTAAATATAACCCTTCTGTACATTACCTTGACAATTAAAAATTAATAAAAAAGAATAATACAGTTTCAGTAACTTTTTAATATTTTTTCTTTTTTTGTTTTTCCAATATTAATAATGAAGTTATAGTCAAGAGAAGAGAGCAAAATTAAATGTTTTACATATAATAAAATTCTTCATTTAAAGTCACAGCTATAAACTTTCATATTTTCTAGGATACTATTTTTAAAAACATACCTAATCTTACATGCTTAGTAATGGACAGCGCACCTGTGAATATATTTATTCATATAAAATTTACTTATGTATTCATATAAAATTTGGGGTCTTTCTTCGGTATTTATTAAGGTACAACTTAAGTGTTTTTAAAGAATATGATGTTTTTTAAGTAATTTAGAGGGCAGTGAATTATTTCTTGTAAGACAACATACCTCCATTAAGAAGAAAATAAACATCAAAATACCTGTTCACATGAACAAAGATATTGTACTTCCAAAGACACTCAGTGAAAACACCAAGTTTCTTGCCTATTTTTACCATCATAAAAGGTGTGAGGGAGAAAGCAGCGATAGTGTAACTTAAATAATTGTCATCACATCCTATGGCAGTCAATTTAGCCATAGACCACTTAAGAATATTTCTATATTTTTAAGAATATGGGAAGAAAAGTATGTGACGTTTGTGAAACTAATTCCTTGTTATATTTTTTGTTCAGGAGTTTCTAAAGATAAGCCTAGTTAAACTTTGTTCAAACATTTAGTAAGTGACCTAAACATTTCATTTGCAACCGCCCTATTTAATTCAATTCTTTCTTAAATCTGGCATCTCAATATTCTTCCAATCTTCCTTAAAGCTCTTAGTGGTACTTGCTGAAATATGAGTGTAGAAGTGACTATGAGTTTTGATATTTTGCATTTCATATATATTTATGTGATAATTCTCTACAAGTATGTAGTATTTTTGTTATTATAATAAACCTTATTATATATGTATATATTGTGGTGCCAGACCTGGGGCTTGAACTCAAGGCCTGGGCTCTGACCATGAGCTTCTTTTGCTCAAGGCTAGTGCTCTATCAGTTGAGCCATAGCTCCACTTGCAGCTTCTTTTGTGATTACAGATAAGAATCTTATGGGGATGTTTCTTCCTGGGCTGGCTTTGAACTGCAATCCTCAGATCTCAGCATCTTGAGTAGCTAGGATTACATTCATGAGACACGGGTGCCTGACTATCCTTAAAATATTTATAGTAGGAGTTGGGAAGGTGGCTTAATGGTAGAGTGTTTGCCTAGCATAACAGTGTTTGCATAAGGCCCCGGGTTTGATTCCTCAGCAGCACATAAGTAGAAAAAGCCAGAAGTGGTGCTGTGGCTCAAGTGGTAGAACACTAGCCTTGAGCTGAAGAGCTCAGGGACAGCACCCAGGCCCAGAGTCCAGGCCCCACACCAGCATCAAAAAAAAAAAAATTAAAAGTATATCCTTGATACAATAAGCTTTATGTTGATAAAATTTGATGGATTTTTCCATATTGGACACAGTTTTTTCCCAGTTAACAATTATTCACATGATAAATTTTAACTAAAGAAAACCAAATCAAAACAAATTTTCTGAAAAATATCTGTGATTCTCCAGATACATATTTAACTCATAACTGTGCAATATAACATATTGTTGGACAATGTAATAGTGGCTGATCAAATTTACTATTTTATAATTCAAATTTTATTTTCTCCACAATATTTCAAAAGATATCTCTTCTTGAAAATTTTGAGTATTTTTATATTTACTACATATGACATTATATAGTATGAAGTCAATCAATGTCACAGAAATGATTTTAGAAAGAGCACGCTTATACAGGGAACCAGTAGGACAAAGAATAATGATGTATACCAAAGTTTTGTAAAACAAGAATCATGAGCTCCATGTGCTTAAGAAAGAAAAGAGACTTAATTCAGAAGCTCACTTTTCCCTTCCCTCCTATGTGAGCCCTGTGATGTTCTCCCAATATTAAGCTAGAGAAGACCAGATGGTCACAGTTGGAACTTCTGAGAACAGAAGTAGAGAAGACATAGCATGGATTGGGCTCAGGTCAGTGGGAACACACTAATGTCTGGAACTGGAAGCATTTCTTATGCCTCCTGGAAAGACATTAATAAAAATATTAACTCAAACAATAATAATATGTATGTGAACATGTCTTCTGTTTACACAGGTAGATTAATGGAAATAACCATTTTTTAATTTTTAATTTTTATATTTTTTATTGTGAAACTACTTAAGGGGTTACAATTACATGGGCAAGATAATGAGTACATTTCTTATCAAGCATTGTAGCCTCCTCCTTTGTTTCCCCTTTCCAGCCTCCCACTGCCTCCCTCAAATTATCGAGTTTTTGATATTGCTAATTTTCAACTGCTAATTTTGGTACCTGTCTTTAGACATGTAGAAATGCAGGATGGACTGTTCTTAATCTCCATGTCATGTGTGTCCCTCCCTTAAAAGAGCTAATAAATGAACTGAAGTTTGTGGATATTAGATTATAGAGGGCCTATTCCCTTAGTAATAGGCAGCTAAAAATAGAATAGTAGAAATGGGATATCTAAGTTTGCAAGCACAAAATACTTATTCAATATTGTTGAAAATATTTAGAGTACATGGATTGTTGTAAGTTTCACAAAATTAAGATTTAATTTTTTTACAGTGGCCCAGAACATGAAATGCCATTTATATTTAAAATATTATTAAATTGCTGGTTTGTTCTATGTTATTTGAGAAATGATACCATTTTAGAAGCTATTGTAAAATACTCTATGAAAAATTCATATGAATGAGAAATAAGGAAAATACTTTTAATAATTACAATAAAATGTAACATTATAGTTTATAAGGTTCTGCTTTCTGTAATGCAGTCATTCAGAGTCTATAAAGCAATGTTATTTATCACAATGCTTCAGAATATTACTAGTAAAGTAAAAGGACATAATACATAGAAAAACCAGTGTGTGTGTGTGTGTGTGTGTGTGTGTGTGTGTGTGTGTGTGTGTGTTGGTACTGAGAGGGTTGAATTCAATAATACAACACTGCCCTTTTTTTTTTTTTTGCTTTTTTACTCAAGGCTGGTACTGTTGTACTTGAACCACATTTCCATTTCCAGCTTTTTAATAGTTAATTGGACATAAGGGTTTTATGGACTTTCTTGCCTGAGCTAGCTTCAAGATCTCAGCCTCCTAAGTAACTATAATTGCAGGTATGAGCTATTGATGGCTAAAGACACATTTCTCTCTTTCTTTGAATTATCAATAAAACAATATTGAATATTAAGTATTGTTGTAAAGTGAATCATCCCAGAAGGCTCATTTTAAAATATAGATTTTTAGAATCTTTATTATACAGTTAACAGGCTGCAGGCAGCCAGTTGTTACACAAGGCTGCAGCAGTCAAATACACATAACACATCTAGGAAACATGCTACAGAGCAAAGAAATAACAAAAACAATAGCAGCTTCTTTAGAGCTGAATTGGAATAGGGCATAGGACATTATCAAGTGGCATGGTGTCCTGGTGGCTAGGCTGGTCTGGGCCTAATAGTTCTGCTCAGGGGGCAGATCCTCAGGAAATTCCTAATCCTAGGCACTGGGCTGATAGATTCAGTAGCCTATCAGCCAAGTGCGTGCCCCTGCCTCCAAGGATCTGGGCACACTCATTACCTGGGAGGTACGTGATGGGGAGGTGGGGGGGGATTTCCAGTATGAAGACAAGATGCCAGACCCTACAATCCACCATGTGGCCAATATGGAGCTGGCCAGACCTAGCCACCTTACTTTAGCATTAAGTTCTTTTCAGCATATCTAGAAAACTATCTACAGAACTCATATTAAAATATTGTTTAAATTTGATTAATATCATAAAAGACTTTAATAAGACATGAAAATGGAAGAAGTGGACAAAATATGATTAAATATGATTATTTTTAGTAATTTTTTTCCAAACGTGATATAAATGCTTTAAGACATGTAAGTACAGAAGGATAAGCTTCTTGGAGTATGTTTAATGAGATTGCACATTAGGGGAAGAGTTTTCAAATGTGACTACAAACAAGAGGTAACTTCACACCTGCTGAGTTGCTTAATGTCCAATATACAGAACATACACACAGCACAGTAAGACTAGACTAAGCCAGAAGCATCTTAAGCCACAGTGATTAGCCAGAAAAACAGGTAGCATCAATTTCAATTCTTGCTGGGCAAGAATGTATTTTCCTATAGGAAGTAGTGTCTGAAAATAATGAATGTGAAGATTTTGCCTGGACTCAATGACTTCAAGGGATTATTGAAAAGGCCAAGCAAAAAGACACAAAATAAGTGTTACCAAAAATAGAAGAGATCATAGATTTAAACATCAAAGGCATTATTTCTAATCTATTAGTAAAACATATCTCAATGTTATTTATGCAATAGAAAATCCCAATCATGAGCACATGGTATTATATTTTTATTTTATGGAAGGTATAAAAGTAAGCGTTCATAGTTCTCACAAATATTATGATTAACTAGAATACCAAATTAAATAGCTACTGTGTTTAAATATAATCAACTCTGATGTCACTGATTTTTTACCATAAATTGAGTTCATTTCTTGATACATGTATCACAGATATGTAAAAGGCAATATTTATGGGTAGCTACACAATCTAATGGCGATTCATGGCAACCATGCCAACAAATTCATGTTGCTTATTAAATATTTATCAATACAGTTTATGTATTAACATAAATACTGTTGAATATCACTGAACTACATTGCAGAAAACCTATGCTGTGAAAATATACTGTCTCACAAGAAATATCAGCACAGAGTATTTTAAACAAATGCCACATTGAGCCCTTTTCCCTAACCGCATTTAAGCCATAATGAAGGTGAATATGATGCAAGACCAGCTCAAATAGAACTGGTCTTTTCTAAACTTCTAAACTTCAGTTTAACTTACTTATTGTGAAGAGAAAACTTAATAGACTTTGGAGAAAACTATTATTACAAACTGAATTTTGTTTTCTAAAGCAGATGAAAATAACAATGGAAAATATGAAAAATTCATTATTTTAAAGAAATATTTTGAAAATTATACAGCTGAATTTGTACACTTTTGTAAAAGCATACATGTCCAGTCTCAAGTTACTCCAACTGATCTGAAGTAGCAGAATATAAAATTAACCTTCAAAAATCACTGATTTTTGAAAAATGAACTTTACAACTTTAGTGTGGTGGGGGGGTACAGGGGGGCAGGGAGGATTGGGTAGGGGAGCGGGGTGGGGGAAGGGGAGGATGGGAAGGGATGGGAAGGAGAAACAAAAGAGGAGGCTACAATGATTGATAAGAAATGTACTCATTATCTTGCCCATGTAATTATAACCCCTCTGTACAGTATTTATACAATAAAAAATATGAAAAATAAAAAAATAAAAATCGGACTTAAAAAATCACTGACTTTTCTGTATGACAACAATCAGAAGAGCACAGCTGAAATCAGGAAATCAACTTCTTTTGTAATAGCCCCACAAAAAAGAAAATACCTAGGAGTTAACTAAAGAAGTGAAGGACCTCTATGATGAAAACTTTAAAAACCTGAAAAAGGAAATTGAAGCAGAACTAAGGAAGTGGAAAAACCTCAATGCTCCTGGATTGGGAGGATCAACATCGTGAAAATGACAATACTGCTAAAGGCTATTTACAAATTCAATGAGATACCTATCAATATTCCAACCTCATTTCATTTTTTCAATGAAATAGAAGAAGCAATCAAAAAGTGCATATGGAACAATAAAAGATCCCAAAGAGCAAAAATAATACTTAGCAAAAAAAGCAGTGCTGGAGGAATAACAATACCAAATTTTAAACTCTACTACAAAACCATAATAATCAAAATAGCTTGGTACTGGCACAAGGACTGACATGAGGACCAATGGAATAGGACTGAACACTCAGAAATGAACCCACACACCTATAGCCAACTAATCTCCAATAAGGGAGCTAAAAAATATAATGAAAGAAAGAGAAACTCTTCAGAAAATGATGTTGGCAAAATTGGTTAAACACCTGTAGGAAACTAAAGATAGGTCTTTATATATCACCCTACACCAGAATCAACTCCAAATGGATCAAAGACCTGGAAATCAAAGCAGACACCCTGAAAACATTACAGGAAGGAATAAGAAACACTCTATGGCTCTTTGGCACAGGACAAAATTTTCTTAATAAAGACCCAGAAACACAACAAATCAAACAAAGGTTGGACAGATGGGATTACATGAAACTGCAGAGTTTCTGCATGACAAAGGACATAGCAAGAAACATCAATAGAAAGCCCAAGGATTGGGAGAAGATCTTCACTAGCCATACAATGGACAAAGATCTCATATCTAAAATATACTTAGAATTCAAAAAATTATATTCACCACCAACAAATCCTCAAAGAAACAACTGCCTAATAAAAAAAGTGGGCTAAACGCTTAAACAGAATGTTTTCTGAAGACAAAAGAAGAATGGCCAATAGACACATGAAGAAATGCTCAACTTCTGAAGCCATAAAATAAATATAAATCAAAACAACATTGAGATTCCACCTCATCCCAGTTTGAATGGCCATAATCAAGAAATCTAAAAACAAGATATGCTGGAGGGGATGTGACCAAAAGAGAACCTTAATGCATTGTTGGTGGGAGTGTAAAGTTGTTCAACCACTCTGGAAAGCAGTCTTAAGGTTGTTCAAAAGACTCAAGATAGAGCTCCACTAGGTCCCAGCAATCCCACTTTTGGGCATTTACCCAAATGTTTACAAACAAGACCACACTAAAGCTACCAACACAACTATGTTTATCACAGCATTATATACAATAGCGAAGATATGGAACCAACCCAGATGCCCCAAGTAGATGAATGGAACAAGAAAATGTGATATATAAGGTGGGCGCTGGTGGCTCACGCCTTAATCCTAGCTACTCAGGAGGCTGAGATTTGAGGATCGTGGTTCAAAGCCAGCCGGGGCAGGAAAGACCCTGAGACTCCTATCTCCAATAAACCACCAGAAAACCGGAAGTGGCACTGTAGCTCAAGTGGTAGAGGGCTCTCCTTGAACTGAAGAGCTGAGGGACAGCATTCAGGCCCAGAGTTCAAGCCCCACGAATGATCAAAAAAAAAATAAAATGTGATATATATACATATATATGTATATATACATATGTATAATGATATATATATCCATATATATATATATATGGATATATATAGATATATCACTTGTTTGGAAATGGAAAGAAAGACTTGGAAAAATTATATTCAGTGAAATAAGCCAGGGTCAAAGAAACATAGGTCCCATGATTTTCCTTATCTGCAATAACTTGTATATGTCTAGAGCAAGCAGAAAAGATAAAAATCTATGTACATATGACCATATATGATGATGCTAAACAAAATGAACCTTAAGATGAGGACACAAGAGTTTTTATCTTTCTTGCAGTTTTTTTAATATATTCATAATGTACTATGTGATTTTTTTGTTTCTTTTGTATGTTCTTCCCCCATGGTATAACCCCTGTATTCACAGTATTTGATGTCAGTGCCCTGCATCTTGTATATACATTTTTCTAATTTGAGGATGGGAAGGGAAATAACAAAATGTTTAAATAAGGATGCAGGTTGACTCATTGTAACAATGAGATGTACAAGACACTATGTTGAAAACGAAATTTAAAACTTTGGGGCAGGAAGGAGTTGGGGAGGTGGGGAGGGAAGGGATGGTAGGGTAAAAACGAAGGAGGAGGTAACAATGCTCCATAGAAAATGTACTCATTACCTTGCTCGTGTAAGGGTAACCCTCTGTACAGTATTTTACAATAAATATATATATTTTAAAAAGCATACATGTAAGTTTACATAAACTTACAATTCAAGCATAGTGTCGTAACAAAACATTTAGTGCAGTACAAGAACATGTAAGACTTGTCAGCTTATAATTGAGTTGAAAAATTCTGATCTTTTTATGATGTCTACCCAACAAAATGCCTAGCAGTGCTCTAGTGTATACCAATAATCATTCATCTTGATGCTGGTGATGCCATATTGCCAATATGTAAGGTAAACACAATTATGATTAGTACATCATGGTTGATAATTAATACTTTATGTGTTTAATACAATCTATCTTTAAGATTTTAAATTCAGGCTTTTCATAAATTTACATCAATATATAAATATAATATATTTATATATAAAATAAATATATTGTCAGCAGATGAATAGAAATACAAGTCTCAAGGAAATAAGAAATTTGAAAGTATATTAACAACATTCAAATTTCAGATATACAAAATTTTATACTGCTAAACAATGGACAGATATATTTTAAGAAATCTTCTAAAAGGTCACAAGACATTTAACAAATACCAATGTATAAACCCAAATAAGGCAATGAAAAGAAAAAGATGGTGGTCTTTATACCCTGATTCTGGGTAGGCCTGTGCTAGTAAATTTCTTCATGTCTTTGTTTTTGATCCAGGACCTTATTGTGTAACCAATGCTTTCCTGGAACTTCTATTCGTCTTGCTACAACCACCAGAATACTGAAATTACAGGCATGTGTTTCCACACCTATATATCTTCATTTTTATTTAAAAGCATTGAATATAAAAGGAAAAATAAAATATTTTAAGTAGGAAAAACATTATTATAAAGACAAAGAAAATATATTTGTATAGCTGAATAATATATGTATGCATAGGGCCAAATATATTACAGTAATGATAGTTTAAAATTTTAACAATGAAAATAAAAAGATAGAACAAGTTTACACTCGCACCAACAATGTAATAGGGTTCCCTTCTGTCCACATCCTTGTTCAACCATGTTACAAAGTAGTATGGAGGTTCCTCAAAAGACTCCACATAGAGCTCCCCTATGACCCAGCAATCCCACTTTTGGGCATTTACCCAAATGCTCACAAACAAGACCACACTAAAGCTACCAGCACAACTATGTTTATTGCAGCATTATTTACCATAGCTAAGATATGGAACCAATCCAGATGCCCCTCAGTAGATGAATGGATCAAGAAAATGTGGTATATATACACAATGGAATTCTATGGCTCCATCAGAAAGAATGACATTGCCCCATTTGTTAGGAAATGGAAAGACTTGGAAAAAATTATATTAAGTGAAGTAAGCCAGGCCCAAAGAAACATAGGCTCTATGGTTTCCCTTATTTGCAATAACTAGTATATGTCTGAGACAAGCAGAAAAGGTCAAATAAGTTGATGTTAGGTGAAATGAACCCCAAGATAAGTATTCAAATGTTTTTTTCTTTCATGCGATTGTTTCTAACACATTTATAAGATTATTTCTTTGTTGCTTTGTATGTCCCTCCCCCTCAGTATAACCCTTGCTTTCATTGTATTTGGTGTTGGAATAATTTGTGGAAGGGAAGGGAAAAAACAAATCATTTAAATAGGGATACACGTAGACCTATTGCAATAATGAGATGTACCAGTCGTTATGTCAAAAAACGAACTTTACAACTTTGGTGCGTTTGGGGGGATGGTGTAGATGGGAAGGGTTGGGAAGGGGAAACAAAGGAGGAGACAACAATGCTTGATAAGAAATATACTCATTACCTTGCCATGTAATTGTAACCCCTCTGTACGGTATTTTCACAATAAAAAAAGAAAATAAAAAGGTACTAAACTAAATTAATTTGTTATTGGGTAAAATTTGAAAATACAGTGTAGGTAAAATGTCAGGGTCCCATCCTTGTTGTTATTGTTTCTCAGTCCTCCCCAAGGCACAAAGAGAATACTACTCCTATCTGCAAGCTACATTCTTGGAAAGAAATATGTAGTAAGGTTGAGTGTCTGCAAGAATTGCTAGATGGTATGCTGTGACTAAATCCCCAGAACATACTGCTCTAAACATATCCTGATGTTATTCATGACTATAATTGAAATAAACTCTTTACCTTTAGAGATAGATAGAAACAATAAGTGTCAGAAAAATTTGAGGTTGAAAAATAGAAAATGTGTGTAATAACCACAGCAGTTTCAACCTTCCCGCCAATGTGGATATTTCTTTCCACACAGTGATCTTGCCTGTGAAATCTGGAGTTCTGGATTTCTTGAATCTTTGTCTGCCTATGGCTGAACATTGCTCCTCCCCAGTTCTATCTTCAACAAATTCTTAGTCCTCAAGCAAGCCATCATGACAAGGCAAAAAGACATGTTATCTAGTATTATTTCATTTTATTAAGAATGATATATTTATAGTTCATAAAAATATCTATATTGCTTTTCTTATAAGAAACAATCCTACTTCATTGCATTTTGTTATTCATAAGATATTCCAAGTCTCTTGTCTTACACTGTCTTAGATTTATAAACATTAATTATTCTGCATAGAATATGCATTTATTTGTACCCATTAGGTAGGAGCATGTTGAGAACACTCCATGGTTACTCATTTGTAAATAAAATTGAGTAACACGTACTGGTCATTTTATTTAAGGGATTTAGCACATCATCCTTCCCCTCTAACTGGACTGTTTATCTTGTATCCATTACACAAAATTCATGTGGCATTAGATTAAAAATGAACAACCCTCTGCTTACCCCACTATCTGTGCTGAATACACAACATTCTTCCTTATTAAAGTGTGGGTAACAATCTCAAAATTTTATGACTCACAATAAACTCCAACCTGTGATATTCCAATGTGAACACAATAGTAAAGATTGAAGCCACTCTGGAGTAGACACATTAATGATAAAATACAATGAAAGAAATTTTATGAACCACAACTAAGTCTCTATAAACAAAAGTATCCATTGCAATTAAGATAAAATCGTGCAATACAAGTAAATACAAAATTCTAACTAAATACAAGTAAATACAATACTTTAAGTAAAACTCTAGAAAGATCATTTGGGAATTTATTAGGCATCATATTAACCAACTAATTTCTTTGTCTGAGACTGATATTAGTTGTACTTTATTTTTATCATTATATGCTGCTCTGTTACATTATTGAAACATATCCAAGTCATTATTTTATTTACAGTACTTATATATGTAACTCATTAATATCTTTTTCTTGTAAACATAAGCATACTTTTAAATATTTTGTACATATTTAATTTGTTGTAACATGTTGTCAATTTTCCCTAATTGTTCTTAATTTCCATTCTCATTAATTTGAATTAAGATTCAAGTAAAATCCACAAGTTATACTCTGAAGTCTGTGTTTCATTGTTTTAAAATTTATTTTAGCTACATTTATCCTTCCTATTCCAGAAACTGCAAGTTATTGATTATCACCCATTATTATTATTTAGTATTGCCTTTAATGTTCTGCACCATAAAATAGCATACTGTGTCTACAGATTTTTACCAAATACAATTGTATTTATAATCCCCAAATCATGATATTTGTCATTAAATTTTCCATCAGTTAGGACATTATATTCTTGAATCTGTCTGTGTGTAATTGAATCACTATCACCTTTCCATAGACACATTATATTTTATATAGTTCTTCACTTATTAATTAGGATATTAAGATAATATTTGTTGTAATAAATTTGTTGCATATTATTCATTAAAATTTTTCCTGTTGATTATCAAAGGTTTACTCAAGTTTGTTCCTTTACCTTTTGACATGTCACCCATAGTAATAGTTTGATTTCCCAGTTTTTCATAGGACAGAATGTTTTAAATTCAATTTGTGTAACCAAGAATGAGCCATTTCCTTTACTGAGTGGTGATTAGAACCCATAGTTTGTACAGTAGGTATACTCATGATGGTCTTGGGTTTTTTCTTAGATTTTATTATTGGAGCAAATATAATATATCTTCAATCATATTCCCTGTTTTTCCCTAATAAATTAAAACATTTTCACGTAAAACTTGCCATTTAGATCTGGCTCAGTGGTAGAGTGCTTGCCTAGCATGCATGAAGCCCTGAGTTCGATTCCTCATCAACAGAAAAAGCTAGCAGTGGTGCTGTAGCTCAAGTGGTAGAGTGCAACTGAAGCTCAGGGACAGTGCTCAGTCCCAGCCCCAGGACAGACAAAACAAAACAAAACAAAAAAACTAGCAGATTAATGTTTATCAAAGCTTTATATATAATTGTCAAAATATGAAAACAGTAAGCTCTTCTTCACTGGCTGAAGAGGTCAACTATGATGCATCTGTTCCGAATGTTGTAGATTGACAACACACATATAGAGAAAATCTAAATTTACATTATTAAATGAAAGAAGGATACACATTGTATGACTCCAACATTACTATGTTCTAGAAAATGCAGAAATATTGAGACAGTAAATATTGAGGCTTTGTAAGTAGTTTAGGGCTAAGCAGGTATAAATAGGTGAAACAAAGGAGATTTGAAGAATAGTTAAAAATTTGTGGGACTCTTTAAGCAAAATGCTGAACTCGAGGTAGTAGAGTTCAAGTTGTGAGCAAGTCTACTCCTGGCAAAAGTAAAGAAAAATACATAGACAAATATTTAATTCACTTGTTTTAAATTAAAATGTAAAAACAATAATTTAATTATCTAATGAGTGCCCATAGCTACAGCCTAATGAACACAAAATTAAGTTTAAAAAAAGTAAATTTTCATTCTATTTGATCAGATTGTTGAACTCCTTGCTGTTTCTGTGTAGGTATTTTAAAAAGCAAACACATTTGTGTGTGTTGATTCAGCAAATGAGAAAGTGACTATCAACATAAATGTGATACAGAAACTGTTCTGTTATTTTTTTTTCAGTTTTTTAATTCACCAGATGACTGACTACATGTAAAGCAGCAGAAATTAGGACCACTATTCCAGGAATGCATATGACAGAGAATTTGTAAACATCCGTGATAACTAGGATATGATTTTTGTGTTTCTAAAATGGCCTAAAATAAGATAAAGATGTCTAGGGATAATGTTCTATTAGCAATTGATCAAAAATGCTAACATTTTATACATAAGTCCTCTTTAAATTAGAGATTCAAGAATACAAGTAAGTTTTAAGTGCAATAATGAAACTGTAAAATGGTTTTGACAACAGAAAAAGGACTTTATTTTGTCACGCTTGATTTGTTCAAAGACCATTCTGCTGGGTGTAGCTTCAAATTGCAATCTCCTTATCACAAGCTCATGTATACTTAGGATAGAGATGGAAGTTATGTTTTTCTGGCTGTCTGTTGATATTTAAAAATACTTTAAATGAAGAAGAAATGAAATGTCAAGTATGGCAGTTGAAGATTGGGGCTGCTATATAATGTGGGATAATGAAATTGATTCACATTTAGACCTGCCATATTAATCACGATACCAAATTAAGGTTTTGGAATCTGTGTTTCCTAATTTTAAGAGCAACTAAGATGTTTCTGATCATTCTAACATCAATTGCTTCTAGATTATTAAATATAAACTATGGTTAAAGGTTATAATATTGCTCTTGGGAAATTAAAAATAACTTTTACTTCCAGGCTCCCACAATACTTGATACTGTATTGATTCCTTTAAAGAGATACTAGAACAATGACATGAAACTAGGTTTTTCTGAGATAGAAACACTTTTAAACATTCTTCTACAAGAATATAGCAGCCAAAATAATGTTTCTCATATTCAAATCAAATAACATTATTTGAATGAGTGGAATTTACAAAATATAAAAATTGGAATGTAATTTCAGTGAAAAATATTACTTATTCATGAATCTATATTAATCATTTTGATACTAGCAGTCTGAAGAAATTTAAGACTTTGAAAACAAAAAGTACTGTTTTGATTTATTATTGAATTTTTATAATATCTCCTCTTCATTTGCAATTTAAGCACACCTCCCTGGAATATTCCTATCTATACAACATACATTCTTCATCTCTCAGAGACTATCCAAACACATTTGCGAGTGTGAAGATAAGTTTTATATTTCTACCCACGAATAAGAAAGCATTTAAAACAATTGAAATTTCTTCATGAAAGTGCAGTAGTGATGCACTGTGCTCATAAATTGAAATGATGAAATCCCTTTTTAATACTACTTACTGATAAAAATATTCATATAAATTATTATCATAACTTTTTAATTAAAAAGCCAAAGTATAATGTGTTGGTCAATATGGAAATCCCTGTAGAGTGTTAGTGGAAATGCAAATTAGCACAGTATATATAGAAAATAGCCTGGAAGCTCCTGGAGCTACTACATGATCAGCAATCCCATCTCATGTCTAAGTATTTATCCAAAGGAAAGAGAATCAGACTCACCAAGAGATGAATTTCCATGTAT
Organism: Dipodomys ordii; assembly: GCF_000151885.1. Taxonomy (NCBI): domain Eukaryota; kingdom Metazoa; phylum Chordata; class Mammalia; order Rodentia; family Heteromyidae; genus Dipodomys; species Dipodomys ordii. Next base: position 1,002,667 of record NW_012267361.1, read on the forward strand.
ACTGAGACATTACTTACCTTCTCTTAGATGAATATAGCATAAATGTCTGTCCCTGGATGAATGGTTAAAATGTGAAATATATGTAGAATGGACTGATATAGCCTTAAAAAAGGAAATCTTGCAATTTTCATGAAAAGTGTGCTAAGAGAAATAAGCCAAACATAGAAAGACATTAAGTGATCTCAATTAAATATAGAACAGGAAACAGTATGAGTCAGGGATTCAAAGTGTTAATTATACAAGATAAAATATGGTAAAAATCATGTCATTGTAACTGTAAATACTAACCATACATTTATACATAAAAGCTCCTGATTCTAGATCTTAAGTGTTTTTACCAGCGTATTTTATTCAAATGATTTAATTCTTTCCAATTATTCACTAGAATTTTCTTCATTACAAAATATTTGGGCTTGGACATAGCTAATTTATTACAGACCACTTCATAAAAGAACATGTTGATCCTTATATTTCCTTTTGGTTTCAAGTCTTTGTGATAATATTTGTCTCCTACAATTACTAATATACAATTTCATGCTAATTTAAACATGTTGTAAAGAATATTCATATTAATAGATTATGCATGTGGTTGTAAAAATTACTTGAAAATCCCACATGAAAATTTTATTCTCATGAATTTCTGACTTTTATATTTGATAACCTCATTGTTATAAAATTGTACTTTTGAAAATGAAAAAGAACAATGTTGCAAATAGCTTTTTTTCAAATATGTAACATATGGTAATGTGGGAAAATATATATTTGCTGATTTTCTTGGTGTTTTTAGTATATCAGCACAATGCCACTGAATATAGAATTAAAAAGAGATATAAAAAATGTCCTTCAGACTTCTTTTTTTTTTTTTTTTGTCCATTGTGGGGCTTGAACTCTGGACCTGGGCACTGTCTCTCAGCTCTTCAGCTCAAGGCGAGCACTCTACCACTTGAGCTACAGCACCACTTCCGGTTTTCTGGTGGTTTATTGGAGATAGGAGTCCCACAGTATTTCCTGCCCGGGCTGGCTTTGAACCGTGATCCTCAGATCTCAGCCTCCTGAGTAGCTAGGATTACAGGTGTGAGCCACCAGCGCCTGGCTGTCCTTCAAACTTCTAATAACCATCTGACTATTATTGTTAAGAGGAAGTTTACTCATAACTTTCTAACCATTCAGAGTTTATGCCAATTTTTGTCTATTTAAGAACTCTACAGTAGTCTGTTATGTCTGATGTTCACAAAATTCTAATTATTTTTCTTTTTGTTGTGTGTTTATATGGAGTTTCAACTAAACAGTTCACACTTCCACTGAAATTGTTTACACCTTCCCAAATATGTGTGACATATTTTAGTGTAGGGAATTTCATGTTGGGATCATGATAAAATGAAATATCTGGTTAAAAATTCAAAAAAGAATAGCATGGGCCATCAGATAAATTCATAGTCACTCTCTGTCTGCAGAGTGGTACACCCTCGATGTTCTTTCATTTCAACATGTTTGCCAAACATTCATGTAGTGATTTATGTACTGTGAAGGTTTTGATTTAATACATAATGAAAAATATGATTCATTAGGCTACTGATATTTAATATTCTGCTTTACTATTAATCTTACACTGCATTAGTTATGAAAATATTCTCCACACTAACTTCTTGATTCTCTTTAGTTTGAACTTCAGTTTACATCTACAAGCTATAGAAATTTTATGTCTAATGAGTTATAAAACTATATATTTCCATAGTTTTGTTCAGAAAAATTAATGTCTTGGGAATGGCATGATTTAGATGTCATTTAAGTGTGTATGACCATAACACGATTTAAATGCTGCAGTAGTTATTCTCTGTGCCTTAAGAAGACTGTGGTGCTTGATGCTGGTGGCTTATACTTCCAATCTAGCTGCCCTGAGACTGAGATCTGAGAATCATTGTTCAAAGCCAGCCCAGGCAGGACAGTTCATGAGAAACTGGTTTCCTATTAATCAACAAAATGTCGCAAGTAGAGCTATGGTTCAAGTGGTAGAGTCCTAGCTTTGGGTGAAAAAGCTAAGGGACAACACTCAGCACCTGAGTTTCAAGCTCTAGAACTGGCAGTAAAATAAAGTAAAATAATATATATATTTGTATACACACACACACACACACACACACACACACACACATATATATGTGTATATATATATATGTGTATATATATATATATATATATATATATATATATATACTGAGATTACTGATACAAGAAATTCTTGTTTAGTGTAAACAAAAAAGCTCATGACTGGGCTGGGAAGGTAGCTCAGAGGTAGAGTGCTTGAGTTGCATACATGAGGCCCTGGTTTCAATTCCTCAGCACCACATAAGCAGAAAAAGCAGTAGATGGCACTGTGGCTTAAGTGGTAGAGTGCCAACCTTGAGCTGAAGAGCTGTCCTAGCCAACAGTTCAGACCCCACAACTGACAAAATATAAATAAATAAAGCTCATGACTAATACTCCATTTGTTGTCAAACTTTTAATCTAACAAGTTGCTTTAAATTAACCATTGTCACATTAGTTGAGTTGAATATATCAGATGTCTGTTTTGACAGTACTGTGGTTTGAACTCTGAGTCTCATGTTTGCTGGGCTAGACAGTATCACTAAGCCATTCCTCTGGTTCTATTTTTCACTACTTAATTGTAGGATAAAGTCTTGATTCAGGTTCAGGTATGTGCCTGAGTTGTAATCTGCCTACAGTTAGACTTTCTGTCATCCATAGGATCATAAGTATGTGTCAACAAACAAGCTTTCTCCCTCAGAGATATTTCATGCAGTTTTCAGCGAGTCTGGCAATGTAGTGAGTGGCTGTGGAATTGTGATCCTCCCAGTCTCAGCATCCCACATAGTTTAATGTGACAGGCTCCTGTTATGGTGCACAGCTATGGGTTCAAATATTTTCAAGAACTTTTCTGCCCAGGCTGGTTTGGAGCCGAGAGCTTATAATTCTCAATCTCCCAAGTAGCCAGAGTTACAGGTGTGAGCCGTAGGCACTTGGCTACTTCCCAAATACCTTATTTAATGTTCATTTTAAGTCTAAATTTAAATGTTGTACAAAAACATTTAATTTTCATGTATCTACACAAATAGATAGTATCTTCTTAGGCCTCCAAATTGTAACTGATAAATGCAAATGTACTTTATTTGTATTCACTACAATTATGTGTGAGAGTACAATGTGGATCTTTTAACATGGTTCTAACAGTGAGACATTGGTAGGCTTAAAATGGTCACTTCTGCAAATGTAATTCCATAATTCTTGGAACCTGCAAATATGATCAATATAGAAAAGAGTTCACAAACATAACTATATTAGTTCTTTGGTTTCTATGAGTAGATTGTAATTAGAAGACTGACCTGAAGGAAAACTTGTTCAAGATGCTTAGAAACCAGTGTTTTATTGCAGATGCTTGACATATTTTTTCACCAAATACCAATGAACTTCTGCTAAAGTCATAACTTAAAACAAAATTCAAATTTTTCACTTTATCATTTAAATTAGGCAATCCAGTTTTTCCTTCTTTGAGGAACATCATTTGCTCTTAGGAAACAGAGTTGCAGAATGAAAAACAGAGACACAGCAAATAATATAATAATAAATTATATAATAATTTAAACACAACAGACAACATTGGAGTTACTGAAAGCTCCATATCAACTGCCTATGTAATGTCTGCACAGTATTTAAAATTTTTGCTTTAGAATGTTTTTATGTACTTATTATTTTTAATTTTATTTTATTGTAAAGATGCCGTACAGAGGGGTTACAGTTATATGAGTAAGGTAATGAGTGCATTTCTTGTTGAGCATTGTTTCCCTCTCCTTTGTTTTTCTCCTATTATCCCTTTGGTTTCTTATTTTGCATACACACACCTACACACACATATGTATGTATAATTTTAGGAATGTTTTGTCCATCATTATTAAGTAAACCCATGAATATGAGTGTTTATTTTATGTGAAGGTACTTGGTGTGACAAAATTATCCTGTGTAAGCTATAAGTGACATAGAACGTAAGGAAGAAGAGGAAGATTTGATACAGAAGAGGAAGAGACAATGTGAAGATGAGATTCAATGCAATGGATGTAAATCAAGGAATACCAACAATCACTACATAGTGAAATATGTGAATCATTCCTGAAGAAATGATCGTGAGGAAGATACTGGCACAAGCCTACTGACAAAAATTTCTACACAGTTATGGCATCCTGAATAGTTGGAGAATAAATTTGTACTATTCTAAATTACCTGATTATAGTAACTTCTGGAGCACCCAGGAATCTCTGACTTGATTTAAAAATTTGTATTCTAGACAAAAAGTTATCAAAAACAGAAAGGCCAGTGGTAATATATAATCATTTGCACCAATGTGGCTCTTTTTCTTTCAACTATGAAGGATTTAATATGTTTCTAATTCCAAACTGTAGTGTATTCAGTAATTCAGTATATTTTCTAATATATTTTGCAGTTTCGTTTTTTCCTTCCTTCACTTCCTTCTTCCTCCCACTCTTTCCTCTCTTCTTACCTTTTTTCACTCCCTCCCTCTTTTCTTTCCTTTCTCTTCCTCTCCTTTTCACCTTCTTTTCATCCTTTCCTAATTCTCTTCCTTGTTTTCTTTCTTTAGTCTGAGCCTCACTATGTAGTGCAATATGTAGTACAAACTGGCCTTGTTAGCCTGACAAAACTTTCTGATTAGTTGATCCTTATGTTTTTGCCACATACAGGATTTTTAATGTTTTGGATTCAATATGAAAGCATACTATTCTGGTATAAGCATGTGTATTTTGTCTGAAGTTTTTTTACTTGAAAAATTCTTTCTGAGTTAAAGATGAATGTTTTTAAATAGATTAAAATGTTAATCAATTTTTGTACTTTGAGGTTTATCATTTATTACTGTATTTCCAATAGAAGAATGTTTACAAAAATAAATTTATATGTGTTTGTATCAGGTGATAAAAATAAAGTGGTTCAAATGTCCTTTCTCCTAATATTCAGTGTTTAACATTTTAGACTGTGAGTTGAGTTTGCTTTTTAGTAAAAATCTGGTTTCTGTTCCAATATATTAAAGAACTCAAACCAATTCCTTAATGTAACAAGAAAAAGTTAAACTTTTTAAGTTTTTGATGTTTTAGAAAACTAAGATCACAAATAAAATTCATACAAACACTGCAAATGGGACAGTTTATTTAGAGTATAAAATACTACAATGTAATATGTTACACACATTTAAATAATACTACAATGTAATATGTTACACACATTTAAATAATAAGGCTCATATAATATATTGTTTAATAATTTTGACATTAATATTGATATGCTATTTAAATAATATTGATATTAATGTTGAATTCTATTCTTAAAAAAGATATATAAGTAATACATTATCTGAATGGGATAATATAAATGCACAAATAAACAATGAAATAGCATGAAAATAATAAGAAGGAATAAGGATAACTTGAAGTAATTAGAGAGTACAACAATGCCATAAAATACAATGTAAGTAACAGATGTATTTCCTTTCTATGTTTGGCTATAGTTTTGAAAAATTAGAACTTGGAGCTGTAAATGATTTTACGTAGTAATAATTAATACAAAATACTGGGGTAAAAAATAAGTGAAATAAGAATAGTGTTTGTATAGAAAAAAATCACCAAATTCTGATGTAAGAACACAAACTAGATCAAACTAAATGGAGAGAATATTTGATATGTGTGGTGGAAATTTGGGTGCTTTGATCTACTCTTTAAAATATCAGTTTGTACCAATCTAATATACAGATTTGACTAAATCATTAACACCTAGCAAGCTACTTTATAGACACTGAACACATTCTAAAGTGTAACATTGTTAATTTTATGTAACAATCAATTAATTTATTAAAATTACTATAGTAGTATTGTATTAATACATCTTTATTTATTTCAAAATATTAACTATTTGGCCAGGTACTGGTGGCTCACACATATAACCAAAAGACTGAAATCTGAAGATTGTGGTTTAAAGCCAGCCTCAAAAGGAAAATGATGAAATTTTACCTCCAAATAACTGGCAAAGAAAGCTGGAGGTGGAGCTGTGGCTCAAGTTAAGCTCAGGGATAGCACCCAGGCCCTGAATTCAGGTCCTATGACTGTCACCAAAAAAGTTAAAATAATAAATATGATAATAATTAAAATAATAATAATTGATTCTGAAAGAAACGTTGCAAATTACAAGAAAATCTAAAGCCTAAAATAGCATAGTGTAAGAATATATAACGGAACAAAATATGTAGCCAAACATAAATGCATATATAAAAGTCAACAAGGCAAAAACAGCCCAATATATTTAATAAACAGATAAATATAAGCATACAACTCATTAAAAGATGTATAAAGAACTACACAAAATTTCCCCAAATCATTTGCTACTTGTGAAACAAAACAGTGAGGCATCATTTCACATTTTATAAAATGGCTAAACAGCAATTCTTAATACCTGGAACCTGACAAGAAACAATTGAAAAAAAATTGTTAAACAGGTAAAACACTTCACTTATTTCAATGACATGCAAAAATGCTTCAGCACTTTGAAAACCAGTTTTTATAAATACATGTTTTTGAACATGCAACCAGCATTCTTAAGTACGTAACTAATGAATTTTAAAATTTATGTCCACGTTAAGTCCTAACTTTGTTATTCTTTTTTAAATACATTTTTATTGTGAAAATACTGTACAGAGGGTTTATAGTTACATGCACAAGGTAATGAGTACATTTCTTATCAAGCATTGTTGCCTCCTCTTTTGTTTTTGCCCTACCATCCCTTCCCTCCCACCTCCACAACTACACCCCCCACTCCCGAAAGTTCCTTTTTCAACATAGTGTCTTATACATCTCATTGTTACAATGGATCAACCTGTATCCCTATTTAAACAACTTGTTTTTTTCCCTTCCCCTCCCCAAATTATACTGATATCAAATACAGTGAAAACCGGGGTTATACCATGGGGGACAAACATACAAAGCAACAAAAAAAATCACATGGTATCTTATAAATACGTTAGAAACCATAGCAAGCAAGCAAAAAAAAACCCACTTTTGTCCCTATCTTGGGGTTCATTTCACTTAAGTTCATCTTATCTAGTCATATGTATATAGCTTTTGACCTTTTCTACTTGTCCCAGACATACTTAAAGTGGTAGGTTTACTCAGGAAAATTGCTTATAGAAGCAAAGAGGAAAGAGCAAAAGCATTGAGGACAACCAGCAAGGGTAGCATATGGCCTGGGAAGGTGGCTCAGTGGTAGAGTGCTTGCCTCACATGCATGAGGCCCTGGGTTCAATTCCTCAGCACTACGTAAGACATAAGCAGAAAAAGCAAGAAGTGGCGCTGTGGCTCAAGTGCTAGAGCATTAGCCTTGAGCTGAAGAGCTGAGGGACAACGACCAGGCTCTGAGTTCTGGCCCCATGAGTTGCCAAAAAAAAAGAAAGGCAGGATGCATTCTCATGATAAGCATAGAAAATTAAAGAGTAGCAAACCACAGTGTAGGAAACAAAAGTGTTTCTAGAAAAGAAGAGCCTGAATCACATTGCTTACCAGTTACTGAAATATTGAGGATGTTGTGTTGCTGGGTGTTTTATTGGTACCCTGGTATTGTACAAACATGTATTTGAATTAAGGAAGAGATGGGGAAGTAGAGAATGTTGAGACAAAGGATAAGGGGGGAACCAATGCAACAGCTATATACACAGATAATATGTTGGAAATGATCTGTACAACCTGGGGTGGGGGCTGAGAGGAAGGGAAAGTAGAAGAAAAATGAGGGAGGGGGTAACAAATATGACAAGAAATGTACTCATTATCTCACTTATGTAATTGTAACCCCTCTATGTACAACCTTGACAATGAAAAAAACACACACACACAAAAGAAAAAAGAACGTTTTGACCTGTGCCAAAGAGCCTATTCCTTCCTGCAATGTTTTCAGGGTATCTGTTTTTACCTTGAGGGCTTTGATCCATTTGGAATTGATTTTGGTGCTGAGTGATATATAAGTATCTAACTTTAGTTTTCTACAGATGTTTAGCCAATTCTTCCAGCACCATTTGTTGAAGAGGCTGACTTCTTTCAACCCTATTTTTTTTTGGCTCCCTTATCAAAGATTAGGTGGCCATAGGACTTTGGGTTCATTCTTAGGTCTTCAGTTCTATTCCATTGGTCCTCAGGTCTGTTCTTATGCCAGAACCAATCTGCTTTTATTACTATAACTTTGTAACAGAGTTTGAGGTTTGGTATTGATATTCCTCCAGTACTGTTCTTTCTGATAAAGATTGTTTTGCTATTTGGGGTCTTTTATAATTCTATATGAATTTTTGGGTTGTTTCTTCTATTTCATTAAAAAATGTTGTTACAATAATAGTGGGTATTTCACTGAATTTGTAGATAGCCTTTGCCAGTATTGCCATTTTTATTATGTAAATCTTACCTATCCAGGAGCATAGGAGGTTTTTCCATTTCTTTAGTTCTGCTTTTATTTCCTTTTTCAGTTTTTTAAAGTTTCCATCATAGAGTTATTTCTTTGGTTAATTCCTAGGTATTTTATTGCATGACACTGCAGAGTTTCTACATGGCAAAGGACATATCTAGCAAGATAAACAGAAAGTCCTAGATTTGGAGAAGATCTCCACTGGGCATGCAAAACATAAGGGCCTTATATCTAAAATATACTTAGAACTAAGAAAAGTAAATCCCCCCAAAACCAATCCCAAAAGAAACAACCACCACATTAGTAAGTGGCTAAAAAACTTAAAGAGAGACTCTCTGAAAAGGAAATAAGAATAGCCAATGGACACATGAAGAAATGTTCATCTCTGTCCATAAAAAAATACAAATCAAAACAACATTAAGATTCCACCTTACCCCAGTTAGTGATTATCAAGAAATCTAACAACAACAGATGCTGGTGGGGATGTGGCCAAATGGAAATGCTACTACACTGTTGGTGGGAGTGTAAACTTGTTTAACCACTCTGGAAAGCAGTAGTATGGAGGTTCCTCAAAAGATTAACCAGAGAGCTCCCATATGACCCAGCATCCCGCTTCTGGGCATTTACCCAAATGAATACAACCAAAGCCATACTAATGGTACCAGCACAACCATGTTCATTGCAGCATTATTTACCATAGTTGAAACATAGAACCTACCTAGAAGTCCTTCAATAGATGAATCGATGAAGAAAATGTGGTATACTTACACAATGTAATTCTGTGCTTCAGTTAGAAAGACTGACATCACCCCATTTGTAAGGCAATGAAACGATTTGGAAAAACATACTAAGTGAGGTAATCCAGACCCAAAGCAACATAAGCTCCATGCTTCCCTCATTTATAATAGTATATGTCTAGAATCATCCTAGAAGATCAAATAGCTCAATAGTTATGTTCATATGCTAAGCAAAATCAACAGTAAGACATGAAAACAGGAGGTTTCTCTTCATTTGGTTGTTTGTTTTTAATGTACTATGTGAAGTTATTCTTTTTTCTTTTTTATATGTCCTATGGTTTATCTCCTGTTGTCACTGTATTTGATTTTGGTACCCTGTGTATGGTATAAATGTTGAACCAATACAACAGTACTCACAAGACAACATATTAAGAATGAACTTTACATCTTGGGCAGGAGATAAAATTAGAGAAAAATGAGGGAGGGATACCAATGTTTGACAAGAAATGTACTCACAACCTTATATATGTACCTGTAACCACTCTGTACATCTCCTTGACAATAAAAGTTAAATTAAAAAAAATTGAGGATGAGCTCATTATTTTAATCAACTTTCCAATAATATAATTACTTCCTAAGATAACTGAGCTTATAAAGAGAACAAGTTTATTTTGGCTCATAGTTTTGGTTCAGTCCATAATAATTAGTCTCATTTTATGTGTGCCTGTGGTGAGGGATCTCATCTGGTGTGCAAATCAGTAAGAAACAAATCACTCATGGCATGTGAGCCAAAGATACTGAGGTGACTGCTGTTGAGCTTACAGTTTCCTTCAAGACCAAGCTCCCAAAGACCTGTTGACCTTCTCAGACTAAGGGTTTTGCTATCTTCCAATAATGCCAATCTCTACCCTTTAACAAGTTGGACTATATCCAAATAGCCTAGGAGACCAAACTAAAGATCACCCAGATATATTGGTAGGTTGAGAAGCATGTGCGAAAAGCTGCTGCCCAAATGACTGAGGGAAATTTTCTGCTAACGAATCTCCTGGATACATCTCAAGGACAACTCTTGAAGGGTGGCTAGAGTTTGGTAAACTTCAAGGTTGAACAAATGTTGATAAAAAGAAACAAGAGGGAAGATGTCATTCTCATCTATTCTTAATTTCCAGTTTCCAATTATAAATTCCTATTTGACAAACTTTAATAAGAATCCAACCAACAAAGACATATGGATAATATGGCTTGCTGAGTACCAGCATGTGCAGTAGGAATACAAAATACTAGTCAAAATTGGTAGCAATGATTGTAAATTAATTCTAATTCCAAAATTCTATTAGCTTACAAACAGATGCAAATTCTGCTTGTATATGATGTGATAAATATAACACAACAGCCTTAAAATGCAAATAAATAAATGAACAGATTTTATATTTTAACATATTGATAATATAATACTATATACAAATTAAAGAGTTCTTGATGTAGAACTTACCTATCATAATATTTAATATTAATAATACCTACTACAGGGAAATAACATGAGTCAAATTATATATAATTAATATGCATATTCATGATTTTAAAAAGATGTCCTGAAGGAACTACTCCAATATGTATCAGTGTCTATAGCAGAGTGGAGAAAAATACAAGCTGGCCAGTTTCCTTATGTTTTCTTATGCTATAAAATATATAAGGACATTTTTTAGCCAGAAAATCAACTAAGAAAATCATTAGAGTTTCTGATTTAAAATTACAAAAGAATATAAAATTCACAGAGTAAGTACTTTCTGTAGTCAAATTTTACTTCAATACATCTTTTATGTTTTCATAATACCCTCTGATATCAAGCAGATATCATCCAATTATTCTACATAAAATTAATGAATTCTGTACCTAAAGACTGCCAAAACACATTAAAAGTAGTTAATAAATAAATTTACACAGAAGGTTATGTTCAACAAAGCAGAATTTTACATCTGCAATGAAAATTACCCTCTTGGCAAATTTCAAGTGACTACGTTATTTTCTCAGTCTTTTCTCATGCTTTTCTTCAGTCTTAAACTTATCAGGCCAAAACACTTGTGGCAAAACATAAGCCCAGATCATGGGTATTGAAATCTGTAGTTATGAGTCCTGTTGGTCAAGTGTAGAAATAGCCATGAAAAAGGCATAAAATGGTTATTGAGATTTGGAGTTACAAATAATCATAAACATCTTTCACAGGAGCACGAAGACATCCAAGAGTCTGTTTCCTTCACCATTATTTTGTTTATAACTCATTTAATTCTTGTCAATCATTTGTTTTCCTGCATTTGGCTTTTTACAGAAATTTGGGTTGTCTTCCTCAAAGTTACTCAATCTAAATTTGTTCTGCTTCCTTAATTTATATTAAACTTTTTGTTGGTGGTGGTGGTTGTCATGGGCTTGAATGCTGGGCCTGAATGCTCTTCAGCTCAAGGCTAGCCCTCTACCACTTGATCCACTGAGCCACTTCTGGTTTTCTAGTGGTTTATTGCCCAGCCTGGCTTTGAACCGTGATCCTCAGATCTCAGCCTCCTGAGTAGCGAGGATTACAGGCATGAGCCATCGATACCTGGCTTATGTTAACCTTTTGCATGTTATTTTTCCTAATCTCTACTTATACAATTTGGATATGTAATATTGACTAGTTTTAGATTCAGTAACTTTGGTGAACATGAGTATATGAATGCTGGTATATTTTATGGTTAGAAACTAAGCATGAGCTCACTTGGTCACAGTGAAAAGTTTCAACAAAGGAGGATCATTGTCTACATAAATAGTTCTATATAGGATTCACCTGGTCCTTTCGCTAATTCTATAGTTCATTCCACAGTTATGTACTATAATCGAAATGATGATTTTGTGCTATGTTCTTTGCTATGTTCTTTATTTATTCTGTGCTATGTTCTTTATCCCTGCTACTTGCTGTGAGCATTGCTAGCTCACCTGCAGGTGATAAGTAGATATAAGCACCCGTAAAAGGAGGAAAACCAGATCTCAGGCCTGCTTCTCCCAGGCCTTTCCCTCTTGCTTGCCACTCCTTCCTGGTCTTATGCCTTTTACCAATGACAAGAGAAGGTAAACCACCACCTCCATGCATTCAAATGTGGGCTTCTGCTTTGTGATGGAGTTTCCTCTGTTATCCTTTGTGTCCCTCCATGTATCCTGTGACTGTCCCAGCATCCACCTTTGTGACAGGAGCCAGGAAACTGAGCTGAGTGTATGAAATAGTAAATTGCATATAAAACAAAAATCATGGCTGAAATTTTAGAGCGGGTAACATTTGCAAGTGTCAAAGATGATTGGCAGACAAAATATACAATAGATATTCTAAGATAGCAAACTGATTTAACAAGCAAGATTTATCTATTTTTAACAGTTGGTTGTGACAGTTATGCATACAACGTAAACTTCTTTAGAATATTTGAGGAAAATATGACTAGAAGGTACGAAAGATTCCAGTTTGTGAAGTATGTGGCAAAACTACAAGTGGAGGAGGGGGTGTGAAAGAAACCATCTTTAATCACCTTTACACCAATAAGGAGGAGAAAAGAAATCCAAGCAGTGCATATTAATGAGATATAAAATTATGAGACATTTTACAAATTTCTGTCATGTGATCCCACTTATGATTCAGATAAAAAAAATGTTATTCTAACTAACATTCAAGTTAGTTGATACACTTCCTTACATCCTAAAAGTAAAATAAAAGTTCATGTGGAAACCATAATAGAACAAACTATTATCAAATTGAATTGATATAATGGTATTAAGTGCATAATAATCATGTTTAAATAAAACAAACTCATTTCAGGAAAAAAAATAAGGACTTATGGAAAGCTACTCAATGATACTAGTGATATTTCAAAGTCTTAAAAAAACAGTTTGGAATATAGATATCTACATTGCCTAGCAACTGCTCTTACATTTTGCCAATTAGCAAGTATTTTGACAGATATTATGCTACCAAGTGTTTGGGACTTTTGCTGTATATGTCAGAAATTCTGGTTACCATGATGAATTTAAATAATACCCTTCACCTGAATATTTCATTCCCTTTAAAATATGTCTCTTAAATTAAAGGCAGTGTGTTTTTGTACAATCTAATGAGTTCTGCAGCTCTTGTCAGTTTTGTTTTTCTGCTAATAGTGAGAAAACATGCAATATTTAGGTAAAATGATTCTTTTTGTAAAGAATATTATCAAACTCCTACTGTTTAAGCTTAATATTATTTTAAAGTGCTTTGACTGTTTTAAGTCATTAGGGGAACATTGAGTGTGAAGTAGAGCAGTGATTCACAGAATTTCAGGCACTAGTGACTTAATATAGTTAGTACAAAGTAATTTACACTCAGGGAGTAATTTATACACCTGGAAAGATCTAACCATTGCCTATTTAATTGACATGATTTTTTAAAAAGAGAAATGGAGCACCCTAGTTTTTATATGAGATGGAAATTGGGATTAAATTACCTTTTCAAGGTCAGAGAAAAAATAATTACCAAAGTAAAATTCAGAAATTTTATTCTCCTCTCACTGTTCTACTTGATAAAAATTCTAGCAGTACCATTATTATGCTGTGAAGTTCTTTAAGTCTAATTTGGGGCCATGTTTAGATGGTACTATCAGAAGCCATGTATTAATGTAACATATAATCCAAGATTAACACAGTACATCTGCTAATCATGTAAGCAGAAATTTATAAAGTGAGACAATTACAGAAATATCACAGTCAAGTTATCCTTAAACAACTGTGAATCCAACTTTACCAGGAAGTTTTCATACTGGAAGATATCTTTTCTGTAAGATAGTCTTTCTTGTTTTTAGTATCATATGACAAACCAGTCACAATTTTAGGAACTATAAAAAAAAAGCGTTAAACATAAAATTCACATTCTACCTTCATGGCCCAAGTGGAGCTGCAATATTCAGAGAGGATAAATGTAGACTCAAGCTTACCTTTCAATGCATGAAGCAACCTCGTGTTAAAACTCATTGTATTTCTCATGGCATGCACATACATACCCATACAAACATATACATACACAACTAAAACAAACTCATATAAGCAAACACTTCATCTTATTTATTTTTAATTCTACTATAGTATAAGCAATAAAAATCACATTCTATAAAAAGGAATACACGATGATTTAACAAATAAGAATCACAAATTCAACAGGGGAACTTGTTTCCATTTAAAACATGAGAACTCTAGTCTTCAAAATAAGAAAAGAGAAATATTTTCAAAATGATAACTTGAAACTATTTAAAGATTGTGATTGCAAGAAATTCTTTTCATTTCTACAAAATGCATGAGTCATATCAGCTTTTCTTTTTGCCAGAGTGGCACTTTGTTGCAGAGAAAGAGCTTGCAGTTGAGGTTGCCTCAAAACCTGAGCATGGGCTGTGGTGGCTGTGCAGCATTCAACACTCAAGAGCTCAGTCCCAAGTTCTTAATAGTATATTAAGAAAACCTGACAGTTCCTCATCTTGTTTCCTATACAATGCCTAAGTCAGAAGTTACCCTTGAACTTGAAATCCTCCCTTGTGGATCCCTGACAAACTCATACTGCAGCCCCAGGAGAGGGAGAGCCAAAAAGCATTTGCTCTTAGAGTCCCCGAAGAAAGTCCCTAACCTCACATAAGGTGTTCAGCAAATAACACACATAAAGTACTCATCACCAAAGAAGAGGTAAAATTCATCATTAGGGAGGTGGAGACCCAGATCTTGCACTGGTATAGAGCAAGTCTGTGGTTACTATGGAGAAACAGAGTTGAGTTCCACACAACTCAAGCAAAATTTAAGGTCTCAGGTTCTACAGGATGCAATGAACATTGAACACATCATATGCCTGTATCAGGCACAGGGAACCTGATTCAAATTGTTTCTCCCACCCTCTTCCTGTAACATTTTCATGGCTTCTGGTCTTACATTGAGGTCTTTGATGATGCTCATACAAGATGATATATAACCATCTAGTTTCAGGAGTTTTTATTTTGTTATTTTTTTTTATTTTTTACAAAGATGGCAGAAAATTAACAAGGGACCAACAAGCTCTCTCTGAAGAAGCAGAGTGTTAGGGTCCCACCTATATTATCTGCATCAAGAATGTCACACAACTAAGCTGTAACTATGCAGAGATTTATACCAAAGAAGAAAAATATAAGCAGCTGGCTTAAGACAGATTTAAAAACTTACCTGCAGAGGGAACTGGTGAAGCCATGACAAAGGAAACACAGTATGCATATGGGCTTTCCACTCAGTTCTGAAGTGAACTTAAAGACCAAGAATGGGAATCCACATCCCATCTAGCTAGGTCACACTGCGGATGGTCCAAAACACCAATAGAAAACATGAATACCCCACAAAATACATCCTCTCTCCCTCAAGAGGATAGCATCTGGCAGGAAACCCTTTCCCTATTCAAGAATACTATTTTTGAAAGTGGCATAGAGCCTGCCAGAGCACCTGGCTAGTAACACTTGCTGGCGAAGTAGCAATTTTTTCAAAGAGGGCAAAGGAATTTGATATTCTTGCACCTCTTCTCTCTGGTGGAAAACAACAACAACAACAACCCTGGAGGAGGGAGCTCTGCCAGGGGGAGGCACCCCCTCTCAGAGTAAAGAAGCTCCACCCAGTGAGATAGCTCTGCCCAGGCGAAAGCAGCCCCACCTAATGGAAGCCAGGCTCAGGGAGAGATGGCCCCACCCCTCAGCGGTGAACAGTGTTCCAGACATATTGCACCTCCACCCACATCTAGCCAAGCACTCTAGAATTACAAACCCAAAAGTGTGTAAAACCTCACTGAAAAACAAACAAAAATCCCAACAAACTGGACAGGCCTTAAATGCTGGGGACTGTTCCAGGCTGAGCTAAAAGGAGGTTCTCAGGAACAAGACCCTCTTGGAAAAGCCACTGATTCTAGACATGCCATAGTCCCACCCACACTCAAGCTCCCTTGCAGAGATTCTTTTTTTGTTTTTTATTGTGAAAATACTGTACAGAGGGGTTACAATTACATGGGTAAGATAATGAGTACATTCTTATCAAGCATTGTAGCCTCTTCCTTCGTTTCCCCTTCCCTTCCCTTCCCATCCTCCCCCCCACACCCAATTCTCCCAGTTTCCCCCCAACCCCGCACCAAAGTTGTAAAGTTCATTTTCGACATAAAGACGTGTACATCTCATTGTTACAATGGGTCCACCTGTATCCCTATTTAAACATTTTGCTTTTCCCCTTCCCCTCCACAAATTTTACCGACATCAAATACAGAGAAAGCAGGGGTTATACTGTGGGAGAGGGACATACAAAGCAACAAAGAAAAAATCTTATAAATGTGTTAGAAACAATTGCATGAAAGAAAAAAAAACATTTGAATACATATCTTAGGGTTCATTTCCCTAACATCACCTTATCTGACATTTTCTGCTTGTCTCAGACATATACTAGTTATTGCAAATAAGGGAAACCATGGGACCTATGTTTCTTTGGGCCTGGGTTACTTCACTTAATGTAATTTCCTAAGAAATGGCCTGCAGAGGGTGGGGCACTGAGCTCACCAAGATGGCAGTCAAGAGGCTGAGAGGGTGCTGCGCTCTTCCTGTGGGGTTTAAGCTGTCAGGTCCCCAATGTGGGGCGCTCCTACAGGGCCCCGATGATACGCAGGTGCCGAGGCCTGCAGTCCCAGTCTTAGCCCGGCTCCCAGCAAGCCTAGCTTCTCTGGTTAGTCTTTTGAGGAACCTCCATACTACTGCTTTCTATAGTGGTTAAACAAGTTTACATTCCCACCAACAGTGCAGTAGCATTCTCTTTTAGCCACATCCCCATCAGCATGTGCTATTATCTGTTTTATTGATAATAGTCATTCTACCAGAGGTGAGGTGGAATCTCAATGTTGTTTTGATTTGCATTTTTTGGGGGGGGGGTGGGGGCCTGGTTGTGGGGCCTGAACTCTAGGCCTGGGTGCTGTCCCTGAGCTCTTCAGCTCAAGGCTAGCTCTCTACCACTTGAGCCACAGTGCCACTTCCGGCTTTTTTCTTTTTGCTTATGTGGTGCTGAGGAATTGAACCCAGGGCCTCAGGCATGCAAGGCAAGCACTCCACAACTGAGCCACCTTCCCAGCCCCGATTTGCATTTTTTTAATGGCCAGAAATGTTGAAAATTTCTTCATGTGTCTATTGACCATTCTTTTTTCTTTGAAGTCTCTCTTTAAGTCTTTAGCTCACTTATTAATGGGGTTGTTGTTTCTTTGATAATTTGCTTTTTGAGGGGTTTAAATTTTTGAGCTCTAAGTATATGTTTGATATGAGGACTTTGTTATATAGCTAGTAAAGACAGTCTCCAAATTTGTGGGCTTTCTAATTATTCTGCTAGTTTAATGTGATCCCATTTATCCAGACTTTCTTTTTTTTGATTTGTTGTGTTTCTGGATCTTTACTTGGGAAGTTCTGACCTGTGCCATGGAGCCCTCATGATTCCCGTATCCCCTCCTGTAATATTTTCAGGGTATCTGCTCTTACCTTGTCTCTTTGTTCCATTTGGAATTGATTCTGGTGCAGAGTGATTATATAAAGATCTGACTTCTGTTTTATGTATGTGTAGAGTATGGTCAATTCTTCCAGCAACATTTGTTGAAGAGACTGTTTCTTCCATCCTGTGTTTTTGGATCCCTTATCAAAGATTAGTTGGCCATATGGCTGTGGGTTCATTTTTGGTTCTTCAATTCTATTCCATTGGTCCTCACGCTTGTTCATGTGCCAGTATCAAGGTGTTTTTATAACTAAGGCTTTGTAATAGAGTTGTAAATTTGGTACTGATATTCTCTCAGCAGTGTTCTTCCTGCTTAGTCCTTCACCTCTTTGGTTAAGTTAATTCACAGGTATTTTTTGAGTCTCTTACAAAAGGAGTTGTTTTCCTGATCTCAGTCTCACTCTTCTCATTGTTGGGATACAGAAAAGCTATTGATTTTTGTGGGTTAATTTTATATCCTGTTATTTGCCAAAGTTTCATATCTACTCAAATAACTTGGGGGAAGGGTCTTTTGGGTTCTTTATATACAAGATCATGTCATCTGCAAAGAGGGAGGGTTTTACTTCTTCTTCCTCTATTTGGATCCCCTTTGTTTGTGTCTTGCCTTATTGCTCAAGCTAAAAATTCCAATACTATACTGAAGACGAATAGAGCAGACATCCTTGTTTCACTCCTAATTTTAGAAGAAATGATTTTAGTTTTTCACCATTATATATAATTCTGGCTCTAGGTTTGTCACACACAGCCTTTATTGTCTTGAGGAATGTTCCATGGATTCCTAGCTTATCCACAGCTTTTATCATAAAGGGATGTTGGATCTTGTCTAATGATTTTTCTGCATCTATTGAGATGATTGAGTTTTTTCTTGTCCTTGCTTTTATTAATGTGATGAGTTACATTAATTGAGTTGCTTATATGGAACCAGTTTTGCATTCCTGGAAGGAATGTCATTTGGTCATAGTATATGATCCTTTTTTGGTTAGTTTTTGAAGTTGGTTGAGCAGAATTTTATTGAGAAGTTTTGCATCAATGTTCATCAAAGAAATGGGTCTATAATTCTCTTTCTTTGAAGAGTCCCTATCTGGTTTTAGGATGAGGTTTATGTTGGCTTCATTGAATGAGTTGGTAGTGATTTTTCACTTTCAATTTTGTTGAAGTGTTTGAGGAGTATTGACATAAGTTCTCCTTTGAAGGCCTTATAGAATTGGGCTGTGAATCCATCTCGTCCTGGGCTTTCTTGGATGGGAGTTCTTTTATTGCCATTTTTATTTCCATACTGGATATGTGTCTCTTTAGTTAGTTTAAATATTATTGATTTAGTTTGGTTAGATCAATATTTGGTATAATGTCTTCTATTTCTTCCTGATTTTCCAATTTGTTAGCATAAATGTTTGCAAAGTGTTTCCTTATATGTTATGAATCTTGTTTCTGTTTTGATGTTCCTATTCTCTTCTCTAATTTTATTTATTTGGATGTGCTCATCCTACCCACTCCCCCCTCCCTTTATTGGGTTAGATTTTCTAAGATTCAGCCATTTTTAATTTTTTTTGTACATTTCTTTTTTTATTTTTTATTGTGAAAATACTGTACAGAAGGGTTACAATTACATGGGCAAGATAGTGAATAAATTTCTTATCAAGCATTGTAGCCTCCTCCTTTGTTTCCCATCACTTCTTATCACTTCCCAGCCTCCACCTACCCCCCACCCAACCCTTCCCCCCCACCAAAGTTGTAAAGTTAGTTTTCAACATAACAACTTGTACTTCTCATTGTTGCAATGGGTCCACCTGTATCCTTATTTAAACGACTTGTTTTTCCCCTTCCCCTCCATAAATTATACTGATATCAAATACAGTGAAAGCAGGGGTTATATTGTGGGGGAGGGACATAGAGAGCAACAAAAAATAATCTTATAAATGCATTAGAAACAAATGCATGAAAGAAAAAAAAACATTTGAATACATATCTTAGGGTTCATTTTCCTAACATCACCTTATCTGACCTTTTCTGCTTGACTCATAAATATACTAGATATTGCAAATAAGGGAAACCGTGGGACCTAGAATGGAAGAAAGACAGCCTCTTTAGTAAATGGTGCTGGCAAAATTGGTTAACTACTTGTAGAAAACTAAAGCTAGACCCTTATATATCACCCTGCACCAGAATCAACTCCAAATGGATCAAAGACCTCAGAGTCAAAGCAGACGCTCTGAAAACATTACAGGAATGAATAGGAGAAACCCTAGATCTCCTTGGCCCAGGCTGAAATTTTCTTAATAGAGACCCAGAAACACAACAAATCAAAAAAAGGTTGGACAAATGGATTGCATGAAGTTGCAGAGCTTCTGCATGGCAAAGGACATAGCTAGCAAGATCAATAGAAAGCCCACAGATTGGGAAAAGATCTTCACTAGCCATACAATGGACAAGGGTCTCATATCTAAAATATACTTTGAACTCAAAAAAGTAAATCCCTCAACAACAAATCTTTGAGGAAAGAAACAACTGCTCAATAAATAAGTGGGCTAAAGACTTAAAGAAAAACTTCTCTGAAGAAGAAAGAAGGATGGCCAAGAGATACATAAAGAAATGCTCAACCTCCCTAGACATAAAAGAAATGCAAATCAAAGCAACATTGAGATACCACCTCACCCCAGTTAGAATGGCAAAAATCAAGAACTCTAATAACAACAGATGCTGGAGGGGATGTGGACAGAAGGGAACCTTACTTCATTGTTGGTGGGAGTGTAATCTTGTTCAACCACTTGGAAAGTAGTATGGAGGTTCCTCAAAAGACTCCACATAGAGCTCCCCTATGACCCAGTAATCCCACTTTTGGGCATTTACCCACATGTTTACAAACAAGACCACACTAAAGCTACCAGCACAACTAGGTTAATTCAACAATAATTAACAAAACCAAAAACTGGAACCAACCCAGACGCCCCTCAGTAGATGAATGGATCAAGAAAATGTGGTATATATACACAATGGAATTCTATGCCTCCATCAGAAAGAATGACATTGCCCAACTTGTTAGGAAATGGAAAGACTTGGAAAAATTATATTAAGTAAAATTTTTTGAAAGAACCAACTTTGTTTTGTTGATTCTTTCTATGTATTTTTGGTCTCTAATTCATTCATTTCTGATTTAACTTTAATTATTTCTTCATGTCTATTGTTTTGGAGTTATTTCTAATATTTTAATGAGCTTAAGGTGCATCATTAAATTATTGGTTTGAGATTTCTCCAATTTGTTGATGCAGGCATTCAGAGACTCATGAAGACTCAACACCCCATTGTTGAATCATCAGTGGATCATTGACTAGATCAGAATAAAAATTCAAATTTTTATAATATTTAATAAAAATGAACACACAAAATAGCAGCTCCTATAGAGCACAGAGTAGGCAGTACAAAGAAGAAAATCTATGTACACACTAAGTAAAAGTGACTGTAACTGTTATGGGACAGGTCAACTGGAAGCTCGGGTATTTTGCACTCAGATGGATCTCTGTACCTAATATTAATGAGTGTTTGATATCTCTGTTTCAGGAAGAATTGTCATGAGGAATTGAGTTTTGTAAAACCTTTTCTTTGCATTTCCTAGGAATAAAAGGACAAATTGCAGAACACTACCACCCCTGCCACAAATTGTGAGGTCTATGTCTGACACCAACTACACCTCATATCTCACTAGGGGTTGTGGATGGTTATGGGGCACTTGGCTGGTTGCAGAAGACTCTGAATTTTGAGAAATTGAACAATCATGTGTTCTGAAATCACTCTAAACACATGTCTGATGATATTTATTAAGGAGGGAGTTGTCAGGGGGGATGGAGGCCCTACTGGGATACTGGAGTAGGACCTGTACTTCACTTTGGCATTTTATAGTCCCAGCCAGTCCAAAATGCCAACCAGGAGAAAAATATTTAAATCCTGGGGCCCTTTGACCTACATATTTACATAGACAGTACTTGAGTCTGCTGAGCTAAATTGGTTCTATTCTGGTGGTCTGCCATAAATAAAAATGTAAATTGGATTACTTATATTTATTACAATTATAATAGCAGTGAAGTTTCCCAGAGCAACTAGCTACCACTAGTTGGGCATAAAAGAGTATAGGTGATTGATGGAAAATGTAACTTCATCCAAAAGTAAGGCCCCAGATGGAATCATCACCAAGGCCTTTAGGTCCTTGTAGCTTATCAAATAACGTACCTAAACATTCAAGGATAAATGATCCCTTTACTAGCTAGCTGTAACAATTGTTTGGAAAATAAAAGGAAGGGAGGACTTCAATTTGAATCCTTCATTTTTATAACTGGGGTAATGGTATTAATTTTAGGTTGTGTTATACTTTATATATGGGGACTAATTCACAGACTTATGCAGTATACCCCACCAAACTCTTGTAACATACTTATTGTTATTAAATACACATGAGGTAGAATGTCAAGAAGGAATTTAAAAGAGGGAAAAATTATGAAAAACAATCTTTTCTATTTATCCCTATACACACACACACACACACACACACACACACACACACACACACATATATATATATATATGTCTTAATTATTTTTAGTTATGTTTTTTTCTTCATTCTTGCTAAACCCCTCCTCCATTTGTCTGTGAAACATATCCACCAAGTTGTAAAGGTTAGTCTCCATCCTCTGTACTTGTATCAAATTTTAGTAAAATTTCTAACCTGAGCTCAGCCAGTCAAGGATCAGGGTCTGCTTTGTTAGAAATAAAATCTGAACAACTGCATGGTACTTGATTACTTGGATTCTTGTCAATAGAATACCCTTCTGCAAAAGTAAACATTGCCATGTGCGTTGCATTTATGTTGGTGTCCTTTTTCTTACACTACACCCCAATATCGAGCCCCATTTCAAGCACTTTTTCCCTCAGCATTTTTGTTCAAGTCTAGCATCACTTGAACCACAGCTTCTCTTCCATCTTTTTGCTGGTTAATTGGAGATAAGAATCTTGGAGTTTTCTGCCTGAGCTGATTTCAAATTGCAATCCTCAGAACTCAGCCTCCTGAGTAGTTAGAATTATAGGCATGTGCTGTCACTTGAGGCTTCTTGTTGCTTTTCCTTCCTACCTCTGGAGCTGAGAAGTTTGCCTAACTTCTGCTATGTCCTGTCTTGTTACAGGCACAATAAGCCTCTTATCCTGATCTGGAGCCTCCAGAACCATGAACCAAAATATAACTTTTCACTCTATGAATTTATCTTCTCGAATATTTTGTGTTTAGTGAAATTAATGCCTTTTTAATATCTTAGTACACTCCTTTCCCCCCCTCCACAGCTTAGCATGCTCCTTTCCTAGGCAGCACTAGACCTACTTAGTAAAGGTAGTAAATAATCAGCATCCAACCCCCTTTACCTTGGGATGGCACTTCTCTAGAGCAGCTACCACCATATAAGGCAACAAGAGCCCCTTAGAGTGACCTTCAGTCTGGGCAGTTGCAGGACCTCTTATCTACTATTTGGACAGCAGCCATAAATCCATGATGAAGCCCCTAGCCCACACGTCCACACCAGGGTCTCCTCCTCCTAGCCCCTTCTAGCCGCTCCTAAACCTCTTAGGTTATATAGATCATCTCAGACAATAGCCGGTGCTTCTTCTCACTTCTTTGTGAGAAGGGTTTTTGCCAGTCCCTTTCCTGGCAATAAGCCTTTCTTCATTCTTTGTCCCTGGATATCTGTGTGGTTTCCTGGCAGTCCAAGCAATCCAACATTTTGTAATAGGGAAGAAAAGTTGACTAATATACTCACACAGTGTGGCAGAACACCTCATTGCTTTTGTCCGTGCATAATGAAAGATGGTAAGGTGATGGACTGCTTTATATGTTGGGACAGATTTCCAAACAGCAAAGAGTTCAGGCTGTGAGTAGATGTTACTGGCCTCTAATAAGCTGATGTATAGATAACTAAGGGAAGAGTGAAAAGATTTGGAAAAGTCACAGCCTAATCCAAATGTAAAGGTCTAGCTTTAAAGGATGCAATGAAGCAAATTAGTGAAAAGGTTAAAGGGACTAAAAATGAATTTCTTTACATGTGAAATGGAAAAATGCTGCCAGAGCACTTCAGAAATCTCAAGGGTGGAACTGCTTAAAAAAGAGTCCTTTGGTACCCTATCACCAGTGTTGGATTGTAACAGGCTAGATCATTCTGCTATAGCTTTTCTAACTAGGGTTCCAGAAGGCACACAATCAGGTCATGCTGGGAACAGACATTGGAATTTTCCACAGGAAGTAGAACCCTGTGGGTATGCAAGATTTTGCAGTGGCTTCCATTGATATTTCAAAGAAAGCTTTGGAAGGACAGTATTGCTGAAGGTTCAGGCCCATTAAGAAGTCCCCAGTGACTTGTTTAGAGGAACTCTGAGCACATCTGAAGTGGCGATTTAAGATAAGTAGAGAAACAAAACTCTCCCAGAGTCAAGTTGGAGTCTCAGAGAATACTCCTGTGGGTTGAACCAGGCTAGCTTACTATATGAAACTTTGATTCAGGATTTACTTTTAGGTTGGGCCAATTACTTCTTTATATTTGTCTATTTTTCCTTTCTGGAAAAGGAATATTTACTTGTTAGATTGCTTGTGACTTGTTTGTTTATGCAGTTGAAATATTGTCTAGCTTCTCATATGAGATTTTGGACTTAGCCTTTTGAGTACTATTACAATAATTGCTACTTTGGCTCTAGGGATAAATGAAGGTATTTGTATGGTTGGATAGAGGCTCTCAGAGACCAGGGGAAGAATGGGATGGGCTTAGTATATCCTCCCAGCGATTAAGGCTTGATCCCAGTGTTGTGCTATTGGAAGCAAGTGAAGTATTTAGGAGATGATGATGAGGGGAGGTAATTTGTCATTAGGATCCTCCCTAAAGAAATTATAGAACAGCAGTCCCTTTCACTCTGCTCCTGTTTGAGGTGTCTTCACATTTTTGAATACACATGCTCTGACAGGATACACCATCACCCACTACCTTCAAGGTCAAATGAATAGTAATAGAATGCCAGCTTTGAGCAAAGCAGCCAAGCTAGACAGTGCATGAGACCTTGTATGTTAAATTTCAAGTTTGGTCTTGAAACTTACAAATTGGTGAGTGACAGAAATTAACTGTTTCACTTAAAATTGTCACTACTTTTTCTTACAATAATGCAGAACAGATTAATACATATATATTCAGGACATAATGCAATATTATATTCATTATGTCTTACTCCGAGGTGATCTTATTACAGGTCATGGTTGTAGTTTCCTCCCTCTGCTTTTGTAATTTAAAACTTCCTTTGTTATGCTTTACTTATCTATCTTTCTAGTTTTCTTGTCTGTTTTCCATACTGTGATGGAAACTTCACAAAGGTGGCTATTATAATGGTTTTATTTATTATTGGATTCTCTATGCACATAATACCTTGGCACATAATAGGCTCTCTATAGTTTTTCAGTTGAACAGTCGTGGTGAATGGTCAATAAATATGAATACAAAAGTGGTGAAACCATGTATGGATTTCTTAGAGTCAGAAAGGAAAGATATGCAGTTATACATGAAATTCCATTTCTCCATGGGATATTTGTGTGACACTGTGTTATAATACAAGCTTATTACCAATAATTTTAAGCAAAAAGGAGTAAAGGAGCAATCTGGTAATCTGAATGGGATAAGATGCATAGTGATCTTGAGCAGTCCTTAAGTACCAATTCTTACAATGTGCATTGTTCACAGTTAATGCATATGGAGGCTACATTTTTGCAGGTAATTTCCTAGATGTACTGTGGACACTGAATGGTACACAGAAATAGCATCATAGAGAACATGTCAATCACAAAGATGTAAAGAAGATAGGTAAATTTCAAACTGTGGAAAACTACCCATTCTCGCAGTAGCAATTGAAATATATTTCTGATCTTTCCAATGATACTTAGGATTTTCATTCAATAACGGATATCATGATAAATGTTGTTAGGTATATATTTAGTCCAACTAAGATTTATCATTTTGAGAATTTGATGTAATGTCTTATACTCTAAAAAATGGATAGGCTAAAATACTAAGGTATTAAATGATAGCTCATATTTACACATTTGTCATACCAATAAAGTTGAGAAAATTGAAGTGCTGAAGTCAAACAATTCCACCTTCAATATTGCGGTACTACTTAACTTGCTTGTAATCACTGCTACTTTTAAATCTTTCATTCTATAGTGACAAAAAAATGCTGCAGCTAAAATGCATTATTTATGACCAAGAAGAGGTGTCTTACACCACTGATCATAGCTACTCAGAAAGCTCAAATCTGACTATGGTAGTTCAAAGTCAGCCCAGACAAAAAAAATCCATGAGATCTTATTTTCAATTAGCCAGAAAAAAAACAAACCAAAAAAAGCCCCATAAGTAGACCTATGGCTTAAGTGGTATAGTATCAGCCTTGAGCAAAAATAGCCAAGAAGAGCAATATGTCTCAGTTCAAGCCCAGTACCAACACAAGAAACAAGTAAATCATGTGAAATTTTCAATAACTAGTTTACAATATAGCAAATACAAAGTAGCTAATTTATGATCACGTATCCATTCTTTCCTTTGTTATGAATCCCAGTTCCAGGCAAAAAGTTGGAAGGTAACAAGAAATTATCTCAATCAAGTTGACATGTAATGTTAAAGCAATCACATTTAATATATCTTACTACACTATACTATCTACTAATGAAGAAAGAGTCAGTTCTCTGTATTTCTGACATAAACATGTCTTAAACAAGATAGTTGTTTTCTATAAAGGCTGATATGATACTTGGTTTCCAGTACTGGAGATGAAGGATAGGGCTTTAGTAAACTCTATGACTTGGGCCATTTCCCTTGACCCATGGTTTGCACTTTGGTTTTGTGACAGTTTTCTAACTAATTTCCCAAGGTAGTCTCTGAACTCCTTGTCATCCTACTTGTACCTCAAGGACAGTTGGGGTTCCAGCTGTGTTTCACCAAGCGTGGCTTCATGTAATAAGAGAATTGTCTTTCAATATTTGAATCTGTTTTATGGGAAATGATTGGATGGCTATTTTCAGAAAATATCAGATTTGAGTACACTGAGGAAGCATAATGTCTGTCGAATTTCATCTTTAATATGCAATATTTGGAGTGAACAAATAACCACATGAATCACAAATACAGGCAATATTACAAGAGTACTGACATACCAAAATTTTATTTAAATACTGGTATACAAAAACATTTCTGTGAGAAGGAAACAAAGCTTTTCTTTCATAATTTAAACCAAGACAATAATAAAGTTCTGAATCATGATAGTACATTTGTTTTGGAACAGTATTGGCTATGCAGGTATAATTATCACATATATCCTCATATTTCATAAAGGAACTGCTGGTTAATTTTCTAATAGGGCTCTGAAAGGATTTTGTCAAAAATGTTGTTTCCAAAGTACAAATATAATTTCAAGATAATGGGGACTAAATCCTAAGAAAATGATAAGTTTTAGTACAATTAAGTAACAATACTGTGGTGTAGTTGGCAGAATTATTTATTAATTATTATCTCAAAATAAGCATGTTTTATGCTATTTGCAAGAAGATAATAATGACATTGGAGTTATATAACCAGTATATGGAATTATATAACCAAATATTTTAATTTAAAATAAATGACATTTTACGATAAAATGAATGACATTTTAGCTGTGATTTTTTTTCAAAAAAATAACGCATTAAGTTTTAAGAAATTTCAAATTATAAATGAAATTAAATACTGGAAGAAGTCCAAATCTATTATGTATTCCATTTTAAAACCTAAAATGTTTAATTCCAGGACAGTGCCCCAGTGGATCACACCTATAATCTTAGCTACTCAGGAGTCTATGAGATTGGAAGGTTGAAGTTTCAGGCTAGACAAAGCTGAAAAGTTTACTAGAATCCATTTTCAAATTAAGCATCTAGAAACACCACTGCAAAATATGGCTCAAGTGGCAGAGCACCAGCCTTATTACAGGCTCTGAGTTTAAATGCCAGTACGCTAAACAAATTATAAGAAAAATAAACTTACATTTTTGTTTTCTATCATTTGGCAGAGAACTGTGTTTATTGGCTCCATTTGATGGTCTCTAATTTGTAGGTTACTTTTTTGTCATTTCATGTCTCATTTCTTTTTTTTATTTTATTTTATTGTAAAGATGCTGTACACCAGGGTTACAGTTACATGAATAAGCCAATGAGTACATTAATTTTCAATCATTATTACCCCTTCCCTTGTTGTTGTCCCACTCTCCCTTTCCTCCCCAACCTCCCATACTCCTGACCACTCCCTACCCCCACCGAAGTTGTAAAGATCATTTCCAATATACTGTCCTGTGGGTATCCTTGTTGCAATGAGTCATCCTATGTCCTTGTTTTAGTGATTTTTATTCCCTTTCCCCTTCCCAGATTAGACAAATGTATATACAAGATGCAGGGTACCAAAATCAAGTACAGTGACAATATGGGAAATACCATATGGGGAAGAACATACAAAGGAAACAAAAATAAAATCACATAGTACATTTAAAACAATAAGAAAAAAATTCAGACCTCTTGTGTCTATATCTTAGGGTTCATTTCACTTAACATCATGTTATATGGACATATGTACACAGCTTTTGAGCTTTTCAGCAAAAAAGGGAAAACACAGGACCTAAGTTTCTTTGGGACTGGCTACTGCATTGTTGGTGAGAGTGTAACCTTGTTCAACCACTCTGGAAAGCAATATGGAGGTTCCTCCAAAGACTACACATAGAGCTCCCCTATGGCCCAGCAATGCCACTTTTGGGCGTTTACCAAAACAATTACCAACAAGGCAATACTAAAGCTTCCAGTACAACTATGTTTATTGTAGCATTATGTACCATAGCTAAGATATGAAGCCAACCCAGATGCCCCTCAGTAGATGAGTAGATAAAAAAATGTGGTATATAATTATTTATATAAAATGTAATTCTATGCTTCCATCAGAAAGAATGACACTGCCCCATTTGTTAGGAAATTGAAAGACTTGGAAAAAATCATAGTAAGTGTAGGTTATTTTTAGAGTAATTTTTATTTACTAGGCTCACTTACTAGTTAACATGAAGGTGCTTGATTTCATTTCATTTAGAGACGGTTCTCAACTGTTACATGGCATGCTTTGTAAGCACCACTCATCAGGATAAAAGCTAAATGTCAATGTTGCAGCTTGTTGCCACCATATGCCTTACACAAGGTTTGGGGAGGGAAGACAAAGAGTTACAAAGTAACTCTGAGTGATGACTTTCCTGGGGAAAAGAGATGGTTACTGTGTATGTTGCTGCCACTTTGATCTCTAAAACTTCTCCCTTTCTTTAAAAAATTTTAAAAATTCCACTAACCTGTAGATATTTTAATCCCTCTACCAGAAATTGTCGGAATGATCTTTAGGTGATTTAAATGTCAAGCTCCCTCCATTTGATGGCTTATTTTGCAGTACCATTTACCGCAGAGATTAACTACCATCTGCAGAATCAAAACCATTGCTATCTTTATTTCTGAATGTAATCTTCAGTGTGCAAATAAGTGAGAATTCCTGAGCTGCACGGTATTTTAAAACAAAATGTCAGGTGGAGAAGACATAAACGTCTCTGTATGTGTCACATATTATTTATAAGTTATACTCAGGTTTCAGTTCACGAGAACACTTGGTGCTATTTGTGAATGAATTTCTCCTCTCTGGTCATAATCAAATACAAAGATAACTATGATCACTTAAGGATTAGAGATATAGAAGGTAGATTCATTATGTTGATATATTAATTCAACTTATTTAACTAAAATAACTTAAGTAAAATAATTTAATACTAATTAGCTCTTTCAAATTTTAACATTAGAGGATGTATATGATTCTTATTGATATACATATAATTTTAAATGAATATATTGTATATATTATATATAATTTAATATTGTATATAGTAAAATTGGTATATTACATATAGATATATTAATATATTTATTAAACAAATACATAATACTTATTATGTGTGAATATTGTAGATATTCATATATAATGTATTGTATACAATATTATATAAAATGTACAATATGTTATATATACTATAATATTATACAAAACATACATAACTTAATATTGTATATAGAAAATTGAAATACAGTAACATTATATATTCTATATAATGAAAATATGTAATAAATATTCATATATATAAACATACATGAAAGTCCATTATATACATGCTATAGTTATATATAATGTCATATATTATATTATAGAAAACAATGTATTCATACACAATACATACCTGTATATATGCCATATATTTATATATTGTTATATATATATTTATATAATGACATCGTATATCAAATTTGTTATAGACAGGAGAAAAATCTATTTCTTAATAGATTTATTTCTAAATAAAATATATTTGGTAGCTAGAGTTTTCTATACTTTATAGGTCTAAAAATTTTTATGTAGTTATTATGCTTCTGAAAAATCTTGAATATGTCATTTAGAAATACAAAATAGGAAGTATTTATAGCAAATGTACTATAATGAATCAAAAGGATCATCATGTCAGGACAGTATCCACAAGACAAATGGGATCTATAATCTAAAATTAAAATTGTTAAGATCCCTATAAGAGTAAATAAGTTAGTTGGGATCTGTAAGAAAGTATCCAATACAGTGAATCAACTAACAAATCTCTGATATTCAGATAATCTCTTACCATTGTATGACACTCAAAAATAAGATTGGACCTGAGAAGTAGTGACTGAATTATCCAAGCTATTTTCAATATATATTCCAATATATTTAGTCTATACTTATTATGGGGCCAGGAAGAAAAAGCATTGTAACAAAGCATGTTTAACGTAATCTGTGTGTATGTGTGTGTGTGTGTGTGTGTGTGTGTGTGTGTATAATATGTGCATATATACGCATATATAAAATCATATATCTGCATTCTAAATAGCAACTAATAATCTATTTGCTGTTTTGAATTTTTATGTTTTATTATCTTTAAATAGTTGTACAAATGGATTACCATTCAACTTGTCAATTTATGGATGCAAGGCATTTCAAGTAATATTACTCTATCATCATTCTCTATTTCTTTACCTGAATGCTTGCATTCTCAGGCAAATATTCACCACACTGTTGTGTCTATGTCCATCCCACGGAAGACGGACAGGGTCCAAGGAGAGGTAAGTGCGCCTCTTGTCCATTCCCCAGCCTCCCTTAGCCTCTGAGACAGTCAAACACAGTGGGGAGTCAAGTCAAGCAGGAACTTGTTTATTACCACACAGAAAGCACTTTTTAAAGCAAAAAACCATGTGGCATGGAAGAGGAGGAAAAGGAACCAACCAATCACTGTAGAGGTCACCCTATCATGAGCCTAAACTTTCTATACTTTCCCTGCTGTCCGCAAGCTATTCATGCACTGATGTCACTTCGCCTGATTGTGGTATCCAGTTGTTTATGTTAAAAATCTGACTGGATACCACAATTATGTTAAAATCTGACTGGATACCTCCAATTTTGGGGATTCACCTAAGGTAGGGGGTAATCTTTGGCACTGAGCTTATCATAATGGATGTGGAGAACCATGAGTTGGATCTCTTGGGCTCTATCCTTTTTGATATAGCTGCAACCCCTACATCCTGCCCACTTCCCAGTTAGTTATCCTTTTTCCCTCCTCTGTAAAGGTTAATAAACATCAGCCCCAACACAAATAGAAATGTCCAAAGCATGTTGATTATTCCGGGCCATATAAAAAAGTCAGTATCTCATAAGGTTGCCCTCCTTAAAGCATGGGAGCAACCTTGGTATTGGGGGTCCCACAAATGAGGCATGGTGCATCCTCATGGGCCCCCACACTCAGGCCATCCTTGGTGAAGGGGGGGTCCAATCTCTAACCTCCCAGGATCCTCTAGCCAGGTCACACAGGTCAAAGTGAAGGTCAGGCCACAAGGTCCAAGGGACAGCTTTTCTTGTGGTGCTATTGATGATTTCTCCATTGCCAGTGCTTATCACTGCCCAGGTCACCTGTTGAAGTTAGTGTGAATTCTGTAGGGCCATTGTCAGGACTGGGAGGGTCAGGATAGTAAACAGCTGCAATTGTTAGGGAACACACAAGCTTCACAAGGACTGGTTGCCCTTGGGGATGGTTAGTAGCTATCTTTTTCCTGGAAGGATCCAAATAGGGCCTGTCTCCCCTATGGGAAAAACACATCCAAATCCCAAGCCTATTGTAACTAGGGGATCAGGTCCTCTCCATTGTTGTGTCAGAGGGTCCTTCCACCTGACTTTCACTTGGAGCATATGGTTTAATTGGCGCCAATGCTTGTGAAATCTGGATTCAGTTGCCCCTTTTGAAAAATTTAAAATGTCAATGCTAAATAAAGCTATCTGCAACTGTATGTGGGGGCTAAATCCCCCCTTTTGTTTTAATAATTGTTCTAGACACTGGTGATTTCTTTCTATAATTGCTTGGCCTTGGGGATTATAGGGAA
Source organism: Dipodomys ordii (assembly GCF_000151885.1). NCBI lineage: Eukaryota > Metazoa > Chordata > Mammalia > Rodentia > Heteromyidae > Dipodomys > Dipodomys ordii. The sequence continues at coordinate 1,034,998 of NW_012267361.1, forward strand.
TTCCTATAGTATGATTAATATACCATCTATCAAAAAACTCTGACATTGCTTTACTAACAAAACAGGGTCTATTATCAGTTTTAACTTATGCTGGTAGACCCAAGGTGGCAAAGCATTGAAGAAAATGTGCTTGTGAATGTCTAGTTTTTTTCTCCTGTATATGCTGTGGCCCATCATGCTCCTGAGTAGTTATCTATAGAGACAAAGATATATTTAAGCTTACCAAAGGCTGGGTAATGAGTAACATCAGATTTCCAGAGGACATTGGGTTTGAGGCCTCTTGGATTTACCCCTGGTGATTATAGCGAGGGTACTTTTAAAAAGGGCTGGCATGTACAAATAAAATCATTTTTGAATGTCCTGAAGAGCCATTCACAGTCATCCAGATGCTGTGGGATCACAACCATGGTATATTCTGAAGGTATAGCGGGAGTCCAGGGCATACCTCTAACGGGCGTTCCTACTAGCTCCATCCTTTCATTTACCCTATGTAGGTCTTAGAGCATATGCCAGGCTCCAGATGGGTTTTGGATAACAAATATGGGTGTTTTCAAAGGACTCATAGAAGGGCATATGTGCCCAAGGTTTGTGTGCTCTACCACCAAAAGGTGGAGGACTACAAGTTTAGGTTTGTTCAATGGCCACTGCTCCACCCAAACAGGATCATCCAAACAGGACCTCCCAGCTTAAAAAAAATCCTTTTACCTTAACTCCCTCTAGATCCCATTTAAGCCTTTGTGCTTCTCCTCCATCCAGGATATCATCATAGAATTCTCGATTATCCATTGTGACCACAGCATCCATTTGTCTTAGTATGTCTTGCCCTAGTAAATTGGTGGTGAGGGTTTTTGCTACTAAAGCCCTATCTTTCCCTTCTCTGCTCATATTTTTTCCTTGGGCTAGTCCATTTCATAAGGGCAACCATCTTTTTGGACTGGGAGTGCCCCCTATCTCCAATATCAGGGGCCTCGGTGCAAGCTTCCAGTTCCAGGGCATTTCCTCCTCCCTGAGTAAGATTCCATCTGCCCCCGTGTCAATTAGGCAGTGAAACTGCTTCCCGCCTATGAAAGCCTATGAAAATACTCATTATAGGGTGGAGTCCTTCCACCAGGGGGATGATCCAATGGGCCTGGCTCCTCTTGCCATGACGCTGCCAGGGACTTACAGCAGAGGGGGTTCCTCCTTGAGCCTAGTTTAAAGGCTTCCTGTTCAAATCAAATTTCGATCGACAATCCTTTTTCCAATGGTACCCCTTCCTGCACCTGGGGCAGGGTGTAGGGGGCGGTTTGGACCCCCCTGGGCCTTTTGGACCCCCTGGGGCCGGTTGGCAGGAATTGTTTTGAACAGTCCATTTTAAAGTGCCCCTCCTGTCTGCATTTAAGACAAGTCTCTCTCCCCGCTCTTCTTGGTGTTTCTTAGCCCTGGGCTGCCAGGGCCTGGGTAATAGCTTCAGTCATTGCAGATGTCTGAGCATGTAAAGCTAAAGATAGTGATTGGGACTGGTGCTGTTGCATTCCCACATCCTGCAAGGCCACCACCCATCTGCTCAGGGAACTCTCTCTCAATCCTGCACAGGCTGTGAGGTGGTCTGCATTCATCCCTTCCCAAACCAGTAGCTTTACAAACTGATCTTAGAGGTCCCCTGCTGTCAACTTGTGGTGAACACTCTGTTCGACTTGGTCTAAAAAATCAGGTAGTGGTTCACCCAGTTTTTGTCTCACTCTTGCTATGGGGAACTCAGTGGGCCCTTCATCCAGTTTGTACCATGTGGCAAGTCCTGCCTGCCTCACCTGGTCACAGTACAGGCCAGGTATTGTAGCCTGTTGGACACCAGTGGAGTACCCTTCCCCTGTCCTTGTTAACATGATGTAAGTAATAGGTATCTTGGGTTGAGCCTGCCAGTTATTCTCTGCCCACACTCTGCATTCCTCCTTAAAGAATGCACACCAGTTGATGAACTGAGAACTGGTGAGGATGGCTTTGGCCACCTCCAGCCAGTCCTAAGGGACACATGGGTGATAATCAATGTCCTGTAATAAGGTCTGGTCCCAAGGAGAGTTCGGGCCATCCTCCACCACCACCTTGTGGAGCTCTTTAAGATCCATAGCTTCCCATGGATACCATTCCAATGGTCTGTTAGCTCCTGGTGCCAGATTGACTGGATATGCTTGGGGAAGCAAATCCTGTGGCCCAAGGTCCGGGCTCCTGGGTGGCCCTTCCTTTACTTCCCCGGCCCTCAGCCCCTCTGTGGAAGGTTGGCAGGGCTCCAGGTCTTGCAGGTCCCTCTGTAGGGCCACATAGGGTTCCGTACCCCCTCCAATCGGGGGAATAGGGTGGGGGCCTAGGACCGTCCAGGGCACCTGATTCAGAGGGGGTAACCTTCACCTTCATTTTGACTTCCACTGTGCATGCTTCTGTCTGATCTGTGTGTTCTTGCTTGAATTTGACCCATTCCTTTTCCTTCTCACTTCCCTTCTGCAAGATAGAATTACCCATACTAAGGGTTTCACTTACCCTGAGAGACTGCTTAGCCTCAGCTGGTATATTTCTTTTTTTCGTGGCCCCCAGTTGGGCACCAGATGTTGGGGTTTTGTCCATCCCAGGGAAGATGGACAGGGTCCGATGAAAAGCAAGTGTGCTGCTTGCCTGTTCCCCAGCCTCCCTTAGCCTTGGAGATAGTCAGAAGCATTGGGGAGTCAAGTCAAGCAGGAACTTGTTTATTACCACACAGCAAGCACTTTTTAAAGCAAAAAACTGCATGGCATGGAAGGGGAGGAAAAGGAACCAACCAATCACTGTAGAGGTCACCCTACCATGCACCTAAGCTTTCTGTACTTTCCCTGTTGTCCATGAGCTGTTCATGCACTGATATCACTTCACCTGGTTGTGGTATCCAGTCAGATTTTAACATAAACAACTCAGGCTCTGCCCACTCAACTCCCTCTCAGCACCATCTTTGCTGCCTATGTGCCCCACACCACACCAAAAATTATTGCCTCTTTTTTTTCCAAAAAGAATGAGTAAAATCAATCTCTCACTAGTCATTCACCACACCCACAGAAATTCATCTCCCCTCACTTCAATCCAAATTGCCTCATAATAGGGAAAGAAGACAAAATATTTTTAAGTATACAAGAATCAACAATAGTGCCATTCTTATCTGTTTCTTATTGTTTTTCAATGTCATTGTAGTTGCTGTTTATAGGGTTTTCCTCTCTATTTTTGCCTAGTGAGATGAAACACACCCTTATCTTGACAAATCATAGTCTGTGAGTGCTTCTTTTTTTTTCTTTTTTTTTGAGGGGGGGTCCGGTCTTGGGGCCTGAACTCTGAGCCTGGGCGCTGTCCCTCAGCTCTTCAGCTCGAGGCTAGCTCTCTACCACTTGAGCCGTAGAGCCACTTCTGGCTTTTTTCTTTTTGCTTATGTGGTGCTGAGGAATCGAACCTAGGGCCTCATGCATGCAAGGGGAGTGTTGTACCACTGAGCCACCTTCCCAGCCCAGTAAGTGCTTCTTGATATTAGGTTCTGTATAATCTTGATAAACTTGCACATGGTAATACTAAAATGTATGCCAGCAGAAATCCCTTCATGTTTCATTTTGCAGTTAAAAACTTAAATTGTATATCAGTTTTATGACAGTGTGTCAAATTTCACTAGATTCATTATGTCATTTTATATCTTATAGTTGTTTGGCATATGTTCATGTATATCAGAGAACCCCCCCCCTCAAAAAAAAAAAGAAAATAAAAGTAAAGCTTTACTTAAATTCTAGTATTGAGGCTTGAACTCTCATCCTGGGCACTGGTCTCTCTCTTTTTTTGTTGAAAGATGATATTCTACCACTAAGTCATGGCACCACTTATGTGGGTTTATTTATTTGTTTTTGTTTGTTTTGTGATCAACTGGAGATAAAAATTTTATGTACTTTCCTGTCTGGAGTTCTCAGATATCAACTTCCTGAGTAGCTTGTATTCAAAGGGTAAGCCACCAACATGTGGCAAATAAAATTTAAGAAAAATAGTTATTACTAGTAAAGGTCATCACTCACTACACAATCAAAGTCAAATGAGTTTAACTTTCCCTTATACCTATTTTAAATAAGAAATTATAAGAACTAATGCAGTCTTGAGGTTAAAGGGATGCTCTTGTTCCTCTTTTATCATAGTGAAGTGCTCCTCTTCATCCCTATTAATTAATTACTTTGAAAAATCAGATAATGGTAGTGTTGCTGTAGCTCAAGTGGTAGATCTCTAGCCTTGAGCTGAAGAGCTGAGAGACAATACCCAGATCAAGTTCAAGCCTCATGACTAACCAAAAGAAAAGGAAAAATCAGATAATTGTCACCACTTTTATTTAATTCAGTCAGAAGAGGTGGCTGGGCACCAGTGGCTAACTACTCAGGAGGCTGAGATATGGTGATCCCGGTTCAAAGCCAGCCTAGGCAGAAAAATCCATGATACTCATCTCCAAGAACTGGTCAGAAAAAGTGGTGCTGTGGTTCAAAGTGGTAGAGCCCTAGCCTTGAGCAAAAAAATACTCAGGGACAGCACCCAGGCCCCGAATTCTAGCCTAGCCCAGAAGAAAACGAAACCAAACAAACAAACAAACAACAACCACCAAAAACAAGGAGCTGCTGAGTCTACCATCATCATCTGCTTAAGGGTGTTTTGTTTGTTTGTTTTTCGATTGGGGCTTGAAGTCAGGGCCTGAGCATTGTTCCTGAGTTTTTTCATAATTGGCAATAAGTCTCACATTTCCTGCCTGGGTTGGTTTCTGCAATCCTTAGGTCTCAGTGTCCAGAGTAACTAGGATTACAGGTGTGATCCACCAGCACCTGGTGTGCTTAAATTTTAAATAGCATAATGCATATGATATTTGTGCAAACACATCAGCCATATAGCACAATGCATGTGGCTTTTGTATAGGCCAAATATCTATACAAAATTTAACAAAATTTGTCACTTAAAAAGAGCTTTGAAAAGAATCATTACCCTTGAGTATTTCAAACTATAGAAATGGTCACTAATTCGCCCAGCTCTCTGGGAGTGAAGTATTGCTCATATTTTATTACTTAATAAAGGAAAGATATGCATGGTTTTTACCTGACTTTTTCTCCCTAAAACAATGTGCCTTAGTCATCCAGGAGTAACAGTTAAGTGTCAAGGGTTTTTGAGTTGGCAGATCTACTCAAATACTTTGAAAATTGTGGTGAGAGTCAATAAGCCATAGAAATTGACCAAAAACTTATTTATTGATTGGACTCTTCCAGCATATATTTAGATTCTCAGAGAGTAGAATCATTCAGAGTTCTTTATCCTTGAAAATACTTTGTCAATAGACCCAAACATGGCATATTACTTTGTTCTCTTTCTAGAAGTCTGGAAAGTCCATATTGAGTTTCTTCCTCAGCGTGATGTAATGAAGTTCTACAACAAAAATAGCAAATAATGACTGGAAAAGAGTATCCCCCCTACAGTCCTTGCTACTTAGGAGGCTAAGGCCTAAGGACTGTGGTTCAAAGCCACCCTGACAGGAAAGTCCATGACACCCTTCTTCAATTAACCACCAGAAGCTTTAAACAGTGTTGTGTTCAAGTGGTAGAGTGCTTGACCTTGAGCAAAAGGCTCCTGTCCTAGGCCTGAGTTCAAATGCCAGGATCAGCATACACAAAAAGAAAACGATGGCATATTACAATAGTGCTATTTCCTATAGGTGTCTGTATTATAAAAAGCTTTCTAAGATATCAATAATATCAATAATATATTTTACAATGTCATGAAGAAAGAAGTATCCTTGATCCTGTCCCTTTTTTTTTTTTTTTTTTGTTGGTGGTGGAGCTGGAACTGGGCTTGGGTGCTGTCCCTCAGCTCTTCAGCTCAAGTTTAGTGCTCTACCACTTGAGCCACAGCTCCACTTCCGATTTTCTGAGTGGTTTATTGGAGATAAGAGTTTCATGGACTTTCCTGCCCAGGCTGGAATTTAACCTTGATCCTCAGATCTCCGCCTCCTGAGTAGCTGGGATTAAAGGTATGTGCCACTAGTGCCCAGCTTTGATCCTGTCATTAAAAAAAAAAAGTATATTCTTGTGCCAGTAGTGGGGCTTGATCTCATGGAAATTTGCTCTTGTTTGGCTTTTTGAATCGAGGCTTGTGGTCTACCACTTGAGCTACACAACCTATTCTGGCTTTTTGATAGTTAATTGGAGTTAATTGTCTTACAGACTTTCCTGCCCAAACTGACTTTGAAATAGGCTCCTCACATCTCAGCATTATGAATAGCTAAGATGATTATAGGTGTGAGACACCAGTATCTGACATTTTGACCCTTCCTAAATCCACCTGTAATAGGCAGTAAGTGTGTTTTACATAATTAAATATAGGAATTGCATCTTTTTTCAAATTTTATACCAAATGCCTTTTTTTTTCATTTCATGGACTAAGTGCTGGCTTTTTCTAATATTTGATAGAGGCGTTGTTGTTAATTCCAGACTTCACTTGGTGAACCAAGCAAACTATTATGGCTGCTTGCAGAAGCCTTTGGTTCTATATTTAATCCCTTAATATGACCAAATGCCTATATACAAATATTTTTTCTTAAATTCAATTTAGCCTTCTATAACACTCTTAACTTATTCTCTCACTTAATATTAAAACCTGTAAATCTTAACAATAATTAGAATATAGGTGGAAGAATGTAAGAATTCTACTTCAGAAAGTAGACCTAGGCAGGCACTTGTGCATCACACTTGTAATCCTAGCTACTCAGGAAGCTACAATTTGAGAATTGAGGTTGAAAGCCAACCTGAACAAGAAAGGTTTGAGACTCTTATCTCCAATTAAGCACCAGAAAACCAGAAGTGGATCTGTGCCTCAAAGTGATATACTGCTAGGCTTGAGAAAAAATTGCTCAGCAAAAATTGGACTCAATGCCAAGGTCCTGAGTGTAAATCCCATGACCAATAAAATAATAAAAATAAAAATGAAAATCTTCTTTACAGACTTGAATGCCATATAGATGAGTTATTTGCTCTTCAAAAATCCTTAATTCATCACGATCATCATAAATACTCTCACATTGAGCCTGAGGACTGATTCCTATTCTCCCACTGTTGTAACCTTAACTTCACAAACATTGCTTTATTTGTTAAGCATGATTTCCAATTTGGAAATTTCCACAATGGACCTGATGCTTATGTAAATATGCTTTTGTTGCCAAGAGAAAAAGATGTTACAAGTAGAATTGCATATATCCCTATGATTCTTTGTGTGTATGTGTATGGTGTGTGTGCACTCATGCAGCTGTGTGCATACTTGTACTGAGGCTTGAACTCAGGAGCTTGTTCACTTGCTTGGCTTTTCTGCTCAAGCCTATCTCTGTATCATTTGAGTCACACTCCACTCTAACTGAGAATTCAAAGCACTGAGATTATAATTTAATTTCTTTTTGGTGTATTTAATAATTTTTTATTTATTTTTTTCAAGGTGATGTATAGAAAGGTTACAGTTACTTAAATAAAGTAATAACTACATTTCTTGTCGAACTTATTACCCCCTTGCCCATTTTTCTCCCACTTTCCCTCACCCACCCTCTTAACTTAGATGGATCATTTCCAACACAGCAACATATATATGACCATCAAAGATGATCCTAAGCTAAATGAACTCTTAAGATATGAATACAAGAGGTTGTTCTTTGCTGTTGTCGTTTTGAATGTATCATGTGATTACTTTTTTCTTTTGTGTTTTTCCCCCCTATTGTTATCCCTTGTTGTCATGGTGTTTGATTTTGGTACCATGGGTATTGTATATACATTTATCTGAATTATGGAAGGGAATGAGAACAACAAAATGGTAAGACAAAGGACAAGGGGGAAACAAATGCAACAGTTATACTCACAAAACAATATGTTGGAATTTAATGTCTTTAAGCTTACCAGTATCTACAAGCAGCCATCCCATTATTCCATCTTTGTAGTAAAAATGCCTAATATTTCTGTTGGTATACAGTAGTTACTTGGTATTCTAAACAACTACTTTATATATCCAAATAAGAAATAATTTCAATTGAACAGGTATTACTGTATTATTCTTTGCTTAGCTTCCTCACGTTCATGCCATTCCTGTAGTTCTCTTTGAGCGTTCTCAGCCTGCTCATGCCATTCCTGCCTTTCTCTTTGAGTATTCTCAAGCTGCTCACGCAAATTCTGTATCAGTTTTTGAGTAGCTTCCTCATGCTCATGATATTCCTGTATTGACCTTTTGTTTGCCTTCTCTCTCTCCCTATCACGCTCATACAGAGTCCTTTGTATATTTTCAATCATTTCATTTATCATGTTTGCCAGTAGTGTTTGTAGAGCTATTTGGGAATTCTGCACTGGATTACTCATTATCTGTTCTGTCCCTTGATTATCATGAGTGGGAGTTGGGATACCCAGACTTACCATTTTTCTTGTGTTTTTCTGGCTTACTGTGCCCATTTAGGAGGGAAATAACACCAGTTTTGTGCTAGAACACTATCTTAAGGCAAGTATCAACCAAAGTCTGTATTTGCACAGTCAATAGTCTGCAGATACAATCTAGTTCAACAGAAACATCTATTCAACATCAAACAACTATGTATTAATGGGCTACGGAACCGCAAAGAAGAATTTGGCAAACCAGAAATTATTAGGTTTAGGGAGCAATGTGGGTAAAAATAGGACTAGAGAGATGTGGGAAGGCATAGGGAGAGTTAATTTAACTAAATCCTAATCTCAAAGCAGGAAATAGGTTGGATAGGAAGAAAGTAGAGAGAAAAAAAAAGAAGAAAGAGAAAGAGAAAAAAAAGAGACCAGAAAAATAGAAAAGGAAAAATTAAAAATATTATACAGAAACAAAACCAAAATATTCAGAGAAGAACATGGATATAATGAGAGATGGGGAGGGATATAAAGGAGATGTGAAAAAATTAAAAATAAAAATACTTAAAGTATTATATAGGTATAAACAGGTAGTACTGCTATTAAGGAATTTAAGTCTAAGAGGTTTTTAATTGAGTAATAAATTTGTGGATTAAGTGTGTACACATTGGGGGATAAGGTCTAATAATCAACTATGGGTATATCTGAGGATGTGCAGAACAGCAATTAAGTCACATAAAAAAGAAGGAAAGAGAAGAAAAGGGGAAAAGAATAAGAAAGAAAGAAAAAAGATCAGAAGTTCAGTAGAGCTCAACAAAAACAAAAAAAATAAATTTTTAAAAAGAAAAAAAAAAGAAAGAAACACACACACACATATACCCCTATAATAAAAATTATGAGAGGGAAAAAAAAGTTACTAGAAAACAATTTTTCTCAAAAAAGGTAAAAATTAAAAATTTTAAAAAAAGTTTTAGAAAAAAAAATTTTTTATAAAAGGTACAAAAAAAGAAAAGAAAAGGTTCTTTGATTTTTTTGGGAGGGTGGGAAACCAGCCTCTTGTTGGAGTCTCTGGTCTGCTTGTGGTGTTTGATTTTCCTGTGGCTTGGTTGGTTTCTTAAGTCAGTTTGTTTGAACAGGCAGAAAAATGCTCTACTTTACCCAGGATTTTGTGATCCTTCTCCCAGGTTAGTTCAATGGGTGGGAAATCTGCTTTGAGTATCACAAAAGAGGGAGATGGCTGTTTCCTCAAGTTTGGAAATGCTGTGATGAGGCTATGTTCTGGGTAGAGTTGAGGCCTTTCAGCAAACAGTAGCTTTTCCCAGAGGGCTAGCTTGTGAGAAACTAACAGAGCCTAGCCTGGAGCCATTCTCAGGGTTTATGTTTACTGAATTTCAATTGATTGTCGAGGCTGCTAAAGGGAGGGGCAGCCTCTGGCTCTGATTACCCAGTGAAGCAAGCCACTCTTGGGGCTGGTGCCAGAGCTGAGTGACTTTTCCCTGAGTGGAGCTGAGTCTGGCAGGTCAGGTTAGGTTCTTGTGACCAGTTAAATGACTCTAGTTTTCTTCCAAGGCCTGAGTTGGAGCTAGCAGCTCAGCCGAGTTTTGTCAGTATCAAAGATGGAGATCTCCGGTAGTAGAGAGGGGTGGGGTGGCCTTCCCTCCTCTGTTCCCTGAGAAGGAGTGAGGATGTTAGGTTTCTACTCAAGCCGAGTCTTGATTCCTGGGTCATCTCTGGTGTGTGAATGGCAGGATGAAGATTTCTGCTCCTTGTCGGTTCTTGCTGGTGTTGAGTAAAATCCGCTCAGCTGTAGCCTCTGGCTCCTTCATCCCGGACTCTCTGTGTTCCAGGTATGGCAGCTACAGTTGCAGCCACCAATGCTGCCGCTGCAGTGGCAGCTCCTGGCAAGTGCACAGATCTGTCTTCTTGCCTGGATTTTCCTTCTCTGGCTTAACTCTCTGTCCTGTGATGGCACAACTTGGTGTGATTCTTTGGCTTAGGACTGCTCACTGGAACTCTAAAACTGCTTTCTATGCAAGAGCTTGTTTAGCCTCCAGCTTCTCCTCCACCATCTTCCTATTCTCTTATTTTCTACAAAAACAAAGATGAAATAAGAATTAAAAGAATCAGATAAAACATTTTTCATTTTATCACAAAAAATAATCAAAGGAGCATTACATGACTCTGCCAATATCAAGCAAAATAGACTTCAGACAAAGAATAACACCAGAAATAGAGAAGATGATTTCAGAATATTTATACTCTCTCTCTCACACACACATACTTATCAACAAACAAATGAATAAAATAAAATTAATAAAACAACGCAAGAGGAACAAATTCACAATTAAAATTGAAATTTGAGCATGGACCAAATAAAGGAATTGTGGTACATGTGCACAAGTTGGTAGATACTATTGACTTACAAAAATAATGAAATCCAGTCATTTGAGACAATTTGCTTATTTTAGGTGAAATGGGTCAGACACAGAAAAAATGTTTCCTATTATTCTGTTTAGAATCTTAAACTTTGATCTCAGAGATGTTCTGAGTGGAATGGTAGTTTTGGTAAAGGAGATGGGGACTCATTTGTTAACCTTAAGGTAGACAAAGAAGTTTAGATGATGCCAGTGCACCACATATTTCTTTATACCTAGAAGAAAAGTGTTTTAATATTTCCACTATAAATATTAATTGATTGAAAAGATAAGGAGGTCAGGTCTGTCCAGAGCCATATTGGCCACATGGTAGATTATAGGTCTGGCATTTTGTCTTCATGCTGGGGGAAGACACCCACCACCTATCACCTACCTCCCAGGTAATAGGCTTGCCTGGACCCCTGGAGGCAGGGGCAGGCACTTGGCTGACAGGTTACTGACTCTGTCACTCTAGTGCCTAGGACTGGGAATTTCCTGAGGATCTGCCCCCTGTGTCGACCTATTTAGGCCCGGACCTGCCTAGCCACCAGAACTCCATGCCACATGTGTCTCTGTGATTGTGTCCTGTGTCCTGTCTCCTAGCTAGTCTCCAGTCACCATGGCATCCCAATTCAGCTCTCCATTGAAGCTGAATTGGCTTGTTGGTATTGTTCTTGTTATTTCCTTCCTCTTTATCATGTTTCCTAGCTGGGTTATGTGTATTTGCATGCTGCCCTTTTTAACAACTGGCAGCCTGCAGCCTGTTAACTGTATAATAAAGACTCCAATATTCAGTATTTTAAAATGTGGATTCTGGGATGATTTACCTCATAACAATACCACTACATGTTTGTATATCAAAATATCACAGGGAAACTGTGAACACCTATACATTATACATATGCTTTAAAATAAAAGTAAAGGATATAATAAGAACTGAAGTAAGTATATCGAACATTTAACCCACCTTGTCAATCATGTTCAAAACTGGCATAAACATAATACTCAACTCCATATACATAGAATACAAAATGATTTTAGGTAATCAAAATGCACTGCCCATAAACTAACATGTTCTGACCTATACACACAAATTCAATAACTTTAAGAAGATTGAAGTTATACAAGGTAAATTCACTTTCCATAGTGGGAAGAATGGAAATTAATGACTGAGTAATGCCTGAAATATTCGCCAAAAATGCAACACATCTACACATCTCAAATAGATTTGAAAGAAATGAACCAGTATCCTAAATAATTTTAATAATTATTCTATACCACTGGGAAAGACAAGGTGATATTTAAATAAAGGTAGGAAATAGCTGAACTGACAAGGAAATAGCATACTACTAGATAAACAATAGAGCAAATGTAAATAAAGAATCAAAATATAAATAAAAACAATTTACAATTAAGAGAGTATGAAATCACAAGTAAAATATCCAGGCTGCTATTAAGGAAAGAAATGATTATGATAATACTAAAACAGTCCACAGAGTTATGTTAAAAATTAGAAATGTTCTCAGAATATCATCATCTACCTGGAGAAAAATTTTAAAATGGGAATATTAAATACAAAATATTAGAAAGAGAAAAAAGAATAAGTAACACACTGAAAATCATAGAAAGAAGCTAGGTGCCAGTGAATCAAGCCAGTAATCACTAGTCATTGTTGAAATAAAAGTCAGTAATGTTGTGGACATACTGCATACAATAGACATTTGGAATGGGAACCATTATTTCTTCTTAGTGGCAAGACAGCCACCATGGAAAATGTTGGTAGTTTCTTGTAGTACCAAATAACACCATAAGATCCAAAAATATAAATCCTAGACATGGATTAAAGTTTATTTTTATGCCAAAATATTTTAGGTATATTGTAATTAATTAGTTAATAATTTCTCTACCTGGATGGGGAGGCAAAGAAGGGGTGAAAAAAGTGTGTCATAATCATACAATGAAATATTAGTCACCCACTAAAATAGAAAGCTATTGATTAAAGTGGAAACAGGTTTAGATATTTGATAAATTGTGTAGGCTGCAAGATGTGGTCCAGATGAACAAAATATGACTGAGGTGATGGTGTGTTTATTTAATGATGACCCCATACAATTGTGGTTTTTATTTTTCTAATGAATTCACTCCCAAGCAAATTCTCATCCTGGGAAAGATCATATAGATTGATCTTCCAGCAATAATGAGATCAACACCCCAATAGAATTTAAATTCTATCAAAATCCACCTGATTTAGGATTCAGAGCCTTTCCCCAAACCATTTCTCTAAGATGAAACTCTAGTTCCACTCTCCACTTTCAATCAGCTGCCTAGAAGATCCTGAAACACAAAAGTGATTAATGGGTATCCAAATTCCTGAACCACAAAAATTGTGAGACGATGAGACATGCTGCTTTAAACATTACATTTGTGGTAAATTTTTATGCAGCAAGAGATAAGTTACATAGATGATGAAGACATAAATCATAAATGGTTATTTTCTGACATTTAAGTTGGTATTTTGTGTAGTACTTGAAAATTATCAGACTGTAAGCTCACTTAATGGCAACTGTGTGCCATTAGCTTCCCAGGCACTCATGTTCCCATTCCATTGATAGATGCTGCTGAGCTCTGAGACAGGTGCGCCCAATGATGAGATGGAGAGAGGAGAGAAACTATGACTTTGTATTTAGAACATGACTTAGTTTTATTGTTATGTTACTTATTGATGAGATTATCCTATCTGCTAATTATCCTAACTGCTAACTGCTAATAGAAATCTCATTCTAAAATTTAAATAGAGCTCACTGGAAGTGCCATCACTCCTAAAATTCATGTATCTTAGGAAAAATTAATTAAATACAAGATGTACAATATAACATTGTTAGCCATCATAAAGAAGAAACTTCATGCTGAAGCAAATAATATTCCTGGCTTATGTGGTAGCAGAAAGTATTAAAATAAATTCCCCAAACCCAAAATTGTAGCAGAATTGACTGAAAAAGATGACTTTCTCTCAGTTCATTATTTCTTAAAAGATTCAAAATTTGCTGCTATGTTCACTCGAAACTGCCTTATGGTTTATTTTTCTTGGTTCCTTGTATTTGTAAACTCCATTTGGATATACTAAATAATCTGATATATTTAATATTTTTGACATTTTTGTATATTTTTATTATAAAAATTCTGTACAGAGGGGTAACAGTTACATGATGAGCAAGGTAATGAGTACATTTCCTATTGAGCATTGTTGCCTCCTCCTTTGTTGACATTTATACCAAAATTTAGAATATAGTTATTAGATTTTAATTAGGTTGCCAAAGAGAAAGTACCACTGTGGGGCACATGGGCAGCAAAGATGGCCCTGAGAGGAAGTTGAGTGGGCAGATCATGGATACCATGATCAGGTGAAGTGAGGTCAGTGCGTGAACAGCTGGTGGACAGAAGGGGAAGTATAGAAAGCTTAGGTACATGATAGGGTGACCTTTACAGTGATTGGTTGTTTCCTTTTCCTCTCCTTCCATGCCACTGCGGTTTTTTGCTTTGAAAACTGCTTGCTCTGTGGTAATAAATGAGTTCCTGCTTGACCTGACTCCCCGCTGCTGTCTGACTGTCTCCGAGGCTAAGGGAGGCTGGAGAACAGGTGAGCTGCACACTTACTTTTCCTTGGACTCCGGATGGACGAAGACCCAACATCTCACCAGGTCTTTAGGCAGTTAAGAAAAATTTATTCCAAACTACATGCCACCAGCACAAGTTGGAGACACAAGGAAAAGGGCTGAGCAGCTCCCTGGCTAGGGTTTAACTACAGAAGGGGAAGAGCCAGGAAGAAGGTATATGGCCACACAGGATGTGGACCTGACTTTAGAGTCTGGGACCCTCCAACAAGTCTGAAGGAAGAGTGATTCGGGTATTCCAGGATGTGACCTCAGAGAAGGGGGAGGTAACTGCACCCCCCAGGTGTGCCAGTCACTTCGATAAAGCAGGTACTGGAAGAGACTTAAAACAAGAATCACAAAGGGGCCATCCCAGGCAGATCTTACAATACCTTACTATTTTTTTACTTTTGAAAGCAATCCATACTGATTTTGAAAACCACACACTGCGAAAACAGAAGCTATGAAATCACCTCCTCACTATCATTGAAATTATTTGTCTTATGGGTATACAATCTACTTCTAGCTATATTCCCCAGTGTATTTATAAAGAATCTTTAATTATCCTGATAGGCATCAAATGTGATATAAGAACAAAATTATAATTAATAAATCATACTTCCTTGTTTCCATAATAAAAACATAATGTTAAAAGTCTTACATTGTCATTGATCTATTAAGATGCACCTAAATGAAATCCTTTTCCACTAAACATAACTTTTATATTTTTATGCCTTGAAACTAAAATATGGTTGTATTATTTTGTATTACTACACTGTTACTTAATTTTATAGTGTAATGAATTAAAGCACTTGGATCAGAGAGACCTGGGAGAAATAAGATTGGAAGGTCAAATATAAAAGCAATTGTTCAGATTTATTTTAAGATACTTTTATTATCTTTTAAGTATTTGTGAGGTAAGGAGACTGAGTCTAAGTAATTTCTTGCAGCCAATCTGGTGCCTTTTGCTGGGTATGGGAATTCTTCACTCAGTGCTGGAAAGCCTAGAGGTGAGAAAGGCCATTAATTGAATGCAGATGCCTAGCTCAGGTGAGCTAGGAGGACTGTCCTTCGAAGAAATTCAGATATCATAGCCTTAGAGAAGCTTTGCATATATCTTTTCAGAAATCCATTTAGGAAAATAATGTTTCTTTTGTTTACAACCTTTGCCCTGGTCAGGCTAGTGAGTCTAGATATCATGAAAGAATATCTGTAGCCAATGACCTAGTTGTCTTGAATCTGCATCATCAAGTCTACCTATCTTGACTTCTCATGATACTGCACAAACTGGAAAGAGAGTAAATAACTCTCAAGGGCAACTGGTATTGTTGGTCCTTGAATACGTAGGCATGCCATTATTGTAATCAAGAAAGCAGTAGCATGTGGAACTTTTTGAAGGATTTATTGAATTTCTCTTGGGGCTTATATGCTGTAATACCAGTTAGTGTACAGTTTCAACAACTGATGTTGGCAGGGACAAGTTATGAGGGGCCTGCCTATCAGAACTGATGACAAGATCACTGACAAGCAGGTAACTCTACCAGCAGAAGTTAAGTACTGATAGAGGATGGGAAATAGCAACCTGCTGTGGGGAAAGAGAATGTTTAGTATTAGCTAAACTCTTACACCAGCTGCTTTTACACTTATGCCTCCAACAATCTTTTGTGAGCAACCATATGTTTGATGATGATATAAGAAATCATAAACAGTTCTCAGTTTAAAAATCACTTCAAGTTATATCTTATATGAAGTGTCTTATATGAATTGTCTCATATGAATTCCACTTCATATGAGACATGACTGAATCTGAGGAATGAAATATGTGGGCAGTGGCTCACACTGAGATTCCCTACATGTGATATAAGCTACTTCCCTCTTCAAGGATCAAGACTGGTTATGTACATGATTGTATCGCTTCTATTGAAGGGCATTTTTCCTGCCTAAGTTCCTAAAAAAGAAAGTTATCAGCTGGCCACTGGTGGCTCACACCTCTAATCCTAGGTACTCAGAAAGCTAAAATCTGAGAATTGTGGTCCAAAGCCAATCTGGACAGGAAAGTCCATGAGATTTTTACCTCCAATTAATCACCAGAAAACAGGAAGTGGAGCTGTGGCTCAAAGCAGTAGAGCACTAGCCCAGAGGAAAAGAGCTCACCACCTAAGTTCAAGCCCTGTGGCCAACAAAAACAGCAACAACAACAAAATGAGGAAGTTGTCTAATAATTAAAAGTCTCTGAATCAATATTCAACTAATGAATTATAACCTACTCACTTATCTCAGGAAAGGTTTTCATTCTTTCCCAGAATTCATTTTCCAAAAAGGTAATCTGCTTTATATTGCATACTGCATTTTCTTTCAGCTCATTATGATGTTTTCACTCCATAGTTGTAAAGTTCATTTTTCTACATAATGTTTTGTAAATCTCATTGTTCCCATGGGTTCACCTGTATCCCTATTGAAACGAATTGTTTTCCCCCTTCCCCTCCACAAATTATACCAACATCAAATTCAGTGAAAATGGGGGTTATACTGTAGGGGAGGGACATACAAAGCAACAAATAAATACCTTATAAATATGTAAGAAACAATAGCAAGAAAGAAGAAACATTTGAATCCTTATCTTGGTGTCATTTCTCCTAACATCAACTTATCTGACTGTTTCTGCTTGTCTCAGACATATGCTAGTTATTGCAAATAAGGGAAACCATGGGACCTATGTTTCTTTTTGGGGGGTCCGGTTGTGGGGCCTGAACTCTGGGCCTGGCACTGTCCCTCAGCTCTTCAGCTCTTCATCTCAAGGCTTGCGATCTACCACTTGAACCACAGTGCCACTTCCGGCTTTTTTTCTTTTTGCTTATGTGGTGCTGAGGAATCAAACCCAGGGTCTCATGCATGCAAGGCAAGCACTGTACCACTTAGCCACCTTCCCAGCTCCGGGACCTATGTTTCTTTGGGCTTGGCTTACTTCACTTAATATAATTTTTTCCAAGTAAAAGAGAAATCTATAAGCGAAGCTAAATATTAAGTTCTAAATGCTAAGTCCAATTAGCTGTATGTTCTCTATGTTCATCTGGTAATCAAATATTAAATTTACATGCATACCATAAATTACCATTATGGCAAATATCCATATAATTCCTATTAAATAACCTAACACCAGAGAAAATTCACATCAACTTTTGTATTTTTTTATATTGTACAGCTTTTCCCCTCTATCACACACACATACATGTATTAAAGAAGTAGGTACTCAAGACATGTATTCTAATTGATGAAACAACTTTAATGACTGATTTTAGCATAATTGCTTAATTGTTATGAAACAATAAAATATAAAATTAAAGTTTTTTCCCAATTAGTATTCAGTTTAACATTGTATGAATAACATTACATTTAAAAAATCAATTGCTATCCACAGAAGAAGTGGTGCTGTGGCTCAAGTGGTAGAGCACTAGCCTTGAGCTGAAAAGCTGAGGGACAGCACCCAATCCCAGAGTTCAAGCCCCACAAAATACCAAAAAAATTTTTTTCTTTATATGGTACATAAATTACTTTCTTTTACTTGTTCTAACAGAGCAATGGGAAAAGATGACCACTCTAAAATATAACATAAGTCATTACAATTTTGGAATTTAAAACAATAAAAAATATTCAAAAGGACTGATTCATGAAGTTCAATTTATGAAAATACTCTTTTTTCTTTCACTGCTTTTGGAAATTCATAATTATTTATTGTCTATATGTGACAAAACCAAAAGAATAAACAGATTGACTTGAAGTTTCCCCTGACTTTATTGAATATATTAGCAATGAAAAGTTTACAAGATATAATTATCACATCAGAGCTTTCCTTAATTTGCTTAGCAAATCTTCTATATTGACTATTAAGTTTCTGTCACAAATCTCATTCTCAGATCGACTCGCTTGAATCAATACATCAGCCATTGCTGTCAAAGAATTAGAAAGGCCTTCAAAGGGAATCTTATTTTATCAAGAATGGGAAAATAATTGTTGATTTATATAATAAAAAGTCAGTCACAACTATGGCATGGAATTGGGAGTTACATTGTTGCTTTTATTCAATAAAATTGAAAATCTTTTTTTTATTAAAATATCTGGTTCAGAATTTACTTGATTTTCAAGTGGATTTTATTCATCACTGAGTAAGAATAAAGGGGAATTTTGAAGTAACAAAAACAATTAAGAAGCTGCATATTTTCTGACATGTGGTGATTTTTTTGCCTTGTTGACAGAATTTCTAAAAGTCTGGGTGCCAATGGCTCACTCCTGTAATCCGAGCTACTCAGGAGGCTGAGATCTGAGGATCGTGGTTTAAAGCCAGCCGGGGGCAAGAAAGTCTGTGAGAATCTTACCTCCAATTAACCATGAGAAAACCATAAGTGGTTCTGTGGCTTAAGTGGTAGAGAACTAGCCTTGACCTGAATAGCTTAGGGACAGTACCCAAGCACAGAGTTCAAGCTCCACAACCAAAAAAACAAAAACAAAAAACTGTTCTAGCAGATAACTTTGTTTTTGCTTCAATTATTAGAATTAATAAGCAGAATTTCTTTCTTCAAAATTCTGTTGCTAACAAAATTGAATATACTTAAAATCAATATGTAAATAAATAACATCTTTTCTTGATAGCTTACTTTAAATTATTTTGATACGAGCATATACAGTTGAATGAAATTCCCCTCGTGTATCATTGCAGTTTAGAAGAATATAAAATAGTCCTACAAATGAATATTTTAGTTTGGAGCTCTGTAACAACTTTATGGTTTCATAATTCCAGAAAGTTATAAAACATAATAATAGAATAGGGACCCAAATACATGCACATAATTTTTCCTGTGTTGATGACTAAGTTGTAGAAATGATGCCCATTACACAAAAGTAAAGTGTTTGTTTTATAAACAAAACATACATGCATCATCCATGTGTTTGTGCCCACTTACGAGTAACACACCTTAACACACAAAAATATTCTTTAAGTATAAAATTCAATACATATTTTACATTGCCATCTTATATATTCAACTATTTAGATTTTTTTAGTCATTTCTATTGATTGGCACTTTTTCTTGGCACTTATTTATTTTTATTTTTTATGTCATTTTAACTAATATGTATTGTAAATGTAACTAATATAGTTTCTAATAATAATACCAGATTTAATAATATTGCTATCCAAAATAATCTTTCTGATATGTTAGATGGAGGAAAAATTACTTGAATTCAAATTTAGCGTTCAATAATTGAAATCCTGTTCCTAGTCATTAGGAATCATAGTTATTTTATATTAAATTCTTTCTCCTATGCTTCAGCCTTTCAGGGAACTAACTAAAAGCAAAAATGTTAAATAATAAAAGTATGGAGGATGGAGAATTTTCTATGACCTATAAATGCTTCAAATTTCCTCATCTCTTGGATATTAAATTTAAAACTCCATTAACTATATGGCTTTCTGACACCTTAAATATATTAAGTATCATTTGTATATCTCTAATACATTTAAATAAACTATATGACTTGTTTACTTTGGGAGGATTTATTTTTTAAAAGAGATGCTCTGTTCTAGGTGACTATGAGGGTAGATATGTGAAGTTAAGATACTTTGATTTTTGTTTTACAATTTTGTTTATATTATTAGCATTTTTTAACTGGGCGCCGGTGGCTCATGACTGTAATCCTAGCTACTCAGGAGGCTGAGATCTGAGGATCATGCTTCAAAGCCAGTCCTGGCAGAAAAGCCCGTGAGACTCTGATCTCCAATAAACCACTAGAAAACTGGAGGTGGGGCTGTGACTCAAGAAGTAAAGCATTCACCTTGAGATGAAGAGCTTAGGGACAGCGCCCAGGCCCAGAGTTCAAGTCCCACGACCGACTAAAAAAAAATATTAACATTTCTTTTAATAAAGTTATACTTTTAGTATACAGAAGACTGAAGACAGATAAGAGATAATGATGGAAGATATGACATTGAAAGACTGTCCTCATAACCTGAGTTAAGGAATTGTAAGCTCTTTGTAAAACTACTTAATAATAAAAAATGTAGTTATTATTTTATTTATAAACTTATGTTTATAATTCTAGTTAATCAGGAGTTTGATATGGGAGAATTGTGGTTTGAAGCCAAACTGGACAGGAAAGTATGTGAGACTAGCTACAATTAACTGCTAGAAAACCAGAAATGATCTGTGGCCCAAAGTTGTAGAATACTAGTCATGAGACAAAAGCTCATAGTCAGTGCCTAGCCCTGGGTTCAAACACTATGACTGAAAATAAGTAATTGAGAATAGCAGTGTTCACAATAATATAAAGAGCAAATCATTCGGAGTGATGCAAACAAAAATAATTGTTATTTAAATAATGTAATATTCTCTGAGGTCATTTGTATTGTGTTACCATTTTTGCAAAAATATCAGTATACTGAAGAGCTAAGGGACAGCACCCAGGCCCAGAGTTCAAGCCCCATGACCGACAAAAAAAAAAAATATATCAGTATATATGTAGATGAAAATGAATATTTTTTTATTTTTTATTTTATTTATTTATTTTTTATTTTAATTTTTATTGTGAAAATACTGTACATAAGGGTTACAATTACATGGGCAAGATAATGAGTACATTTCTTATCAAGCATTGTAGCCTTCTCCTTTGTTTCCCCTTCCTATCCCTTCCCATCCTCCCCCCACCCCCCATGAATAATATTTTATTAAAAGTCAAATGTCAATGTTTAACTAAGTTTCTTCTCAATTTCAAATTTGCATATTCACACTGAGATTTCCAAAATCTGGTATATGTCTTCTAACTATGGAACATTTTTTAAAAGAAAATTGTTAGTTATCTTTGTAAAAATTATCTTCTTTTACAAGATGGAGGTAAAAGTAAATTTTAACAAAAATGTGTAAAAATGTCTATATACTGTTTATGAACGTTTGATTTTTGTCTCCTCAATCACAGCATACTATAAACATAATATTCTAAGAAATTCTTTTTTCCAAAAAATTACAGAGAAAACAGGACATTTTCAGTCTCACTAAACAACTGAGGTTCTCATAGATAACATGTTAGAATGGCAACTCTGTTGAGCCAAAAAAGACTAAAAAATGTATTTTACAAAAGAAGAATGTGGTACTACTTAATCAAGTACTTACATAAACATGAGAGTAATATGAGTGAGCATTTAGCAAGTAAAGTATGTTGCATATCTCATCAGCTTCTGATATTTCTTTAAAGTCAGTGCACCAAATTGATTCAATGTTCAATATCTTGCATATACAAGAATCAACAGGGAATTTCAGAAATTTTAGTCTATCACATTTTATCATGTTTTTTGAAATAAGGATATTATCAAATTATCAAATACCTTTATGTCCCTGTAGTATTTTAGAACAGAATCAAGATTTCTATGTAAATATAGATGACAAAATTCATAAATTAAATTTATGATGTTCTAAAACTACAATAACATGAGTATAACAGTATCTTCTTATGATAGATTATAAGAACAAAGCTGTGGATAAGAATCTATTCATCTAT
This sequence comes from Dipodomys ordii, assembly GCF_000151885.1. Lineage (NCBI taxonomy): Eukaryota > Metazoa > Chordata > Mammalia > Rodentia > Heteromyidae > Dipodomys > Dipodomys ordii. The sequence goes on from NW_012267361.1 coordinate 1,057,006, forward strand.
CTATATATGATGGAGATAAGATCTACATAAACAAAACATATTGATAAACCTGTTAAATCCAAACTTAAGTGTCAGTGGGTATAAAAAGAGATCTTCTAGAAGTAACCTGATTCATATAAAACTCAAAGCTTTTGGTAATTTTTAGTAATCATGTCCATTTAAAACTAGGGCCATGTTTTAAAACCTACAAATAAAGTGCTTATATGAGTCACCCAACATGTTAAAAGTCTGAGGTTGAAGGCAATACAACAAGAGTTATATTGGAATAAGAGCCATAGAATCAAGTTGTGAATGACGTTACCTAAGAAATACAGGGATTTATGTGGAAGTCTGTGTGGTTTGTTACTTTGTCATAGTGTTCTCTTTTTTCTGCTTCTCTCACATATCAAATTTTATTTCTACCATTATCAGAACCAACACAAAGTTTCTATTGTCCTAACTGATGAGTCCAATGTACACACATGGATTTCTTGAAATAAAATAGCTCAGGCCTGCCCAGCATCTTTTCAATTTAAATCTCTAGTCAAGAATGCTAACCATACACATAGAACCCCTGAAGTTTTAGTACTTTATTATTGAATGTGAGTAAAAAGAAATTCTAGGTACAACCACACATTTGAGAAAACGCAACACAAGAGTTCAGTCAAAGTTTTCACCAACTACCCAAGAAACATTTTTTAAGGAAAAAACTATGAGAGACAAACAAGTATACATTTATGGGGGTGGGACTGGAGCAAATATTATAACTGATATTTTAAGAAATAGAAAGTTACTTTATGAAAAATAGAGGACTGGGCTGGGAAGGTAGCTCAGTGGTAGAGCGCTTGCCTTGCATGCCTGAGGCCCTGGGTTCAATTCCTCAGCACCACATAAAGCAAAAAGCAAAAAGCCGGAAGTGGCGCTCTGGCTCAAGTGCTAGCCTTGAGCTGAAGAGCTGAGGGACAGCGCCCAGGCCCAGAGTTCAGGCCCCACGACCAGACCCCCCAAAAAAATATAGGACAATACTATAAAAATGCAACACTCACAAAGCGTAGAATTTCTATATTGAGAGGCTGCAGAGGCTCCTAGATATATCTTTTAGAAGGTAAATTGCAGAGATGTAGCAAGAAAATAGAAAGTAAATATTTTGTAAAATGTACTGACTTAAAAAATTCAGAATGTTAGAGTAGAGGAAATAAGGAGAGCAAATAACCTTAAAATGAATACAAGATTATTTCCTGGAAAGAAGGAAAGAATTATGTAGATAAAAGTACTGCATATGATAAAGATCAATTGAAAGATCCATGCCAAGACATAATATAAATCTTCCTTGAAGGTAGGTGAAAGATTCTGAAGGCTGGTTGGTGGAATTTGAAGAGGCAGAGCTCACTTGAAAGAATGGACTGTGGTATGGGACATAGCACCAACACTGGCAGCCTAGAGCCCCTGCATGCTTCAGAGGGAATATGGGCTTTCAATCAGACATCTGAATCCAACAAATATACAAAGGCATCTTCAGAAGCTCCATTAAGTCACTTTACTGATTACCAGGAGTAACCAAATCAAGTAAAAGAAATCATAAAAAAGAGGAGGTGTTAGTCAATGGTTGTTTAAGCCTGTAATCTCAGTGACACAAAAGGTTAAAATAATGATGATTACACTCCAAAGCCAGCCTAGTCACAAAAGTCTGTGAGAATCTTATCCCTAGTTAACTAGCAAAATTCTGTAAATACAGAGTGTCCCAAATGTTAGAGTTCCAGGCCTGACACCGCCCCCCCAAAAAAAAATCCAAATGGGAACCAGAGCCCTGAGTTCAGTCTACACACGCACACACACACACACACACACACACACACACACACACACACACACACACAAATAAGATGAGACAGTATGAGAGGATTAAAGTAAGTTGAGAAAGAAAAAGAGAGAGACAGAGAGAAGGAGAGAGAGAGAAGACATTAAAATTTCCAGGGTTGAAAGGAAGGAATTATAAAACAAAAAAATAGGTTTCAAATACAGGCCATTTTAGACAATAATAGGCAGTGTGAGTTGTTCAGAAAGCTATGTTTACTAAAATAATGACATGGTGTGTTTTGCTTATTGATCATAACAATCAAAGTTATTGCATATTTTGAGTTTTATACAGTTGTGAATGGAAAAATATAAGAAACAGAATAATATGAATTGCTGGGGGAAATAATGTTACCTTATAAAGAATCTATGCACTTCAGTTTTAGAGAAGTAGTTTTTATTCTGAAATTTTACATCAATGATGAAACAAAGAAAAGAAATAAACTAAAGAATATTTGTCCTTAGTTTTGTGTTGAGGTGAAATGGTGGGGTACCAGTTTAATTTTCAGTCTGTAACAGAAAATAAATTTATATCTAAAACTTCAACAATTTGACAATACAAAGATACTACTATTATATATATGTGTGTGTGTGTGTGTGTGTGTGTGTGTGTGTGTAGAATAAACTCCAGAATATTGAAAATATTTGTACTTCTGAAAAGGAAACTTCAAGGAAATGTAGTGTAGAAAATAGAATACCTCTGGTTTTTGATCCTGTGAAAATAATCTGACCTGTGATTCTTTCCAAATTTTATTTTAAAATGTTGACAATCCATCTTCAGTCTCTTAGGAAGGTAATAAGAGAGAAAATTTTTCAAGTTTTGAGAATTTTACCCCTGGAAGATATATTATTAATATGATAGCCATGTTTTCATGTCACTCACATTTACTGAACGATTACTGTCGAAGTTTTAGGAACTTCGTAGGATAAGGAAGAGGAAGAAATTTCTGAGTCACATCTCTGCATTAGTTTAACACACAGCATTTGTGTCTGGTATGCAAATGGATGATGAAATCTAATGGTGGGATGGAGAGCAGGAGGACTGTAAAGAATGGATCTGCCACTGACAAATATTTCATAAGAGTGGTTCATATGGGACTATGCCATTGGAAAATAAACACGCCTGCAAGAAAAAAACATGACATCTTAAAAGATGGTACTTTATATAGTGTACCATTGATTATTTTTGTAAAGGGAGATACTTCAAAAAAATGCTAGTGTTTTCTTACCCAGGACAAGATTTTGTCAAATATTTGGTATTAACTAGTCTTAATCATGGTTAATGTATGCATGGTGACCTTGAGTATATCTGTGTGTGTCTGTGTGTTGTGTAAATGTGTGTATCTGTGAAAGCTGAAATTCGGTTCCTTTCCTTTATTGTTGAAGTCAAGGGGAATTCTGACCTCCTTTTTTGCATCTTTTCAGGCAAGCATTTTGTCTGTATTTTTCTTGTTTCACATTCCCATCATCTCTGCCTAATCTCTTTTTTTCTAGTATTGTTGATTTTTCTTTCTTTTAAAACACTTCTGTGAAAATATGTATAAATATATATATGTATGTATAAGTTACAATATGATGTTTTATTCATGTATGTGTTGGAGAGGGATCAATAAGGTAATTAGCATATATACCTCTTTAAACATAGGTTGTGTGTGTGTGTGTGTGTGTGTGTGTGTGTGTGTGTGTGTGTGTGTGTTGTTCTAGGGCTTGAACTCATGGCCTGGGTACTGTCCCAGTACTTTTGTGCTGAAGGCTAGTTAGTGGTTTACCACTTCAGTCAGAGCTCCACTTCAGTTTTTTTGGTCATCAACTGGAGATAAGTTTCTCATGGACTTTTCCAACTGAGTTGGCTTTGAATTGTGATTCTGATATCTCAGCCTCTTAAATAGATGTTAACCACCAACGCTGGCCCCTGTAAACATTAATCATTTATTTATGACATCAACATTGTTTCTTTGTGCTCAAAGCATCTTGTGCTTAAACCAAAGAACTCATTCCCTCTATTATACAACAGCACTCTGCATATTGACCAACAGAGGTTGTCAATATGCTCTGAAGTCTCTTAAATCAACTATTTTAGATTTTACACAAGAGTCAAATTATTCAGTACTTGTCTTTCTGTGACTGGTTTATTTCATTTAATGCAATGTTCTCCAGTTCCACCCAAAGTATTGCACATAAGAGAATTTTTTGGATTTTTTTATAGCTAAATACTACTCTATCATTTTTGTTTAAGGAATTTCATAACTAAATAGTAAAATAACAACAACAAAAAAACATAACAGTGAAAAGTATGTGCTAATGATTTGAATGAACATTTGGTAAAAATAAGATATAAAGCCAACACACATGAGAAAAACTTTAGTATCCCATTAGTTTTTAGGCACATGCCTCTCAAAAGCAGAGTGAGATACCACCTCATACAACTAAGAATGACATATCAAAAAGACAAAAAGGTGCCTCACACCTGTAATCCTAGCTACTCAGCATGCTGAGATCTGAGGATCATGGTTCAAAGCCAGCCCAGAAGGAACGTCCTTGAGGCTCTTTTCTCCAATTAATCACCAGAAAACCGGATGTTGAGCTGTGGCTCAAGTGGTAGAGTGCTCACCTTGAGCTGAAGAGCTCAGGGACAGCTCTCAGGCCCAGAGTTCAAGCTCCACAACCAACAAAGAAGCAGAAGAAGCAGAAACAGAAGCGGAGGAGGAGGAGGAGGAGGAGAAGAAGAAGAAGGAGGAGGAAAAGAAGAGACAAAAGGATGCTGAAGATGTGTAGAGAAACCCTTGTACACTGTTGTGAGAACATTAAAAAGAAATGAAGTTGTCTCAAAGGCTAAAGAGAGCTACCAAGCCATCCAGAAGAGCTGCTTAGATATTCTGCTATTTTAACACATGCTGGGGTGAAGTTGATCACTACTGACAGGTTACCTCATTATCACATAAAATACAGGATTAAATTGGAGACTTCAAAATGAACTACTGACCTAAAAATATCTCTTCACTGTATTTTTTTTTCCAGAGGCACTTTGAGTTCAATTTTTTCACTCAGCATGAAGTTTTTTCATAATGAGATACATTAAGATTCAATTTCTTAGTAGTATATTTTGGAAAGTTGTCTTTTATTGTGAGTTTTTATTAGATAGCTGCTTTGTAGGACATAAGACCCAAATCTAGTGTGTGTGTGTGTGTGTGTGTGTGTGTGTGTGTGTGTGCACGTGTGTGTGTATGTGTGTATGTGTGTGTATATGTATGAGAGAGAGACAGACAGACAGAAACACAGAGAGACACAGAGAGAAACAGTATGGGAGTTTGAACTTAGGGCTCTGTGTTCTCATTCAGCTTTTTCTCTCATGGCTGTTGCCCTATCACTTGAAACATGTCCTCACTGACTGCATTTGCTGATTAATTAGCAATGAAAATCTCATAGATTTATCTGATTTGATTGAACTCTGATTATCAGATGTCAGACTCTTGAGTAGTTAGGATTCTTTTAAAAATCTTTCATTTCCAAAAAACTCAAACCATTTACCTTAACTTGTAGCAATATTTTTCATTTGTGTGCAAATTAATCATGTATGACATATACATTAATGCTTTGGGAGACAAAGTTGTCATTTTCTTTTTTATTATTTTTTGTGAAGAATTCAACATGTACATTAGATTAGCATTCAATAAATATGTTAAATGAATGAAAACATATTCTTTAACTTACAAACAAAAATATTAATAAAAAATCAATTCTCACATAAAATGCCATTGAAATGAGATTAAATACTATTTTATGTTTATGATTTAAACAGTAAAATCTATATACTAAAATACAAGAGCTATCATAGAAGATTCAAAAACTTCATTAGAAGGAGAAGCAAGAGAAACATCAGTCCTCACATATAAGTGCTCATGTACAAGGCTGAATCTGATTTGTGAATAATAAAATGATACATTCAGGACATGCACTATGAATTTTGTCTCTTTTTATTATCTTTAAACTTACTTGTCTTGGCTGTTTTGTCTAGTATGTCAAGATGTCAAATGAATAATCCAACTTTCCTGTTAAGAACCAAAAATTAATATCTTGAAACATAATAATAATAATAATCAGAATGGTATGTTGGGTTGAGGTGTTGTTTGTGAAAGGTAGATATTACAGTGTTTCTTGCAGTGTTCCCTTACAGACTAGGAAAGCTGTCTCAGTTTCATCCAAAGCTTCGGAAAACTATAGCCTGGCATAGCACTTGTACTGTAAGCCTGCCAAGAGCTGTAGTGAAGGAAGAATTTCTACAAGCTTCAATGCTTGTCACTGATCGCATAGAACAGTGATTCCCTTGAGAGAAAGTATTGTCGAGAAAGATGTCAAGGAAAGACTGAATTGTACTTTATGACATGAAGGAGCCATAATGATTTCTGTTTACATTCTAGGGAAATGAACATTATATGTTGTGTGTGACTTTTTCTAAACATAATTTCCTTATCCAACCTTACTACCTAGGGATATGAGTTTGTAACAACTTAAACAGAAGCTAGAACACAATGCCCAGGAGTAAGATAATAATCATTGTAAATAATAAAATAAGGTAAAATAATAAAATAAGGTCAACAACTATTAATATTATGATCATTTAATTTACACATTTATTGCTTTTCAGATATGTTTATCTTAACTTTATTGAGGCATACACACAATAAAATTGCAATGCAAACATTTGATGTACATACTTGGATGTACATATGAATGAAACTATCCTGGCACATTAATCTCCTAAGACATCCTCTTATTTCTCCTTTACAATTACTCCTTGTTCCCTGAACACTAAGAAATGCCTAATAATAAATAATAAAGTGATGCCTAATAAAAATTTGTATTTAATGTTATAAAACATCACAAATATGAAATATTGTACTGTATGCTAGTCCCCTGTGGCTCATTCTGGCAATCCTAGCCACAAAGTAGGCTAAGATATGGAAGACTATAATCTGAGTCCATCCCAGACAGAAAAGACATTGAGACTCTACATCCAAGAAAATAAACAAAAAAACATGTTGGAGGTGTTGCTCAAATGGTACAGTAACACATGAACAAGCAAGCCTAATGTGAGGGACTGAGTTCAAGCACTGCACTGACAAATAAATGGTGATGAAAGGAAGAGGAGAGAGAGAGACAGACAGACAGAGACAGAGAGAGGAGGGGAGACAGAGAGAGATAGAGACAGAGGGGGCAGAGAAAGAGAGAGATAGAAGGAAGGGGGAGGAAGGAGGGGAAAGGCTACAAGAAAGGAAGGAAGGAAGGAAGGAAGGAAGGAAGGAAGGAAGGAAGGAAGGAAGGAAGATGACATTGCATACCACTGAATTCAAGCTGAGTGCATTTTCCTCAGATCTATTCATGTTAGTCCATCTTGATTATTGATATAATTTCTATAGTTAAAAGATTCTGAAATGCAAAAATTTGCTCCCCATTAGTAATTTGAATGCCTTTAAAATGGATCTTTTAAGACTTTGTCACTTATGTAATATTCATCTTTAAGATCTGTGTCAAATTCAAGTCCCTATAAATAATGTTTTAAATTCTTACCGAAGCATCTTACCTTTCTGTTATAACACATAATTATTTTTATTTTTATTTTATTTTGGACTAATGATATACTGAAGACCATCAGAATGTTGATTTTATTCCATATATGTTCATTACTCTTTGAGGATTTGAACTCATGTAGTTTGTTTTTAGAATATTTTTTGATATCTCTATCAAAATCTCAGTAGAAAGATGGGTGCCAGTAGCTCATGCCTGTAATCATTGCTACTCTGGAATCTGGTATCTAAGGATCATAGTACAATGCCATCTAGGGAAGGAAAGTCTGTCACACCCATATCTCTATTAAACTACCTAAAAATCCAGAAGTGGAGCTGTGGCTCAAGTGGTAGAGTGCTAACCTTGAGCAAAAAAAAAAAAAAAAAGCCCAGGGACAGTGCTCAGTGTTTATTCTGTTTTCAGTCCCCTTGCAGCAGCATGCCTTCTATTGGTGGGGCTAACATAGGTATTCAGTATTACCCAGATCTTAGCCAAGATCTCCAGCATACTCTTCCACATTTCTAGGTTTACTTTTTGGATTTTATTTCTCCAGTGCTCAGTTCAGTCCCTTCCACTGATTGGATTTACAATCTCTGCTTGCTCAAAACAGTGACATTATCTTATTTTACTTGAATAGGTAAGGAGTTCCTTTTCTGAGGGAAACCAGAGTGATGTTGCAGATTAATAAAGAAATTTTGGTATTTTATTTTTCTTCTGAAATTGAAATCTTGCAATACCAAAAGCTGAACAGTTGTCTAGTATATTTTTATTTCATATGTTTTACACAGATTTTTTTAGGTAATTAAAATCATACGATATTAGTTATTTTTCAGCACAATAGTAAAAACCAATCAAAACATACTTAATATTTTTAGCTCAGTTCTGATGGCTCAAATCTCTAATCAGAACTAGTCTGGAGGCTCAGATATGAGGATAATAGTTTCAACCCAGCGTGGGCAGAAATTTCTGTGAGATTCCTATTTCCAATTAACAACCAGAAGTGAACCTGTGGCTCTAGTGGTAGTATATTAATGTAAGTTCAAGCTCCAGAATGGATACTAAAGTTTGTTGTTATTTTTACATAAGTGCTCACTATGTATTCTAGAATAGTCTTGAAATCACCATCTTTTTGCCTCCACTTCCCAGGTAGTAAGATTAAAATATGTAGTACTATATTATTTAGAAATAAATTTAGATTTAGTTTAGATATAAAATTTTAAACTTATAGATTTTATTTTATTATTAACTATTTATACAAAGAAGTTGCCAAACAAAGCTAATAATGAATAAAATTCATCTTGATAATTATATGGTATTACTTCCTGTAATTAGGATATAATTTATATCGTATATAATTTATATTATTAGGATATAATTTGTACAATTTATGTAATTAAGATATATTGTATTCACAATGTTCTATTTTGCTTGGTTACAAATTATACCTAATATATGACTGGACAAGTAGCTAAGTTTGTATAATTAAGGCATTTTATGAAAGTTGACACTTCCTAAAACTTGATTGGAAATAGGTTAAGTTTTGTACATATATTCAAATTTTCACTGGAAATAGATTAAATTTATATAAATCACAGCTCATTTAAATATGAAATACATCCCAGAAACACTTGTTTCACCTTAAGAATTTTAACAAATTTCTATGCTGCTAAATAAATTTTCTTGGCCTTAACATCAAATAATATTAGTGGTATAGAAGTTTTTAAAACTATTCTTTATCATGAAAATTTAATTTTAATTAAATAGTAAGTTAATTAAATGGTTTTAATATAGCAATATTTGTGGTAATAATAGCACTTACAAACATTTGAATAAGAAATCTGAAATAATTGAACTGAGAATAATATCAATGGTAAAGCAGTTGTCTAGTATGCACAAGGCCTTAGGTTTAATAATCAGAACAAATAATCAATTAACAAAGAATAAAACAAACAAGTAAAAATTGAAAGTAACCTTAAATTATTTTATAATCATCTAATGACTAGAAAGAACTACAAAGAAACACAATTGCTAAGAATATGTAGTTAATACTGACTAAAAATTCCAAATTTATTTTGAAATAAGGGATCTTCCCATTAAAAAATAGTTATAGTAAAATGGTAAGGTACCATATTATCATGCTATCGTACCTTCTAAACATTTGTTTGTAGTGGCACAAATTGAGAGACAGTGAAACTTATCTTTTTTTCAGTTTTTAAAAGTATCATGCAGTAACCTATTTTTTCTAAAGTAGTTAATTCATTTGAGTTCAGCATTGTGTGATTTCATAATTTTCCAGATATTATGGGTACATATATTATATAGTCATATAGTCTGCATTATATCCTAGCTATGGTATAAATTTGACCTTCTTCCAATGACCTTCCAATCTTCTTTTTATCAATCAAATTCATTAAAGGCATCAAAATTAATCAAAGACAATGTAACTATGTACAGTTTTATATTTTTAACACAAATCTATATTTCATCATGTTTCTTTATTTTATAATTGCAATTACAACTTTATATTTTATCTATATAAATATGAGCATAATTCATCATCAGTTATTGTAAAAATTCAGACTTCTCAATAAGTTTGTGATATTGTCTTATTGAGCAAGAAGTTGATCTTGAATCCTTCCTGTTTCATCCTCCAGAATGCTGGGATTATTGATGTATAAACTTAGTGATCCCAATATTGCTGCTTTAGGGCTATGGACCAAGAAGAACTGCATGTGAATCTGACAGTGAGGTTGATATCAACCATGATAAATAGATTATGCATTGACAGATTAACTAAATTTTCTTTAGGAATAGTTTTGGTGAAATGACAGTCTAGTTTGTATGGGAGAATAAAATGTAGACAGGGAATAACCAAAGAAGCATATCCTGGACATACAGAAAGTCTGTCTCTCACTCTCTACAAAGTTTTTTTTGTTCTCTCCCTCCTTTAACAAGGAACATGTGAAAATTTTCAATGTGTGAAATTCCATTGTATACATATATCTATATATCACATTTTCTTGATCTATTACTCAACTGAGGACAATCTAGGCTGATTCCATACCTTGGCTCTGGTGAATAGTGTTGCAATGAACTCCTGGTGGTTTTAGTGTATCCTGTTTTGTAATATTTTGATAAATGCCCAGGAATTTAATTGGTGGAACACAGGATAGTTTAATTTTTTGAGGAACCATCATACTTCTGTCATTAAATAGATCACTTGTAAGGAAATGGAAAGACCTGGAAAAAAAAAAAAACTATGTTAAGTGAAGTAATTTAGGCCTAGAGAAACAAACAATTCAGGTTTTCCCTTATATGGGGAAATTTGATTTACCTTATAAATTTGTAAGGAAATATATTAGGTGGTATGAAAGTGTATACAAAAGTATTAACTGAAATATTCTATATTCAAGGAGAATTTAAAGATGTAATTCCTTAAAAAGGCATAGTCAAAGTTAAACAAAATAAACCCAGGAAATGAGTACTTGAAAAGGGTGTGATGTTGTCAAGAGGAAAGAAGTAGATGAATGAAGAGGAGAATAAGGGAGAATGTATTCAAGAATTCAGTGTATATCCTACAAAATTAAGAAGAGTGTTAGGTTTGAGAATGTTGAAAGGGGTGACATTCATCAATATGCAATGTATTCGTAAACTGCTTTGTTAAATGACAACTCTGTACAGTTATTTAATTGATGTGATTATTTTATGTATTTGAGAGAAAAAATATATTTAATTTAAGCAACTACATTCGTCAGCTTAATGATAATTTACCAAAAGGGCCTGGGTGCTATCACTGAGCAACTTTGCTCAAGGCTAGTGCTCTGCCAGTTTGAGCCACAGCTCAACTTCTGGTTTTCTGGCAGTTAATTGGAGATTATTTGGACTTTGCTGCTCAGTCTGCCATTGAACCACAATCTTCAGATCTCAACTTCCTGAGTTAGCTAGGATGGTAGGCATGAGCAACCAGCATCTGACTTAGAATGTTTCTTAATAAGAACAACTATTCAACTGTTCAAGATATATTCCTAGGAGGTAATATTATGTGGAGATTTAAAATGACATTTCATTGACATGAAATGATATTTTAAATTAAAAATTTCAGAATGCATATATTTTCTTCATTTTGTAATTGTAAAAAATAAACGGATTGTGTAAAAAAAAGACAATTATGTTATATAGAGTTGAAGTTTCTTTTGCTCCTGGTTTTGCAGATTATAATCCAAGATCAAATACGGTAATCTCCTAGGCCTTTATAAAGTGTGGCACATCTTGAGAGAAGCCCACAGTAGAGCAAAGGATTCATCTCATGGTAAGATACTACAACCTATCTCAGAATGCCCCATTAGACTCATTACGCACTACCTATAGATCAATAGCACCATGCTGAGAATTAAGTTTTTAATATGAAGGCTTTTGGGGACATTTGGCAACAAAACAAGAGCAGCAATAGTGACTTGAACTGTTGTTTTGCTCATGTCTGAAATGAATCCTACTACCTCAAATGCTCAGTAAGTGGTCAGGTAATAAGAGTTTGTATTCTTAGTACTCAAGAGTAAATATATTGACTGCCTCTTTAATATTTTGATTAAATAGATAATTGGTAACTGTGCATATAATATAAAACTGTATATTTTCCAGTATAATCAGAATGAAATTATTTTGAGAAAAAAGTTTACAATAACTTTATAAGAAACATGAAATAATCTACCAAGCAAATGGCCCCCATAAACAGCAGGAGTTGCAATCCTAATATCAGATAAAATAGACTACAAATTAAAATTTGTGAGAAGAGATAAAGAAGGTTGCCACATACTAATTAAGGGATCTCTCCTCCAGCAGGATATTACAATTCTAAATATCTATTAGCCAAACAACGAAGCACCCAAATTTATCCAAGAAACACTACTTTCCCTCAAATCCCACATAGATCCAAAGACATTAATGTTGGAGATTTTAACACACCACTCTCCCAACTAGATAGATCAACTCGGCAAAAACTCAACAGAGAAAACGCAGATCTAAACAACTGCATAGATCAACTAGATTTAACAGACATGTACCGAATATTTCACCCAGCAGCATCAGGATACACGTTTTTCTCAGCAGCACACGGAACATTTTCTAAAATAGACCACATTTTAGGCCACAAAGCAAACTTGCCAAATTCAGAAACATTGAAGTTATACCTTGCATTCTCTCTGACCACAAGGGAATAAAATTAGAACTCAACACCAAAAGCCACCAAAGAAAGTCCGGTATCACATGGAGGCTGAACAACAAACTGCTGAATCACGAGTGGGTCATGGAAGAGATTAGAAAGGAAATTCAAATGTTCATGCTATTCAACAAAAATGAACACACAAATTACCAGCTCCTCGGGTACACAGGAAAGGCAGTATTCAGAGGCAAGTTTATAGCTCTGAGTCCTACATCAACAAATTGGAGAGATCTGAAACCAACAATATAATGAGACATCTGAACCTCCTTGAAAAAGAACAGCAAGATAAACCCCAATCCAGTAAACAGAAAGAAATAATTAAAATTAAATCAGAATTAAATGAATTAGAATCCAAAATCACTATAGAAAAATCAACAAAACAATGAGTTGGTTCTTCGAAAAACTTAATAAAATTGACAGACCCTTAGCAAATCTTACCAGAAAAAGAAGAGAACACACCCAAATTAATAAACTCAGAGAGGAGAATGGAAACATTACCACGGAAACAACCAAGATTCAGAAAATTTTAAGGAAATACTTATGCTAATAAGTTTGAGAACATGGCAGAAATAGACCTTTTCCTAGCAAATATTGACATGCCAAAACTAAACCAAGATGAGTTAAACCATCTTAAGAGGCCCATATTAAGCATTGAAATAGAAACAGCGATAAGAGATTTCCCAGCATAAAAAGTGCAGGACCAGATGGTTTTACAGCAGAATCCTACAAGGCCTTCAAAGCTGAGCTCACACCAATACTCCTCCAACTCTTCAATGAAATTTAAAGAGAAAGTTCACTACCGAAGACATTCTATGAATCCATCATAACCCTCATCCCAAAACCAGGCAGGGACTCATCAAAGAAAGAGAACTATAGACCCATTTCTTTGATGAGCATTGATCCAAACTTGTCAACAAAATTTTGGCCAATCGACTTCAAGACTTCATCCAAAAAATCATACACCATGATCAAACAGGATTCATTTCAGGGATGCAAAGCTGATTCAATATACGCAAGTCAATTAATATTATTCAGCACATCAACAGGAGCAAGGACAAAAACCACATGGTTATCTCAATAGATGCAGAAAAAGCATTTGACAAGATCCAACACCACTTAATGATGAAGGTTTTGGAAAAATTAGGAATCCATGGAACTTTCCTCAATACAATAAAGGCTGTATATGACAAACCTACAGCCAGCATTATACTTAATGGTAAAAAACTAAAGCCATTTCCTCTTAACTCTGGAATAAAAAAAGTATGTCCACTCTCTCCACTTCTCTTCAACCTAATATTAGAATGCCTAGCTACAGCAATAAGACAA
>NW_012267361.1:1072642-1137769 GCF_000151885.1 Dipodomys ordii
TTTCCCTTATTTGCAATATCTAATATATGTATGAGTCAAGGAGAAGAGGTCAGATAAGGTGATGTTAGAAAAATGCACCCTAAGATATGTATTTTAAATGTTTTTTTCTTTCATGCATTTTGTTTCTAAGGCAATTATAAGATTATTTCTTTGTTGCTTTGTATATCCCTCCCCCACAGTATAACCCATGCTTTCACTGTATTTGATGTCAGTATAATTTGTGGAGGGGAAGGGGAAAAACAAGTCGCTTAAATAAGGATACAGGTGGCCTTGTTGCAACAATGAGAAATACAAGTTGTCATGTCAATAAAGAACTTTACAACTTGGGGGGGGGGAGGATTGGGGGTAGGAGGATGGGAAGGGATGGGAAGGTAAACAAAGGAGGAGGCTACAATTCTTGATAAGAAATGTACTCACTATCTTGCCCATGTAATTGTAACCCCTCTGTACAGTATTTTCACAATAAAAAAAGAAAATAGGAAAAAAGAAACACGAAATAAATACACACAAAAATTATAGTTCCTTGTATAACATTATGATATACAACATAAATGAAACTGAATGCATCTCTAAAGTAAATTCTAGCAGAAAAGAAGAAATTCCATATGCTATAATTTTATGGTATGTAGCTTTGTATTATATTGTATTCCATAGACAGCACATAGTAAATAAGCATAAAACCAATTTTCTTTTATGTAAATGTGGTATCAAAACTAAATGATGATGGGCAAATAATGTATTCAGAATGTGATGAGCTTCTTTAGTTTTCAACACAACTAATTTTTTCATTTATGTTTAAAGTGTTCAGTTCTTTTACTTTTTTTTTTTTTTTTTGGTTCCCTTCGTGGGGCCTGAACGCTGGGCCTGGGCGCTGTCCCTCAGCTCTTCAGCTCAAGGTTAGCACTCTACCACTTGAGCCACTGCACCATTTCCAGCTGTTTTCTTATGTGGTGCTGAGGAATCGAACCCAGGGCCTCAAGCATGCAAGGCAAGTGCTCTACCACTGAGCCACCTTCCCAGCCCATGTTCTTTTACTTTATTAAACCCCAATTTTTATGTGATTGTTTATAAATCATAACCAATTGTGGATTTAAAGACTTCATCATTACCGAATTAGTTCAAAAGCACTATGATCTACAAATGTCTCTCACATTCTTAAAGAAATTAATAGATCCTAAATAAATTCATACCATCATATCTGATATATTTTAGAAATATGAAGTCCTAAACTCTGTCAAAATCTTTAGGCGTAATATTTGAAATATCACATTTATTAAAATGTTAAAATACTATTTTTGATTTGTAAGAAATACTGAACTCAATCATATGTGACTTTGTTCTTTTAGCATAGTTCTATTCTAGATTTCAGAGGCAAAAATTACATACTTATATATACATATGCACATATTTATGCATACTTATGCACATACATGCTTATACGTATATAACATATGTATTCATTTCAATACAGTTTAGTGAAAAGATGAAATATGGATCATTGTCATCTAACACATATGGAGAGGAAGAAAAAAATTATCATATTTTTCCATTATTCTGCTTTTTTTTCATCAAGGGTACACTGTACTGTAGTTCTAAATCTTTCAAGAGACTAGAATTGGAAGTGGCCCTGTAGCTCAAGTGGTAGAGCACTCGCCTTGAGCTGAAGAGCTGAGGGACAGCACCCAAGCTCAGAGTTCAAGCCCCATGACCGACAAAAGAAAGAGAGAGAGACTAGAATTTCCCTCCAAGCTAACTGCTCATCTTGCCTCAGTTGAAGATACCTACATATAAACTTATTTATACATATATATCACAAACTACCTACATGTTCATGGTATGATATGTTGTATATTAGTAGAGACACATGTGGTTTGAAAATTAATAGTGCCTATATAGTCACTACAAATATCCTGGGCTTTTCCATCACAGGTCCGAAATATTCAGGAGACAAGACTGTCATGTACCAATACATTATCCATAATCCTTCAAGGTTAAAAAAAAAAAGACAGCTTGATTTTTCCAGAATAAGTCTATTCTCTTTAGGAAAAAAAAAAAAAGCACCTAATAACTGGGCCTAGCTAAATCCAGATGTCAGAGGAGGAAATATCCTCCAAACTCTAAGTGTGATCTTAATATTGCCATGCACCCAAAATACCACTGGTCAGATGAACATGGACCACACTGATTGTACCTATTCCATACTCCCATAACCAAACCTTAACACCATAGTGGAATAAACTTCCTGAGTGGCAGTGTGAAATATTCATCTTTGATATGAACCACATCAAAGGATGATAATTGCCCAGGAGAGTAGTCAAGGAGTTAATTAAATACATCAAATTCAGATACATTATAAATATCCGTACATATATGTGTGTGTTTACATAAATGCATAAATATATAAATATTCATATATGAGTACTTAAGTTACGTATGTATATGCATTTATGTAGAAGATTTAGGATCCATGGTGACAAAAACCCTATGCTACTTCACAGATAAAACTGCAAACAGAGAAATAGCTCATGTTGGCTTCTTAGTACTAGGATTCAAAGGGTGATTTGGCAAGGCTGGAATGAAATCAGAATATCCAGTGGAGTGTTTTGGAGGAGTGGAACCCCAAATTGGAATATACTGATTTTAAATACTGCTGATGATGATCTGACTTCAAAAGACAGAGAAGAAAGCTTTTTTGGGCTTTGTTTTTTCTCTTATCTTTATAACTAGCTCTAGGTCAAGGAAAAAACTTTCTATTTTTAAAATATTTTAAAGGGGCCGGGCACTGGTGGCTCACACCTGTAATCTTAGCTACTCAGGAGGCTGAGATCTGAGGATCGTGGTTCAAAGCCAGCCCAGGCAGGAAAGTCCGTAAGACTCTATCTCCAATAAACCACCAGAAAACTGGAAGTGTGGCCGCTGTAGCTCAAGTGGTAAGGCACTAGCCTTGAGCTGAAGAGCTGAGGGACAGGGCTCAGGCCCAGAGTTCAAGGCCCACGACAGACAAAAAAAGAAAAAAAACCTTTTAAAGGGGCAAACTTTGTTTTATAAAATCTTTGTTTTTCACAAAAGAGACACATTGTCAGGCTTTCAAGAATGCTTTCCATGTATTTTCTGTGCAGAGCAAAGTTCTAAGGCTCAAAGATAAATTACATGTTTATTCATGACTCCATAATCTAGTAAAGGAAATTTATTTTTCCAACTATGCAAATATCGTAGCAAAGATTATCAGTGCCCTTTACTCAGAACATCCAGACTGCTGAAACATGAATGGCTCATAGAGAATTATGTGTCCCAACAGATATATAATCTTGTTTGTGGTAGTTAAGGTTTTGTGCAGCTGAGGCCCTTTTATAGAATAACTCATGTAGAGAGGTGGGGAAGTAACACTGGCCCAAATTCAGTACAATAATGATAGAAAATAATAGGAGTAGGAAATTTTAAGAACTTGAATTCAAACTTTTTATTATAGGTTCTGCTAAAGACTCACTAAGATTCATTCCACATTTGCGATCTATACTGGAAAATCTCCATCTGACAGTCTGTATTTCTAGCATCAAAGAAACTGTATTTCTTCCATTCCCACTATCACTTTCTGTACTGTATTCCAATGAATATAGTTTTTTATTCTTTATTCCAACATTACACAATCTATATCATGGACATATCATTTCCATAGATTTAGTAAAGGATAGAATTAATTATCTCAAGAACAATCATTTGTTGTTTACTAAACACAAACCAAGTTGATTCCCTTTAAATAATCAACATTATTACCAAACTATAGAAATTAACAAGAAATAGGTACAACAGTAATACATATTATGTTTTATTATACAAAAATTATATTATATAAATTTGGATATTTTAACAAAAATATTCCTCCATGTTTCTGTCTTAACATTCCAAAATTAGATAGCAATATTGCCCAGAAAGTTCAATGTGTAAAATATCTAAAATACTTTTGGGATAAATTGTTTAGATTTTTTTAATGTAATTTTTACAGGATCTTTAGAAGTCATCAAATCCAAACACTATCCCTAACAAAGCCATACTAACTATTCTGGATGAAGCAGTAGAGGAAGATTATTTCCAAGACTGGCTACAGGACAAAAAGCATGAAGGTTAATTAATAAAAACAATTCAAACTAAGAAAAGGAAAAGAAGAAAGAAAAATCTATATGGATGGTTCAGGTGACAGAACACTTGACCATCAAGAACAAAGATCAAGACCCTGAGTTCAAACCCTAGTATCACCTAAATAAACATATACAACTGTATTACATTGAACTGCAAATTAACATCCACTTATGAATTTGCTGAGTGTTAGTGGTTCATGTCTGTAATCCTAGCCATTCAGGAGGCTCAAAGCCATCACAGGCAGAAAAGTCCTTGTGAGACTCTTATCTTCAATAAATGAAGCAAAAAAGAATAAAAGGCATAAGTGGCACTGTAGTTCAAGTGGTAGAGCTCTAGCCTTGAGCACAAAGAGGCTCAGGGACAGTGCTCCGCCCTCAGTTCAAGCCCTACAACAAGTAAAGAAAAACAGGTTGCAAGTGAAACTGTGGCTCAATTGTTGAATGCTAACCTTGAGCAGAAAAGCCCAGGAACAGTTCCCTAGACCTGAGTTCAAGCTCCAGGATTAGTGCACACACACACTCTCTTCCCCTCCCCACACACATTATGATTTTAAACATTTTAATATGTACCCTACAGTACCACTTAGTACACTCACAATGCTGTGACATCACCAATATATTACCATCATGCAGACACAACCTCAATACTATACTATATCCAGGTAACCATCACTTTGCATTACATTCACACTCTCTCAATCACTAAGCATGCCTTTTCCATGATAATTAGTTTATGCTGATTATATCATATGGAAATTAACCTGTGCTCATTAGTTTCTCCCTGCTTTATTTAACATAAAACTTCAAAGCTTATCCGTGTATTTCATTATTGTTTACTGAGTAAAATTTCATATACAAAGGTAGTTTCTTTTATCTATTCATCAACTAATAGGTATTAAGCTACTTCCACCTTTTTTGTTTTTTTTTAATAAATACAGTTATAAAAATTTGTGAGCAAGATTTTGTTTGAGCACTTTTAATTAGGTATCAGGATTGGTAGGCTTCAATGGATGAAACACAGGTTTGTTCTAACTTTCCCTTACTGAGAAATCATCAAGTTATTCTCACAGTAGCTCTGCACACATTTATGCTACTGGGTACAGTTGTCAAATTTCTCTATGTCCTTATCAATGTTTGTAATTCTGAATTTAAATATTATAGTATCTTTTCCAACCTTAGTCTAATGAAATTAAGACAATAGTAACAGAATGAAATATTAAAATTCATAAATATGTAGAAATAAAGCAACTTACTTTGAAGAGTCAGTATGTCAAAGAAGAATTTAAATGTAAAATTAAGAGTCATCATCAAAATGAAAGTGCAAAATATCAGATTTATGGAATATGGCTAAAGTAGTACAGAGGTTACCTTATGGTGTAACTCTCTGTATTGAAAATAAAGATGGGCTGGGAAGGTGGCTTAGTGGTAGAGCGCTTGCCTTGCATGCATCAGGCTCTGAGTTCGATTCCTCAGCACCACATAAGCAAAAACGAAAAAAAGCCGGAAGTGGCGCTGTGGCTCAAGTTGTAGAGCACTAGCCTTGAGCTGAAGCGCCCAGGCCCAGAGTTCAGACCCCATGACCGGACCGAAAAAAAAATAAAAACAAAAAGAAAACAAAGATATGAAATCTCCAAACTAGATTTATACCATAAAAAAACTGTAAAAACAATAAGCTATATTCAAAGTTAACAAAAGCAAAACAATAATAAAGATTAAAGCAGAAATACATAGCAGAGAAGGAAAAAATAAATTTAAACTTTCACAAAACACATAAAAATTAAAAAAAAATTACATAAATAAAATCAGAATTGAGAAAGCCTACATCACAACTGAAGCCATTTAGAAAATCATTATAATTGTACTGGAAGTAGCTTAGAAGAAACAGAAACATTTCTCTAAACATATGGCCCACCAACGTTAGATTATCGGTAAACAGAAAATCTACACACCAAAGTGAGTAAGGAGGTTGAATCTGTTATCCAAAAAACAACAAATCAAAACAAACACACACACACACACATAAAGCAAAACCTCAAACAACAAAGAAAATGAATGAAGTGACTAAACTTGGTATCAATAAGATACCAAAATAATGAAGTGACTAAACATGGTATCAATAAGATGATAAATACATGCAAGCAATGGAATATCTTTTTCAATTTCATGGTTTAAAATTGAAGTAGAATGTACTGTAAAAATGCAATGTATACACGAAGTAAACATAAAACTACTCTGGAAAGCAGTATGGAGGTTCCTCAAAAGACTAAACATAGACCCAGCAATCCCACTCCTGGTCATTTACCCAACTGACCACAAACAAGACCACACTAAAGCTACCAGCACAAGCATATTCACTGTAGAATTATTTACCATACTTAATATATGGAACACAGATCCCCTCAGTAGATGAGTGTATAAAGAAAATGTAGTGTATATACACAATGAAATTAGAAAGAATGGCATTGCCCTATTCATAAGGAAATGGAAAGACTTGGAAAAATAATATTAAATGAAGTAAGATAGACCAAAAGAAACATAAGCTCCATGGTTTCCCTCATTTGTAATAACTAGAATATGTCTATGGTATTCTAGCAGAAGGTCACAATAACTCAATAGGTAGGTTCATATGACCATACAAAATGAATCTAATCAAAATGATTTCCAAAGAATGGAAACAAGATGTTTTTCTCATGTACTGGTTACAGTTCTTTCTTTTTTTTTTTCTATTTTCCTCTTTGGTTTATGCCCTGTTGTCACTATTTTTTATCTTTGTACCCTTTGTCTTGTATATGTTTATCTGATTTGTGGAAGGTAAGAAGAATCACAGAAATGGTAGGACATAGGGTAAACCAATACAGTAGAGATACTCACTCGACATAGAATTGTCCTTTACTACTTGGGCATAGAGGGGAGTAGGGGCAAAAGAAGTGGGAAAAATGAGAGAGTGTTATGACTGTTCGAAAAGAAATGTATGCTTTACCTTACCTATGTAACTATAACCCTTCTGTACATTACCTTTACAATAAAATAAAGTAAAAATGTTCAAATACTGGGACAGTTTCTGTGCTATAGGTAGCAATCTGACTTGAAAAGAGTCATGGATGAGAGAGGAGTAGCTAGAATTTCTTATTCCTGGAACAAGTGAAATACACTGTTACAGTTTTCCTACAAAGTAACCATAGCAAGTTCCTCTTGAAAATAACTACCATCTAAATATCTCAGTGCTACATCATTGTAGGCTAACAGCCTCACCTTTACAATTCTGTGTAAGGTAGGTTTGCAACTGAATGATGTTAGCACTTTTCCCATCAGCGACATGCAAATTATACAATTATGATGAAGAGTGAGCAAAGGTCAGAATATTATTTTTAGGAGAACAGGAAGAATGAGTGTTATAGTCAATTTTTCATGATGTGTTGAAGGCAATAGGTGCCTATGGAGATTAAGTGAGAGAGACCCAGGAATTAAGCATAGTATTATTTTTAAACAAAACTGTGAGGGGAATTTAGACATTATAGAAAACCTCCATCACAAACCAGGTGTTCACAGACTTGATATAATTTTTTAATCTATTTTTTATTTTATTGTCAAGATGATATACAGAGGGGTTTCAGTTACATAAGTAGTGGGCACATTTCTTTTGGAATTTGTTACCCCCCCTCATTTTTTCTCCTGCTTTCCCTTCCCTCTGACTCCCCTATTGTTTGTAAAACAATGAAACAGCAATACACACAATGATGCAATTTATTGTATATTTCTATGAAAAATACACTTTTTCATATAACTTCATTTTCTAGCAAAATAACTCAACAAATTCATATGTTCACTCATTCCAATTCTAGAAATATATATGTATATATTTTATACTATGCTATATGTTATATAATATATATTATATTACATATATTATAATATCTATAATTTCAGGGTTTATGAATTCGTTGATCTGGCATAAGTTTAGTCCATTCATAATTAATTTCTCTCCTCAATCTAATGTTAACCCTACCTCTTGACTGACCTGATATATGAGGATGGCACATTTTAGTCATGATTGATTTTTCTACCAAGTGCTGATATATTCAGAAAACTGATTTCCATCCCTCATTCACCTAGGCTAGGAGACATCCCAACCTCATTCAACTCTGACCTCCAGTCCCTACGACATCCTCCGCTGGATCTATGGGACTCCTAGCCAGTGCTCCATTAGCATTGTAAAAAATGCTAATGGAGGTAAGTGTGGAACTTGGAAATACTTGATCTTTTACAATCTAAGGTGTCTTTCAAAATCATGGGAATCCTTCAAAACGTTCTATTTTCTTTCTTTCTCTCCCTTTCTCTTTTCCTTCCTTCCTTTCTCCTTCCTTCCTTCCTTCTTTCCTTCCGTCCTTCCTTCCTTCCTTCTTTCCTTTCTTTTTCTCTGTGTCTTTCTTTTGTTTCTTTCTTTCCTCCTTCTTTTCCTCCTTTTCTTTCTCCTATCTTTCTTCTTTATTTTTCCTCTCTGGTTCATGCCTCCTTTTCTTCATTTCTTCCTTCTTTCCTTCCTTCTTTAAGTCTTTATTTCTTTTGGCAGTGCAGAGTTTGAGCTCAGAGCTTTGACTTTGTCAGTGAAGTTCTTTACTATTTGAGCTATGCCCCAGTTTTTTTTTTGTTGTTGTTATTTTTTCCAATAGAATAGCAATAGGCATGTTTTGCCCAGGTGAGCCTTCATCTTAATCATCATCTATACATTTCCTGCCATAGTTGGGATAATAAGTACACACACCTTATTTTTACTGCTGAGCCAAGGTCTCTTGAATTTTTGCCCAGATCAACCTCCATGAGTAATCCTCCCAATTTCAGCATCCCACATAGCTGGCATGACAGATTTGATCCACTGCTTCTGGCTTCACAGTTCTTTTGATCTGATTGTCAGCATTCATAATGATATTTAATAGAAAAATCTTACTAAGTCTGTGGTATACATATTCACACAAATGATTTTGAGTCAGAGACATCTTGGGATCCTCCAAAACAATCATTGTCAGTAAGTTTCTTTCTTTTTGTGATCAATTGCAGCAATTTCCTGGTCATTTGGGTCCACAGCATGTAGCTCACAAGAACAGTAGTTCGTTTCAATAAACATCATTTTATATGATTATATGCACATGACTATTGAGCCTTTGTAATCCTATCCAGAGAATATACTCTTTTAGTCTGGCTGTGTGAATATTTAATTTCTACTTAATTTACATTGTCCATGTATATTTTTTTGTCTTTGATCATCTAGAATTAATAATTAAAAATGAGCTTTTTGTTATTTTGCTTTTGTTTTCATTTTGGGGTTCTTTTCCCCCTGCTTTCTCATTGGTTTCGATTCTGTACCTTTCTGTACCTTTTGTCTTGTATGTAAGTTTATCTGTTTTGGGGAAGATAAGGTGGAGAACAGAAATTGTTTGATGAAAGATGAACAAATGCAGAAATGATCCTCATTAGATACTGTTGAAAATGAACTATGCAACTTGTAGATGAGGAAGTTGGAAGGGAAAAAATTGAGAGAAAACAACAGAAGATGAGACATGACTTATGTATCTGTTACTCCTCCATACATCACCTTTACAATAAAAATCAAATTAAAAATTAAAATTACAACCACAAGGACAAGAATAAAAAGAAAACCCTTTTCATCCACCCTCTGCTTGTAAGAGGGGCTACTTGTCAGAATTTACCCCATGGAGACCCCATGGTGACCACTTTTCATTTCTCTTTAGGCCAGTAATTTTCCTATACAACTCCATTTTTCTGAAGTGAGACTTCAAAAAATGTGGCATCTGCAAATGCAGTGGCTCATCTATACTTTGACTGTGCTGTCTACTTCACACCTCAGTGGACTCTGGTCTGCAGGAGATCTGAAAATTTAGATGTTTTGTCAATGAAAGGTCTGAAGCACAAATGTCATGTCTTTGTCTACATTTGAGTTTAGCCAGAAATGGTGCAAAAAGTACAGGGAGTCCCTAACTTCTCAGATGTGGATGACATTTCTCTTTTGATAGCATTTCCCCTTAAATGACATTTTCAAACTGATAATGCATAATTATACATTACGCGGCGGGGGGGGGGAACACATGAAATAAGTTTTAATTGATGCTCAGTTACAGATGGTAAAATAGAAGTAAACAAAGCAAATTCTGTCAAAAAAACTTGAATCAATTTGTTTTGTGTTTTAACTATTTACTGTACCATATATATATATATATATATATATATCAACATATCAAATAACTAAAAAATGTAGTTACATTGATGAATGGAGGATTGGTGCTCTCTTTTATAGTCTTTACCTTCTTTGCTTGAATAGGATTAAATTTTTAAGTAAATCCTGAGGGGGGGAAATCAAAAAAATTCAGATTGAAATTGATAACTTCTTATTCAGCAGGGTTGGAAAATATTATTTTAATAAAGCTCTTTCAAGATGGTAATGAAAATATTCATGAATGTGCTTGTTATCATTACTGTTAATAATGGTAACAGTCATATTAACAGATTTTTTATTATTGTCAAGTAGCTTTCTTTCCAAAGAAAAGTAGGAAAATGATCCAACATACAAATAACATTTCATAATTTTATGGAAGAAAGAGAATACATTGAAAATTAGGAGTCTAAATGCCTTTAAACAGGAATTGAAGACAAAATGTAGCCATGTAAATATGCACCTTACAAGCCAGGCCTAATGGAGAAATGTCTTGATTGATGAGGATTTGCAAGATTATTTTCTATAATTGACATAGAAAACAAAATGTTTTATAATACCTAGAAAAACAGAAAGACATATCTAAGAGCTAGGATATTTTACCAGAGAAATATTGTACTTGTATTCATATCTACTTTCAGAGTATGAAAGAGAAAACAGTTTGATAGTAAAATCCATGAGAATATATATTATGTCTGGTACTATATCAATACTCCCAAAATGGCACTTGACAAAAACTTAGTAAAATACCCAATGAATAAATGATAAATAAGTTGAATTTGATCAACTCGCCCTAAAAAGTCTATCCTTAATTATATATGTGTGTGTGTGTGTGTGTGTGTGTGTGTGTGTGTGTGTAGAAAGAGAGAGAGAGAGAAGCCTGGTGCTGGTGACTCACACCTGTAATCCTAATCACTCAGGAGGCTGAGATCTGAGGATGGAGGTTTGAAGCCAATCTGGGCAGCAAAGTCTGTGAGACTCTTATCTCCAATTATATCACAGAAAAAGCCAGAAGAAACACTGTGGCTCAAGTGGTAGGCCCTGAGTTCAAGTCTCAAGACCAGAAAAAAAGAGATAATATTGAATAAGTTAACAATAGGAACCTATTTTTAAAAATCTAAAAATCACTAAGAAATGATGCTGTATTCATACTTGGAGTTACTAGGATGTGGTTTTGTTTAAATACATAATTATGTAAATTATACTTGAACATAGTCTTGTTAAGTAGATATATGAATAATATATATCAAAAAGAATTTCTGTTCTATAAATAGATGTGTCTAGTTTTGATGAGCAGTTCCTACAACTTGAGTGACATATGCTTTATTTCATTTTTGTGGTTTCCCATGAAAAATTTAAAAAGTCAAAGTGATATTTAATGTTTAGTTAACCTAATTGATTGGGATAGGAAATAGTAACTGAGTTGAGGAAGACAAAAATTGCACAAATATTCCAAGTTTCTATTTTTGACATTGTAAGAGTTACTTTGAAGCCAAGCATGCTGACTGCAATCCTAGGTAGTAATCTTAGCTATCCTGAGGCTTAGATCTGAGGAATTGGGTTTGAAGTCAGACCAGCCTGAAAACTCTGTGAGACTCTTATCTCCAATTAGCCACTACAAAGAGAGAGAAAGAGAGAGACAGAAAGCCAGAATTGAAGCTGTGGCTCAAGTGGTAGAGCACTAGCATTGAGCACAAAATTTCAGGGAGAGTGAGTTCAAGGCTCAGGACTGTAACAAAACTGTTACTTTGCTAGTGGAACCCTTGATCTCTAGTAACAAACATCATTTCCATTCCTCCATAGGCTTCCTTACAGCTTATCTTTGCTTTACCAGATGGAATGTTTCTCTAACATTTCAGCTTCAAATTAAAAGCTATTTAACATTAAGATATTATCTGCACTGACCACATTTTCTCCTAAGAGAGTAAAAACAACAAGAGGAAAACATAATTTAATGCCCATACCTTTTCATATATTAATATATTTTTCTAAATTGAAAAGTCACAGTTTCATTTTTATATGTATTTATTTAAAATATACCATAATACAGAATAAAAACATGGGAAAATTTTCCAGGGACAAGCAGCAAAAGATGTATAGGGACGGCTTTAAAACTTCTGGCCCATATAAAATAATAAAAGAACAAGAAGTAAGACAATACTGAAATCAAGAAAAAAAGATTTATTTATTTTTACTGTGGTCTCTTTCTTTTTTGTGTGTACATTTTTATTGTAAAAATACTGTACAGACAGGTTACAGTTCCATGAGTAAGGTAATGATTACATTTCCTATGGAGCATTGTTACCTCCTTCTTTGTTTATTGTCTACCATCCCTTCCCTCTCCACCTCCCCAACTTCTCCCTCCCCCCTTGAAGTTGTAAAGTTTGTTTCAACATAGTGTCTTGTACATCTCATTGTTACAATGGGTCAACCTGTATCTTTAAGCATTTAGTTATTTCCCTTCCCCTCTCCAATTAGAAAAATGTATATACAAGTTGTAAGACAACAGAATCAAATACAGTGAAAACAGGGATTATACCATGGGGGAAGAACATAGAAAAGAAACAAAAAATCATATAGTACATTATAAATGCATTAAAAACAACAGCAAGAAGGATAAAACCACCCTCTCTTCGGGTCCATTTCACTTAGCATCTTTTTATATGGTCCTATGTAAATAGCTTTTGACCTTTTCTGCTTGTCCTAGATATATATTAGTTATTGCAAATAAGGACATCATCCTATTTGTTAGGAAATGGAAAGACTTGGAAAAAATATGCTTTCTTAAATTAAGTGCTAGCAATTATCTTTTATATGGATACTGTGTGTGCATTCTGATATGGAAGGTTGAACTCAGGACTTGGTTATTGTCCCTTAGCTTTTTCAGGCAAGGCTGCTACTCTACCATTTGAGCCACACCTCTACTTCTGGCTTTTTGATAGTTAATTGGAAATAAGATTGTAATGGAATTTCCTGCTGAAGCTGGCTTCAAATCATGATTCTCAGATAGAATTACAGGTATGAGCCACTGGCACCAGCTTGTTAGTTGGTATTTAAGACCTGTGCTTTGCACAATATGTTTATACCTATTACTAAAAGATAGAGGTTACATGGGTTGTGTAATTGGTAATGGTTATTGGTACAATGAACATTGTTAATAGTTGGAATTTACAATTATAGATCTTATTTATGAATTAGTCATCTTCACTTACATTGCAAAAAATAAGGCTTATGCAAATCCATAAAGTTTAAATCTCTAGCTGAGTGTTGATATTTTAGCAGCAAGTGTTACTTTTTTCTGTTTTTTTAATATATATTTTTATGGTAAAGACACTGTACAGAGGGGTTACAGTTACATGAGCAAGGTAATGAGTCCATTTCCTATGGAGCATTGTTACCTCCTCCTTTGTTTTTTCCCCTATCATCCCTTCCCTTCGCACCTCCCCAAGTCCTCCCTTGCCCCCCCCAAAGTTGTAAAGTTTGTTTTCAACATAGTGTCTTGTACATCTAATTGTTACAGTGGATCATCCTGTGTCCTTGTTCCAGCATTTTGTTATTTCCCTTCCCCTCCCCAAATTAGAAAAATGTAGTTCCCTGTGATATATATGATTCACATGCAAATTAGATACAATTCTAATTGTATCTAATTCTCCTTTTATCAGCATCAGCGACATCACTAGTAGCAGCAGCAGTTAACAGTAATAGTAGTTGTTACCAAATGCCATGATAAAGTATTAATAGAGATGGTACCAGGATAACAGACATATTGATATTTAAATGTTAACTTCAATAAATACTCCATTTGTTTCTAGCTATGCAAAATTATAGAAAGTATTTCTTATCAACAAACACAAATATTTTGCCCCCGAAAATATTGATTTTGCAGTATTATAAGCAAAAGTTAGCCTTTTTGCTGCTATGCATCAGTAACTATAGTACACTCTCAGGCAGAATTTACCATAGCATATGGGCAGATAGCTGTGAGACAGGTATATCAATTGTGATTTGTTTGCAAGCAAGGGAAATTAAAATTCAGACTAACTAAACAAGATGGATGCTACTGGAGGTAATTAAAACTCAGAAAGCCAGTGATAATGCTGAGACATCAAATTTAGAAATTAGATGAAATTGAGATATCCTAGAAGGAAAAATAGAAAGGCAAGAAATCTGTAAGAAAGCCATTGCTACTGGAAACAAAATGTTTACCCTCTTCTCAAGATCAGTTGCAAATCCACTATCAAAGAAACAGTATCTAAGAAACCTCTGTGTATGTGTCTGTGTGTGTGTCTGTGTGTACGTGTGTTTGACAGAGACACAGAGAAACAGCATTACAACATTATAATTGCAATTTCACAATGTTCCAATTCTCAAAATAAACATAGGCTGCTGATATATGATAGAAAGAGGGACTAGGATTTGTTATAAATGAAGTTTCACTGTATTATACTGAATGCACTTTTACAGACTATTGTACACTCCCCTTGGTTGCCTTAACCTAAGCGTGTTGCATAAAATTAAATACAAATGCTTGATTAAGACATCATTGAAGTCATAGTTTATTACAGGTTTTCTTGCTCTATTAAAAAGCTTGTCTCAATCTTAATTGGATCTCGGTGGAGTGAAGCAATGGAACCTTAATGCATCAATTTTTCTCCAGGTAAATATGCTTATTGTTCAATATTTTAGTTAAATGCATATTATAAATGCCTTTTATTTATGTATATACCTTTTTATTTTCTCATATAACACAATTTAACTTGTTCTGCTATAACCAAGCATAATAGCAAACACTTGTAATCTGAGCTAATGAGGAGGATGAGGCAGGATATGATTTGAACTCTAGAGTTTAGAGCAGATTCAGAAGCATAGAGGAAATCTGTCAAATGTAAAACATTAATTAATTAATAAGATTATAAACAAATAAAAATCTGTGGAAAAATAAGTCAGACTTGTAATCTCAGGCTAGTTACTTTCTTATGTTATTTTTTATTTTCATATTAAGATTTTCCATAATTTAATTTAGGAAATTACATTTTTTCATTTGTCTATACTAGGGTTTATTTTCCTGCCTTACCTTCTACCCTGCCCTGATTTATGTTTGTGTTTTCTTCGGCTTTGCCATTTTGAGTTCTAGTAATCAAACCTAGGAATTATAATGAAATTATAGTCACAGCCATGAAACTCAATCTGATAGGCAAGTGTGATTATGCAATTACAATCATGAATCTTATGAAGGGGAAACCCATAGTATTACCAGTTATGGTCACCCTATGTTACCAGAGCTACTGAGTAACTGCTGCAATTTACATAAATGACTCAAACCCATTCCAATTAAATAACATTTTTACAAAGGCAAACTAAAGAAAATTTTCTCTTCCTTCTTTTTCATAGTAAACTACTCTACATTTATATGCCTTGATCAATCATCTGCCCTTCCATTCTTAAACCTATAGAATTTAGAGGGTCTTATTTGAATGAAGCTCCAAGTTGATTAATCAAATATTTTAAAACTATGATTTAGGTATTTTCTTCCACTAATGGACTTATGTTTGTATTTATTTCACAAGCATTCAGTCTTCTTAGATCTAACATCATCAGCCTTCACTACACTAATTCAACAGTGAGCTTTGGTTCTCAGGACTCTTGTGTGCATTCATCATAATCACTAGAATTTATTCATGCTTGCATGATGCCATTTATTAAATGTTCTAGAAATGGTGGGAAAAGTAGCAATAGAGAGTTGTGAGAGTTTGAAGACAAGGGAGCAGCAATAAAACAGTAAAGTGTTGGGGTGTACCTTCATGTCACTCAGTTGTCAAGATTAATAAAATTTCATAAGAATTGGTTCTAAAGGCAAGGCAGGTTTGGTGAACAGACAACAGTTATCCCACCCTTTGGAAGGCTTTTAAAAGCTCATGAGTTTGAAGTCAGCATAGGATGCCTTGTTTCAATAATCCAAGGCTTGGTGATGGAGCAAATATGGATGAGACCCTGGGTTCCATCTCAATGACATAAAGACTTGAAGCCAAAGGCAAACTGTAGACCTTAACTGAAAATAGTATGAGTACTCGTTTATAAACTGCAATGAATATATCACCCTATTGAAGGATGTTAACAATAGGAAATATTAAAAAAAACAAAAACAAAAAGAGGAGAGGGAAGGACATTGGGAACACATATTAATTTAGTCTACTCTATGTCTAGAATTGTTCTAAAGCATGAAGGTTTTTTGTGCACATGGCCTACAGGTGTGACTAAGAATATATATATACTCATAGGCTTCAGAAAATGATTTAGATTCTCTGGGTTACATAAAACCCATGAACATAACACCTTGCATTTTTTTCTTGGAAGTTCAAAATCAGAATGTCTACATTACTGATATTGTAAAATTTATTAATACATCAATTTGATAAAGAAGTTAGTTGAATAACTTGTTTCTCATCATCACTTCTTAGTCTTCCCAGCAGACAGGAAGGAGTTCCTCAGGCAGATGACGTTTTCAGTACAGAACAAGAGTCATTAGTTTCAGAACCTATTAACAATTTTTAAAAGAAAAAAATCCTTTTCTCCTAAAAATGTTTGTCTTAAAAATGTTGTATTTCACAAGGATTAGTTGTCTGACATAAAGTTATATCTAGGCTCTTTCTGCTCCAACATAATAAAATATAATAAAATATTTCATATTATTTTTTGTATAAAAACATATACAACATTGGTTATCCTGCCATTCTTTGAATATGCACATTAAAATAATAAATAGTTATAAGATTTAGGTTGGATTTTAATAAACTTTAACATTATGACAAAAACAATAATACATATGACTACAAAATTTTAGTAAGTAATATAATGTAGACATGTAATAAAAAACAGATGTCTCCCCTTGGTCACTGCTAAACTCTGCGAAATATTTCTGCTCTTTCAATGTTAAATGCATATTTCAAACATTATGTTTGATTGAATTAATCACTAATACCAAATTTAAATAGCAATACTGATAAGCAAAATGTATTTTGGATATATTGAGTTCTTGAACATTTTCATTTTGAAACATACATGGATAATGACTTTTTAAACAATATAATCTATCACCATGATTGCATATTAAATGAGGCATTTCTCTAAATAAACAAATGTGTGTATATGTAGAGATAGAGATTGAACTGTCCACTATATCTATCTCTCTATCTACCTATCTATTTATCTATCTATCTCTATCTATCTATCTCATTCAAGAATATCAGGTTTATCCTGACATAATAGTCAAAGGAAAATATACTAAATCAAAACAAGAAATAACTCCTTAGCCAAACCTAAGTTATATTCAGACAATTAGTCTTAATGTCATTACAAATTTTTTGTTCCAAGTATATATGTTGATCTCTTCCATTAAGTGCTTCCTGTAGAACATTTGGTGAGGTGGTCCATACTTCCAAAATACATGTTGCCAAGTGCAAGAAAATAAAATAGAGAAATTTCTTACATTATAGATTAAAAAAGGAGCCCCTCAAAACATAATATACCTTTTCCAAAAAAACTCAAGCATATAGGAACATGGGCTTGAATCATGATCATAAAGACAGCTAGACTTAAATAGTGAAAAAAGGATTTTCTGAAATACTAGAATATGAAAAATGCTGCATAAAATTATTGCCACTATGATTTATAAAATGTCCCCCAAAAGATACATATGTAAAAGACTGGGGTCCTCAGACTACAGAGATTAAGAGGTAGACCTATGAAGAAAGTGGGCCCACCTGATGCTGGTGGCTTACACCTGTAATCCTTGTTACTCAGAAAGCTGAGCTCTAAGAATCTCAGTTCAAAGCCAGCCTTTACAGGAAATTCTGTGATACTCTTATCTCCCATAAACTACTCAGAAAAGGCTGGAAGTCGCTCTGTGGCTCAAATGGTAGAGCAGTAGCTTTGAAAAAAAATCTCTCAGTTCAAACTCTGGGACTGGTACAAAAGAAAAGAAAAGAAATGAAATGAAAAAGAAATTGAATCTGGTAACTGGTGTGAGGTTATTTGGAGCATACACTTGAAAAGAATTCTCCAATTCCACCTTTTTCTACCTCTTTTTGTTTATTTTCTGGCTATGAAGTGAGCAGCTTGCTCCACCATTCATTCCTGCTAAGATATGCTGCCTCACCATTAATCCAAAAGGAAGGGGCCAACCTGTCATGGACCAAAAACTCAGAAAGAGTGACTCAAAATACCTTTCAACTTACTAAATTTATTACCTCAGATTTTGTTATAATATCAGGCAGCTAGCTGACCAATATAATATTTAGGACTGCATTCTGAAAATTGTTATATTTATATTTATAAAGTCAACCATTCAAGATAAAGCCTTTTTGAATTTTTTAATTAGAAATCACTTTGTATTATGGTGATTTATGTACTGTTGATTAAGAGTAGAAGAAAGTTGAATATATAGTTGCATTTTGAGAAATTTGTATTGGAAAAACCATTTGTAGATACAAGTGACTCAAACTTAGTCTCTGTTTTTCTGGTTTTTCAAATCAGACTTAGATATTAAACTTTTAAATGACCAATTTTTGCCTCAAACCATCTAAAGAGAATGTAGCTCTGTTCAATTCCTTTGTTCTTTCTTCCAATCAGTCTTAGACATACTTCAGAAGAGACCTAGATAGCAGCTGAACAACTGATTGCATACTGTGGGCAGCATACTGTGGCTCTCTTCACCCCAGAATAAGGACATGTGCTCAGTACAACAAAGCATTATCTAAACTTTGTTTTATTTAAAAGGGAATATAAAAGTCCCTCCAGTTAGTGAATAAACACATGTCATATTACTTCTCTTTCATATTAATGTATCCTATATTATTGATACTACAGCATTACTAACCACAAACACAGAAACAGAGCATTAAATATTTCTTCCCATTTAATATTAATATGTGTTGAGATATAATAATGATAATGCCAACAACATACTTAGGTTATCATAGGCCAAAAATTGATAGCAGCATTAAATAATTTTATGCCTTTCCTACTTTTGTATTTAAGTACAAATATTGTATAAACTCAAAAAGACAAAAACTCCATCTTACCTGTCCATTGCTTATGGGTTTGCACTGTGCAGCTTCTTGTTTATGTAAGAAACACACATTTATTCCCATGAAACATAAAGAAATATCATAGCAAACAAAAAGAAATTTTTTGTGTGTTTGAAAGGATTGATTCCTGTCTGGTCACACAAGGAGTTTATTGAGTCAGTCTGGGCTGTTAGATTAGCTATGAATATCTACTGGCTAAAATATCTCATCTCATTGTTTGTGATATTATGCATTCTCTGCAGCACATTTACACTCAGCAAATGAGGACTCCTACATGAATCCATATACATCCTTGTGTATCTATTCCTCTTTATTTCTTGATTAATAAAATTATCTTTAAAACAAGCAGAATAGACAAAAAACAAAATCATCATGAGAATTACTTGCAATGGCACTATGTAGCCTAATTGTAGTGCTCTTGTTGAGTAAAACGGTAGTCATGTCATGGGCCTGCAGTAAGATAGGCTTAGAATATATGAATATGAAAATATCCTG
This sequence comes from Dipodomys ordii, assembly GCF_000151885.1. Classification (NCBI taxonomy): domain Eukaryota; kingdom Metazoa; phylum Chordata; class Mammalia; order Rodentia; family Heteromyidae; genus Dipodomys; species Dipodomys ordii. The sequence continues at coordinate 1,092,586 of NW_012267361.1, forward strand.
AAATCTACAATAACTCTCAGTAAAGCTGAGCACTGATGGTGAAAGACCCCAGACTCACTGGGATACTTCCTTCAATGGGAGGGCACCCCAAGAACCAAGACTCCAAGCCAGCAGCTGCAACAAGCAAGAGGAGTTTATTTGGCTTTTGCGCAAATGAGCTCTCTGTCCGAGGCCGGCAGGGAGCCCGGAGCAGTGGTTACAGGCACTTTTAAAGACAAAAGCCTCAGGATTAGCATAAGACCCCAGGTTCCCCAGGATTGGCTCAGTTTACTACATGGGGAAGTTTATAACACTTTTTGTATTAAAACAATTGGCACGGATGATCAAATGGAGATAGTCACTCTGGGAGATTAGGGTTAGGGAGTTTATGGAGTTACAGACTTGTGATTAATTAACATTTGGCCTAATTTGTTGTGCTCACCAGATAGTCCTTATCTTGAGCCCCCTAAACCGAGAATTTTTTACACAGGAATGTGGAGGAACATACTCTTTGTTCCTTATCTTGGGTCCCATTTGGCCACCTGGGGAATTTACTTGTTAGTTCTTTATTTATGACTACAGAGTTTGTCCCAGGGCCGACATCTAGGCTTCCAAACTTTTTTATTTATTTCCAGGGAGGGGAAGGGTCCGTGCTAGAGCAAGCAAGTTTACAGAAGCAAAACCAGCAGTTAGCATTTGTAAAACTATAACTCTAATTTTTAATCTTTCAATGGCTCTTGCCTTTCAGCCTAATTACTCAGGAGGCTGAGATCTGAAGGTCATGGTACAATGCCAGACTCCTTAGAAAAGTCTGGCAAAAGCCAGAAATAGCAGTACAGTCAGAAGTGCTAGGGAGTCAGCCTTGAGCAGAAAAGCAATGGAAAAGCATAAGGCCCTGTGTTTAAGTTCCAGAACTGGAAAGGGAAAATTTAAAACTCTCAAGAAAAACCCATATGTATGAAATTACTTTAATGGATATGTAGGGTGGGACTAATTGAAGTGATTCATTTAAATAAGCTTCTAGAAGGTACATACAGTAGCAAATAATACATGAGAATAAAATTGAACAAAATCTACCTCAACAATTTTGTTCCTTGGACTATTTTAGGAAATATGAAGCAATTAGTTTACAGGTCACATTTCCATTGCTATTGGGGTTGTTTTTCACATGTTTCATACTGTAGCTCAGTCACAGTTGCCAATCTTGATCTTACAAAGATTTAATGCTGTTTAGTTACTAGCAAGCCTCCAAAATAAGAACCATAAACAAACCCTGGCTTCATTTTAGGTATACAATGCCTGAATACCAGTGATATGTTTTCATAAGCTGTGGGAAGATAGAGATATAGCATCCTGCCAGGGAAAGTCGAGAAGGGCTGACTAAGGAGTAGTGGAAATGACTGTTAAACACAGTGAGTGAATAAAAATTTTACAGGAAGAAAGTAATCATGATGTTTTCTGCAGATACTTATGTGATAAACTTGTAGTTTGGTGTTTCTGAAAGGATTCTATAATTAAGGACTATGAAAATATTTCTAAAAGAAAGCATTTTCAATCTTCTGTACTCAGAATAAAGAAAGTAAGTAATTGGATTTCTTAAATATTGCCTTGTTGTATCTGAGACTAAACTCTAGAATGTGTAATCAGGTGCTTGTTCCACCCAGGCATTTCAAAGTAGCTCAGGCTTGGAGAACTAAACCATACTGCAGTAACTACAAAAACTTCTGAAAAATAATTGGCTAAAATAGCTTAAAAGCAGTAGAAAAGGATAAGCAGAAGTACTGATGTTCATTTAGGGATGAAAGTCCTAATTTTTTGGGGGAGGGGGTCCGGTCATGGGGCCTGAACTTTGGGCCTGGGCACTGTCCCTCAGCTCTTCAGCTCAAGGCTAGAACTCTACCACTTCAGCCACAGCGCCACTTCTGGCTTTTTTCTTTTTGCTTATGTGGTGCTGAGCAATCGACCCCAGGGCCTCATGCATGCAAGGCAAGCTCTCTATCACTGAGCCACCGTCCCAGCCCAAAAGTCCTCATTTTTATGTTGTAGAAATTTATGTAGCATTTTTGGTTTTCCTCCAATAATCATTAATATATTCATGTTAATATCCCAAAACACACGTTATATAATGATTCAACTGTTTCCATTAATTCAAAAGTACACCAAATGGATCATAGACAAAATAAAATTTACAACTTGTAAGGAGGCAAGACAACAAATATGTTTTTTACTCCTCCTCACCATTACAGGGCTTCTAATATATGACTTTCATATTGTTCAAAATATTTTGGTGTCTGGAAAATAAATATGGACTACAATTTAAATGCAATGAATAGCTTGCATTAGTATATGAGTATTGCATTCTGAAATGAGCAGTCAGTGTGTACCACCAGTTGGGAAAAGCAGCCAGCATGGAGCAGATAATTCAAGCATTGACCAGCAAAGCAATGCTGCTAAAATCACATTCAACATAAAAGAAGCTACATAAAATAATAGTACAGCCAGGCACTGTTAGCTTATGCCTTGTAATCCTAGCTATCCAGGAAGCTGAGATCTGAGGCTCGCCATTTGGAGTCAGCCTTGGCACAAAAGTCCATGAGACTCTTATTTCCAATTAATCAGAGAAAAAGCTGGAAGTGGTGCTGTGACTCAAATGGTGGAAAGCTAGACTTGAGCAAAAGGAGCCATTGGACAGCACCTAAGCCTAGAGTTCAAGTAAAATTTAAAAATGAAATTATGGTTAAGGATAGAGAGGACTGGCTGGCTTGCCTGTGGAAAATTGTAGTCTCAACTCACAGTGGTAACTCCAGTACTATGATATTCATACCTTTGAGATGGAGGCTATGCTCACACCTATACAATGGGATGTCATGTCCACTAGATGAAGTAGTCTTAGAAAATGTTCAAAACAGTGCTGAAAATATAGACAATAAAAGCGTGGTGTCTATTCAGTCCTATCAAAAATATACTAAATCTTATATCCTCTACAATATAATGAATATATAAAAGTGAATGACACTTTTACAAACTATTGAAGTCTCTTACATAAAAAAGTTACCTTGACATGAAAAATATATAAACATGCCTATATGTAAAGTCCAAAATGTAGCAGCCAGTTCATAAACAGTATTTACATGGACACTGAGATTCTTTCTCACATTCTTGATGGAGTGGTTGGATTGTGGTTACCATTCTTGGCCTTAGCTAATATTTATTACCTGTTTAACCAAGATTCCTCATCTGTAAATAGAAACAATAATAGATCATATTTTGTTGGGTTAATTGATAATATAATGGTTATAAACTATTGCAAGGATCATGAATAAATTAAAGAGAGACATAGATTGGTGGTAGAGTTATTTTCCTTTTTCTGGTATTCACAGTATCAGCATGAAAAGCATTTCTAACAACTGGCCAATAATCCTGCAGTGCACTTAGAAATAACAGTTGTAAAATGAGCCTACAGAATTTGCCTGTGTACATCAATGCATCCTTGTTAAAAGGTATATGAATTAACATCCTCTAGTATAAACCTACCTTTTTTTATACTTTGCATCTCCAGTTTTACTGAAATTTGGTCAGTGTGTTGTGACAGCAAATGCTGGATGCACACCTGTAGAGCTAGAATTTCACACAAAGCACTGTCCTCAGAGGAAATTTACAGTAGAAGAAAACAGCTTTCAAGAAGTCTTTAGCTTATCTTGTTTTCCTTGAGCATTGTTGTGGAACATAAACTTGAATAGCTAGTAAAAGTTGTACTTAAACCTGAAGAGAAAGCTAAGAGAATCACAGAGATATGGACACAGAGATCTATTATCAGTATCTGTGATAATAAAAATTGTGTTGTTCATTGATTTAAACAAATACCAAAATGCTTACTTTATTTCATTAGCTACTTTTTTTTTGGGGGGGGGTGTCCGGTCGTGGGGCCTGAACTCTGGGCCTGGGCGCTGTCCCTCAGCTCTTCAGCTCAAGGCTAGTGCTCTACCACTTGAGCCACAGCACCACTTCTGCTTTTTTTCTTTTTGCTTATGTGGTGCTGAGGAATCGAACCCAGGGCCTCATGCATTGCAAGGCAAGAGCTCTACCACTGAGCCACCTTCCCAGCCCTTCATTAGCTACTTTTATCCATCATTACATTCTTGTTTTTGAAAATATTATTCATACTTCACTTCCTCTATTTAAATTTTGATTTTTTGATCTCACATCCTGGTTCATAGGAAAACAAAGAAAATTAACAATATTCATTTTATCCTAGTTATTTGAAAAACAAAACAAATAAAACAAGGATGCAATTACCTATATGTAGATATGGAAAGAAGATGAAGAAAGAAGAGGGAGAAAGAAGAAACAAGGAAGGTAAGGGACACAAAATAGGAAAGAAAGTGATCTTTCTAAGAAGATTAAGACAGAGGAAAGGAAGTACTGAGCTGAGCTTCTATTATCTTGAGTGCCTTCAACTCTCCATAAATCAGCATCCTGTTTCACTGACTAATACTCACCTGCTGTGAAATAAAGGCAGCAATTTACTTCTTTATGTTTGAATGATTTCATGATGTAATTTCATCTAAAAAATATAGAAATTCAAAGCCATTTATAAAGCAAGGCAATTCATAAATTCCTTTTGAAGATCATTTGTAAACATACTGAAACCTCATTAATTTAAATAATTGAAGAAGATTTTTTTTCAGCCTGAAAGTAGGTTAACAGAATCTTGCCTAAACTAATTCTTTCTGGACTTAACCTAATAAATAAATATAAATCATGTAATTATCACACTATTTTATGCAACTAAGTAGAGCTAAACTGCTTGGAAATTATTCAATACGTTTAGTATTCTCTTCCTCCTCTCCCATTGGAATTCCTGAAATGTAGTAGGTTAAAATCTAAACAAATGAAATAAAGTTTCCAAATCTTGGTTTCCACATCTATATGATAGAATGATATTTTATGGTTTCTAAATTTCATTTCATATTGTTGATATTATTGAAATTTTCAAATTATTTGAAAATAAATGCCAAAGGATTTTATTTCTTGAAATAATGCCCCATCTTAGCTTCTTATTGGTATTGAGAAATGTTGGAGAAAATCAACTTATGAAGAAGAAAGATTTATGTTGACTCACAACTGGTGAGGTTTCCTTCCATCCATGGTATGGCCAATTGTTTGGGGTATCATTGTAAGACAGATATCATTCCTGCAACACAGAGGAGATTGCTCTGCTTGTTGCCATCAAGAAGCAATATAAAGGAAAGAAGATAAGATGATGATCCCAAATCCCCTTCAATGGCATACTCCCAAGGTCCTGAGGACCTCACACTAGGTCCTCCCTCAACTAGTTCCACTCCCTCTCAATTATGCCACCAGCTAAGGATCAAGCCTTCAACTCAAGAGTCTTAGAAGAATATACATGTTCCAAGTTTTGATACCCTCACATTCTCTAGAAGGAAAAAGCATAAGGGATTTCTGGTTATCTAAGTCTCAAATATGGCAGGATCTTCTATTTCTGGAATTCATAATCAGCAATTAAGCTCTGATTACTGGAGTTACCTAGCCAAAAGAAACCATAGATATATAGATAGATGAGATAGATAGAATTCAGCCTAGATAATTTAGAGAAAGAATATGTAACTATTCAAGACAAATCCAAGAAGTATGATAGATCAATCCACATTTAGAAGACATCATCATAAGGACTAATCAGAGGATAATAGGTGTAAAGGAGCTTAGAGACAGAAGTTAATGGTCTAGGAAATTTAACAGGATCCTAGCAGAGAACTTCCCAAACATGCAAAAAGATAGGCCTATTCAGAAGCTTCTAGAATCTAAATACACCATATCAGAACAGGACATCCCACCATCACATTATAATCCATACATTGTCAATTAAGACCAAGGAACAGATCCTTAAAGCTGTCCAGGAGAAAAGACCACTTATAAAGGGAAACCAGTTAGAATTGCCTTAGATTTCTCAGCAGAGACAATTAAAGCAAGAAGAACCTGGAATGATGTATGCTATGCCCTAAAGACAAACAACTATCAACCAAGAATACTGTACCCAGCTAACTCTCCTTCATAAATGAAGGTCAAATAAGATACTTCCATAGCAAAGAAAAACTGAAACAATATATCTCCACCAAACCAGCACTACAAAAGATACTTAAAGATGTCCTACACATAGAAAACCAACAAGACAACAATAAAGGCCAGAAACCGCACCCAAACTGAGAATCCAAGAACCATAGGAAGATCCCAGTTGTCACAGCCTTCAAGAAGGTGGATAAAATGGCAGGAACTACCAAACACCTCTCAGTCATAACTTTCAACATTAACGAACTTAACTCTCCAATTAAGTGACATAGACTGTCGAGTTGGAATAAAAAACAAGATCCTTCTATCTGCTTCCTTCAGGAGTTACACCTTGCAATAAAAACAACATATTTTGAAAGTGAAAGGCTGCAACAAAATCTACGAAGCAAACAGCCTCCAAAAACAGGCAGGAGTTGCAATCCTAATATCAGATAAAATAGACTTCAAATTAAAAATAGTGAGAAGAAATAAAGGTCATTATATACTAATTAAGGGTTCTTTCCTTCAGGAGAATATTAGAATTCTAAATACCTATTCCAAACAGCGGAGCACCCAAAAATTACCTAAGAAACACTACTTTCCCTTAAATCTCACATAGATCCAAAGACATTAATTGTTGAGGACTTTAAAACACCACTATTCCCACTAGATATATCAACTTGGCAAAAACTCAACAGAGAAAACGCAGATCTAAACAACTGCATACATCAATTGATTTAATAGACATCTACCAAATATTTCACCCAGCTGCATCAGAGTACACATTTTTCTCAACAGCACATGGAACATCTTCCAAAATAGACCACATTTCAGGTCACAAAGCAAACTTGTCCAAATTCAAAAGCATTGAACTTATGCTCTGCATTCTCTCAGACTACAAGGGAATACAATTAGAACTCAACACCAAAAGCCACCAAAGAAAATCTTGTAAAACATAAAGGCTGAACAACATAATGTTTAATCACCAGTGGTCATGAAAGAGATTAGAAATGAAATTAAAATATTCATGATATTCAACAGAAAATGAACACACATATTAGCAGCTCCACTGGGACATAGCAAAGGCAGTACTCAGAGGCAAGTTTATAGTTCTGAGTTCCTACATCAACAAATTGGAGAGATCTGAAACCAACAATTTAATGAGACATCTGAGCCTCCTTGAAAAAGAGCAGCAAGCTTAACTCCAATCCAGTAGACAGAAATAAAAAAATAAAATTAAATCAGAATTAAATGAATTAGAATCCTCCCCCAAAATAGAAAGAATCAACAAAACAAAGAGTTGGTTCTTTGAAAAAATTAACAAAATTGGCAGACCTTTAGCAAATCTAATCAGAAAAAGAAGAGAACATACCCAAATAAACAAACTCAGAGATGAGAATGGAAACATCACCACAGAAACAACCAAGATTCAGAACATTATAAGGGAATACTTCTCAAACTTTTTTTTTTTTGTTTGTTTGTTTTTTTTGGTCCGGTTGTGGGGCCTGAACTCTGGGCCTGGGCGCTGTCCCTGAGCTCTTCAGCTCAAGGCCAGCGCTCTACCACTTGAGCCACAGCACCACTTCTGGCTTTTTTCTTTTTTCTTATGTGGTGCTGAGGAATCGAACCCAGGGCCTCATGCATGCAAGGCAAGTGCTCTACCACTGAGCCAACTTCCCAGCCCCTTCTCAAACTTTTATGCTAATAAGATTGAGAACCTGGAAGAGGAGCTGTGGCTCACGTGGTAGAGTGCTAGCCTTGAGCTGAAAAGCTGAGGGACAGTGCCCAGGCCCAGAGTTCAAGCCCCATGACTGACAAAAAAAAATACACGTCAGAGAACTTGGAAGAAATGGACGATTTCCTAGCAAATATCAACATGCTGAAACTAAACCAAGATGAGTGAAACCATCTTAACAGACCTATATCAAGCATTGAAATAGAAACAGCAATAAGAGACCTCCCATCTAAGAAAAGCCCCGGACCAGATGGATTTACAGCAGAATTTTACAGGGCCTTCAAAGCAAAGCTCATACCAATACTCCTCCAACTTTTCAATGAAATTGAAAGAGAAAGTAGATTACCGAACTCATTCTATGAGGTCATCATAACTCTCATCCCAAAACCAGGCAGGGACTCATCAAAAAAGAGAACTATACACCCATTTCTTTGATGAACATTGATGCAAAACTTCTCAACATAACCTTGGCAATTGACTTCAACAATTCATCCAAAAAATCATACACCACCATCAAACAGGATTCAATTTAGGATGCAAAGCTGGTTCAATATACGCAAATCAATTAATATAATTCATCATATCAACAGGAGCAAGGATAAGAGCCACATGGTTATCTCAATAGCTGCAGAAAAAGCATTTGACAAGATCCAACACCCCTTTATGATGAAGGCTCTGGTTAAACTAGGAATCCATGGAACATTCCTCAATACAATAAAGGCTGTATATGACAAAACTACAGCAAGCATTATACTTAATGGTGAAAACTAAAGCAATTTCCTCTTAACTCAGGAACAACACTAGGATGTCCATTCTCTTCCCTTCTCTTCAATTTAATGTTAGAATGCCTAGCTATAGCAATAAGAAAAGATGCAAACATAAAAGGGATCCAAATAGGGAAAGATGAAGTAAACCTCTTCATCTCTGCAGATGACATGATCTTGTATTAAAAAAACCCCACAGACTCCACTCCCAAATTACTCAAGCTGATTCAAAACTTTGGCAAAGTAGCAGGGTCTAAAATTAACCCTCAAAAATCAACGGCTTTTCTGTATGCTAACAATGAGAAGAACTCGGCTAAAATCAGGAAAGCAACTCCATTTGTAATTGCCCCACGAAATATAAAATATCTAGGAATTAACTTAACCAAAGAAGTGAAGGACTTCTATGACGACAACTTTAAAAATCTGAAAAAGGAAATCAAAACAGAACTTAGAAAGGCAAAACCTCTCATGCTCCTGGATTGCAAGGATCAACATCATGAAAATGGCCATGATTCCCAGGGCTATCTACAAATTCAATGTGGTACCTACCAATATCCCAACCTCATTCTTCAAGGAAATAGAAGAGGTAATCCAAAAGTTCACATGGAACAATAAAAGACCTCAAATAGAAAAACGATCCTTAACAGAAAGAACAGTGCTGGAGGAATATCAATACCAAATTTCAAACTCTACTACATAGCCATAGTAATCAAAACAGCTTGGTACTAGCACAAGAAGACTCCTAGGACCAATGGAATAGAATTGAAAACCCAGAAATGAACACACAGATCTATAGCCATCTAATCTTCAATCAGGAACCATGTATATACATATATACATGTATATACATATATATATATATATACACACACACACACACATATATGTATACACACACAAATTATATATATATGGAAGAAGACAGCCTCTACAGTAATTGCTGCTGGCAAATTTGCTTAATCACTTGTAGAAAACTAACGCTAGATCCTTATACACCACACTGCACCAGAACCAACTCCACATGGATCAAAGTCCTCGAAGTCAAAGCAGACACACTGAAAACATTACAGGATGGAATAGGAGAAACCCTAGGTCTCCTTGGCACAGGACGAAATTTTCCTAATAGAAACCCAGAAACACAACAAATCAAAGAAAGGTTGGAGAAATGGGACTGTATGAAATTGCAGAGCTTCTGCATGGCAAAGGACATAGCTAGCAAGATCTACAGAAAGCCCACAAATTGGGAGATCTTCACTAGCCATACAATGGACAAGGATCTCATATCTAAAATGTACCTGGAACTCAAAAAATTAAATCCCCAACAACAATTCCTCAAAGAAACAACAGCCCAGGCTTTGAACGATGAACCCCCCCAGATCTCAGCCTCCAAAGTTTGCAGGATGGCTGGTGTGACCCACCAGGGCTGGGTGAATGGTAGTTACTTTGATTTGGGAAAGTAGACTCACGTGGTCAGGTAGAAGAAACTTGTGAAGATGGAAGAAAAAGAAAAGAAACAACAGCCCAATAAATTAGTGGGCTAGAGACTTAAAGAGAAACTTCTCTGAAGAGGAAATAAGAATGGCCAATAGACACATGAAGAAATGCAAATCAAAACAACACTTAGATTCCACCTCAACCCAGTTAGACTGGCTATAAACAAGAACTCTAATTAACAACAGATGCTGGAGAGGATGTGGCCAGAAGGGAACCCTACTGTATTGGTGGTGGGAGTGTAAACTTGTTCAACCACTTTGGAAAGTAGTATGGAGATTCCTCAAAAGACCACATAGAGCTCCCCTATGACTCAGTAATTCACTTTTGGGAATTTACCCAAATGATCACAAACAAGACCATACTAAAGCTACCAGCACAACTATGTTTATTGCAGCATTATTTACCATAGCTAAGATATGGAACCAACCCAGATGCCCCTCAGTAAATGAATAGATCAAGAAAATGTGTATATATACACAATGAAATTCTATGCCTCCATCAGAAAGAATGGCATTGCCCAATTTGTTAGGAAATGGGAAGACTTGGAAAAAAATTATATTAAGTGAAATAAGCCAGGCTCAAAGAAACATAGGTCCCATGGTTTCCCTGATTTGCAATAATTAGTATATGTTTGAGTCAGCAGAAAAGCTCAGATAAGTTAATGTTCGGCGAAATAAACCTCAAGATAAGTACTCAACTGGTTTTTCTTTCTTGCTATTGTTTCTAACGTATTTATATGGTGATATTTTGTTGATTTGTATGTCCCTCCCCCACGGTATAGCCCCTGTTTTCACTGTATATGATATTGGTATCATTTGGGTAGGGGAAGGGAAAAAACATATTGTTAAATAGGGATACAGGTGGACCGATTGCAATGTACAAGATGCTAGGTCCAAAAATGAGTTACAACTTTTGCCGAGGTGGGGGATGGGAAATGGGAGGACAGGGATGGCATGGGGAAACAAAGGAAGAGGCAACAATGTTTGATAAGAAATGTACTCATTACCTTGCTCATGTAATTGTAACCCCTCTATACAGTATTTTCACAATAAAAACTTATTAATTAATATAATAGATTGATTGATAGATAGATAGATAGATTTTTGTTTGTGAAAACATTTTTAAATGTTGTCACTTGCATACCCTATTAATGTTCTTTATCTAGCATTTACTCCTTTATATTGCAGTGGAATAAATCTAGAACATATTTTGAATTAACAACAATTGTACTCATTTCCTTCCTTATGTAACTGTAACATCTGTACATCATCTTTACAATAAAATTTTTAAAAAGAATAATAAAATTGAAATCATAACCAACGTGAATGTTACTAATAGACCAACAGGAAATCTCAACTTGAAATATAGATAATTTCAGGAAAGAAAATGAGTTGTAGAGTGGATCAGAGCTTTGAAATCCTACTATCGAGGTGAGATACATAAGAATCTATGACTCTGAAAATATTAGTCTCCAAACTTTAGTATAATTTTGATTTTCTTGTGGTAAGTCATATATATATAGAAGTCCACCAAAACCTTTTAAATGTAACTATCAGGGACTTATCTTTGGTGTTATCAAATAACTCAAGAAACAGAGTATCAACAGCACTCTTCACCTGCTATATCAATTCTGGCATTGGGTCCCCACAGCAAATGGTTATATTCTGAGCATTTAGAGAACTACCTTCATGCTTTCATTTCCAGCTTTGGGAGGTATTTGTGTAATCCATAAAGAGTAGAATGGTAGCAGGCTTTTTCAAATCTAAGTATTTTTGCTACTGTTTTGATATTCACTGATTCACTTTACTTCAAATCTATCCTTTAACGTTATTTGCAGACTTCTTGCCTTCATAAAAATCCAATTTGGGGTCTCCTTCCATCAAAATATACAATTTGCTGCCTTAATTAATCATCCTGTGTGAACATCTGGTCATCAACTGAAATTTCTAAATAAATAGAACTTCCCTCTTCAAAGCACTATCTTCAATTCTAATGTTAGTTCTTGTCTATTTCAGTTTACTTATCAATATCCTTCACAGAAAATAGAATTAAGCTCTTTAAATATCTCTGCTCAGCACTAGATCCTGCCTACAATGCTGTTATTAATAATAACTGAAATATTTTTAGAGAATCACAATCTTATGCCAAATCCTCTACTTCAACATTACCTTCAAATCACACACCATGCCATATTTCTATGTTATTCCTTCCAAAAGGACATTCGTCCTCCTTATCCTCCCCCTATTCCCCTGTTTGGGCATCATAATGATTCCAAGTCATCTGTTCTCTAACCTCAGTCAGATGACTCAATTCTTCATAGACTGGATCAGTCTTTCTAATGAGTTTAAATTCTATTTCCTTGGCCTAAAATTGGTAAGGCCTGACCAGTTCCTAAGATATCAAGGCAAGGAATCAGCCTAAATGTCTCTCAATGGACTAATGGATCAAGAAAAAAATTACATATGTATATATAAACACATACATAGTATATATACACATATACACAATTGAATTTTACTCATCCATTACAGAGAATGATATTGTAGCATTTGTAAAGAAATTGTAAGACCTAGAAAAATTATGTGAAGTGAATTTAAGTCAGGCCCAGAGAGACAAATAATGTTTTCCCTTATATGTGGAAGTCAGATTTAGCTTCTAAACTTATAAGTAAAACCATTGGGTCATATGTAATTGTATATTAATATGTTAAGTGAAATATTGTAGATTCAAGGGACATCTCAAATAATGTAATTTCTTAGAAAGGCAATATCAAAGTTAAGCAAAATTCAACATCAGTAAGCAGGTAGTCCAAAGGGGTGGATTGGGGACAAGGGGAAACATGGTGGTTGAATTAAGAGGGGAAGAGGGGAAGAAAGCCATTAAGATCCAATGTGTATTGTATAAAGTTAATAAATGTGAGGTAAGGGGTGGGTGGGGAGGGATGGTTGAGAATGTTGAAAGGGGTGGCACATTGATCAAAATACATTGTACATATAAACTGCTTTTTTAAATGGAAACTGCTTTGCACAACTATATCAAGATAAAAATACAAAGGAAAAACTTCTGCACAAAGACTCGATAATAATACCATGTGTAATTTCTCAAAAATCTGACACATGCTTAAGGGCTAACATTCTTTTTTTTTTCCTGGTATGTAAATTCTTTTTGAGGTTAGAGATGTCCTTTTACAGAGTTTAGTATATCCAAAAGCCAAGCTCTTTAACATCCCAGTATTCAATTAACTCAGTGTGCAAAAGCACCACCATCTTTATACAGGACATCAAAAGCAATATATCTTCTATGAAACAATATGGGCACAGATTTTCCAAGCTGGAGAAATGCAATAAAGAGCACAACACATTTTGGTCACTTTATTAAATGACATTAAATAGTTTAAGTTTCAACTACTAAACAGCACTTTGAATGGTGAAAACACAGATAGTATATTGTCATACATGAATGCTTGTCTTTGAAAACACAATCCCAGTCCTTATATATATTACAAAATAGCCTTAAAGAAAGAAATGACATCTTTTCTACAGTACTGAAGATACTCAATACAGAACCAAAAAGCAGTCTAACAGAAACAAAGGCAAGTCATCCCTGCTGTATGATTTCAGCAGACAAAGCTGGATGATGGACTGAAACATTACTATACAACTGGGACAAAACATATACAAGATCACAATACTAAGCAAAACCCTTTACACCCAGAGAAATAAAACAGGTTACAAAATGTGGAGAATTTATCAGGCAAAATAGTATTACAAGCAGCATTTTAAATCATCATTTTTAAGCCATTGCAATTATTTTAAACATCTAAAACAAATATAAAAAATGGGCCTTTTTTAGTATTTGATGTGGTTTTTATCTTTTATCTTTATTTGTTAAAATTCAATGTTATACTCCAAGTACAGATTATGTAGCTAAAAATGTCAAGTAAGGAAAATGTATGCAACCTGGTCCAAGTTTTATTTCACACTCTGACATTCTTTATCACATTAATATATATAACAACTCTGTGAGACAGATACTATTTATTTTCATTATCTAAATGGCATGGATGAGGAGAATAAGTTTCAACAAAATAAATAGCTCATGCAGTTAGTAATGACAGAGCCTGGATTCCATCCAGTTTCCTTTTCTGTCATCCAAACTATCAACCACTAGTCTAACAGGAGTAAAGCTACAGAGAGATGGACTTTTCATAGCAGGTGTGATCGATCCCAGTTGTGATGACAGCAATGTCTATATTTTTCAATGTGTTCTGCAGTACAGTGAGCACATGGGGCATTTTATATTTTCAAGAGAAATAGAAATCCTTTATAGCACTGTTCCACCTCACATATCACACTTCCTCACAGATGATATGAGTATATATCACACATTTTTCAATGCCAGCCAGACTTTTAAAATCTCAGTTCAAGTAGATGCTATGACAGATAAAAAGAAATATGGGAAAATCACAACAAAGTTGAATCTGAGGTTAGTATTTACCTAAATCAAAGATTAGAAAACACTTTACAGTATATGCAACAGATTTGCATATCTGGTTCCTAAAAATTAATAATCAAGTCAAAATTTTAGTTTTATTAAAATGCATTCATTTTAAAGTTACTATCCCAACTTAAGATGGATTAAGGCATATTTAGTAAGGAATATCATCACATTTCCATACATGATTGTAATGGACTGATCATATTCATCTTCCATTATTCTTCCATAACTTTGATTTTCCTGATTTTGTTTTTGTGCTGGTACTGGGGTTTGAACTTAGCCTCATGTTTTATCTTTTTTACGCAAGGCTAGCATTCTACCACTTGAGCCAGCATCTTTACTTCCAGCATTTTGTTTTTTGTTTTGAGAAAAAAAAAGTCTCAATCTGTCTGTCCAGGATGAATTTGAAATTAGGTCCTCTGAGCTGAACATCCTGAGTAACTAGGATTACAGACATGAGACATTGGTGTTAGTCTGGTTTTCTTGTTTTGTTCTCTTCTAACTTCCAAAAATGAGAGAGAATATATGGTAGCTCTTTATGAGACATGCCTATTTCACTGATTGTTGTCTACAATTTTATTTATGTTCTAAGAAGAAACTTTGAGGATAGAAGTTTAAAAGTAGTAGTTTAAAAAAAAAGTTAAGTCATGCCACATCAGAATTACCAAGCTGGGCCTGTGTTGAGCTTTCATTCTAATCTTATGTTTCGTGTTGTAAAATATTCCTGTAGCCAGATGACTAACTCTTTCCCATTATTTGGGAAAATTCGTCCTGTTATTTTATTGATTATATTTTCCATTCCTTTGGTTTTTACCTCCTCTGATATTCTATGGACATGTTTCTTAGATATGATGTTTTGGTATTTTCCAGAGTCTTTGTATGCTTTGTACATAATTTCTCATTTTATTATTATTTAATGTTTCAAGTCATTTACCTTCCTTTCAAGTTCTAGGATTATAGCTTTAAATTTAACTATCTAATCTATTACAGAGGTTTAGAGCTGCGCCTTTTTATTTGATATGCATGAACTTTTCCTTTTTCATGATTTTAACTTGATTTCCACACCTACCAACTTCAGATTTCTCTATCTTCCTTCAATTCCTCTTTCATGTTCAAAACTGTCTTCTTTATTTAAGATACTTTTTTAAATTCTCCTTTAAATTTTCTCAGGTATTTATTTTTGTTTTTGTTGATCATGCCACAAATATTTATTTTGAATTCTTTGTCTAAGATCTTGTCTACTTTGCTATCATTTTCTTAACTGTTGACTTTTGGAAGGGCTATATTGCCTTGTCATTTCATATTTTTTGTGTTTCTTCAATCTTATTTGCTCATCTGAGTCCAGGAAATGTTGAAAATTTTACTAACCTGCATTCAGATGAATTATTATCAAAGATCAGGAAGGGCAATGGATACATTGAAATACATCCACTGGAATGGATCATCCATTGGAATGCATCACCACTGGAATGGAATATTTGATTAGCCAAATATTCACTGATATGCTCAGGGCAGCAGATCCAATGTTCAGGGCCACTCACTCACAGATAACCTAGAGTATCAGAAGCCTCTTGTAATTCCTAATGTACAGGCATTTTAGACTAGGAGCCATTGGTCTGGTTTCTCAAAATGTAGTTCGGTAGATTCTCATCCATTTCATACCCTCTCCCCCCACCTGCCTGCCATTTTGTATCCCCAGTGACAGCAAATGTTTCCTAAATGCATCAGATCGTGGGAAGAAAACAGCACTAAGTTCTGCACTGAAAGAGGAGAACATTTGAGTCACGATCTCTGCCTACCTGGTGTTCTTGGTAGTTTCACTCAGCTCAGTAGTCAACCATCATATGGTTGTAGGAATGCAGTGAAGTTGTGCTCAAAGATTTTGCTCAGCCCAGCAGTAAACCACACACACCTGAGAAGCAGCTCCTTGAAGATAAGCATTATGGTGACCAAATGCACAATGCTCTTGTTCCTCAGGTTATGGGCCTAATCAGGGTAACAGGATATACGTCCATCAGACATTGTGCTAACACTGTGTGAGCTTTCTGCTGCTTAAACTTCTAAGTGGCTCTAATTTATACCCTACACCTTCTCCATGATTATTTCTCATGCCTATTTCTTACGTGAATATTGTGGCACAGTGACCTTAGGTTCCTAGAGCTTGATTATATCTTATTTTCAGTTCCTCACAGTTTCTCAGTCTCAAATAAATAATTACATTCTCAAAGTATGCCCTGCTGTTCTTCAAGTTATGGTGAACAACAAAATATCTTTCTTCTCCAGAATCGGCCTGCTATACAAGAGTGGTCACTGTCACAATAAAACTTTGTTGACTTAACTAGTGTGTTTAGTTATCCTGTGGTTGGTTCCTTGGCTTACCTTGTGTTCATGGATTCAGCCTGCTCTCTGTGGAATGCCAAGGTTAGAGCTACAGACTCTTTCCTACTTTTCTCTATATTGCTTTTCTATTTTTGCCTAGTAGTCAGGTGTTTTTGTTTTCAGCTCACTTTGATTCCTGGGACAATTAGTCTTCTTGGAATGTAGTCTCTTCTTTGTTGTCATTACTTTTCATTCATATAATCACAGAGAAAAAAAACTTCTGATCTTCCATTTTTTTGAATTTCAATCTTTGATTGTTATCTCAGTTACTGTATCTAATGAGAAAGAAAAATTTAACAAAACCAACAATAACAAAGAAGTTTCTGGCTTTTGCCACCTTAAGCATCAATATTCTTTCTTTGTCATCTGTAACAATTTGAGGTTCTTAAAATTAAATGAAACCATTGGCAAAGCATCTGCTAGGGCTGGGAAGGTGGCTCAGTGGTAGAGCGCTTGCCTTGCATGCATGAGGCCCTGGGTTCGATTCCTCAGCACCACATAAACAAAAAGAAAAAAGCCAGAAGTGGTGCTGTGGCTCAAGTGGTAGAGTGCTAGCCTTGAGATGAAGAGTTGAGGGACAACTCCCATGCCCAGAGTTCAGGCCCCATGACCGAACCCCCCCTGCCCCCAAAAAAGCATCTCATCTGCTCATAGTAAAGGAAATTCTATTATCACTAGTAAGGAGAAAGACTTATGAGAAACAGATTCAAAAGAATATGTACAAAAACCTGGGTGCCGGTGGCTCACGCCTATAATCCTAACTACTCAGGAGGCTGAGATCTGAGGATCACGGTTCAAAGCCAGCCGGAGCAGGAATGTCCGTGAGACTTTTATCTCCAATAAACCATTAGAAAACCGGAAGTGGTGCTGTGGCTCAAGCGGTAGAGCACTCGCCTTGAAATGAAGAGTGCAGGGACAATGCCCAGGCCCAAAGTTCAAGCCCCACAACCGACCAAAAAAAAAAAAAGAATATGTACAAAAGTAACATTCTGTTCAAAACATGTGCTCAGTTTCCACCGATTTTAGTCTATAAATTTCACCTAGACTTCTTCTCGATATAAGATAATAAGAGTAAAAAAAGTAAGTAAGTCCTGCAACAATAGACAATAATCAGCTGAAGGCTCCACTCTCTCCTGAGTGTTCAAATCTAATCTTCCTGTGTTCTGACTGACTACTCTCATATTTTCCATATAAGATGCTGAAGGATCCAGTACTATTAAAGATCTTCCTAGTATAACAACTATCTTCTATCCAAATACAAATCTCTACCTCAAATAGACCAAATAGGAAAGGAAGAACTAACTAACATTGAGAAAAACAGCAATGTATTTAAATAGTGAAGACCAAATATGGGGTAAATTCCCTAATGTGGGGCAACTGTAATTCCAGGGATTCGATGCATTATTGGATTCTAGGAATGCTCTGTGGGTTTTTATACTGTGGATAGAAGTTCAGATCTGGTCAAAAATCCAGAAGGAGAGTAATGCAGATCTGATATCCTATCTTTACCATTTTGCTGCTTTATTAAAGGTAAACTTGTCTCCCCTTCATCAGTAGCAAAGACCTCAAAGGAGTTTTGATTTGTGCCATTCTTGAAGGTATGTCAAAAATTCTTTGGATTAGGAAGGTCTTTTCCTTGTTATGGGCATTGTGAAAAAAAGCACTCTAATTTTCTCTTATTTTTTTCTCAGCAAAAATAAGGAGCTGACAACTTCAGATGTTTAATCACCTTACAAATATAAATAAAATGAAGATTCAATTTTCAGTTCACATCTCAAAATATGACAAAATGTATTTTCCTAATCAATTTTTTAAATATTTCTAAATCTATTTTATCCTTAAATTCAGGCTATTTGACTTTTTTTTCTTTTTTTAGAAAGGAATACTATTCTCAAGTATATCAAATGCAAGTGTCAGGAAGTGGCCAAAAGCAGATATAGGTTAAATGAGAGAAATGCATTAGAAATAAATAGAAAACAATTAACATATAATAGACTTCCAATGTACATTAATAACCATCCCTGTTGGAAGTAGCAATTGGTTCCATTTGTGAAATGATGACAATCTCATTAAGATAGTGACATCAGTTGTTGGAAATTTTGGGAGAAAGGTAAAACTTGTTTTGTGACAGGATCATTGTTTTACAGAAGTTAATCTTAGTAGGAAAAGATAATGTTTTATTGGATATTCATGTTTGACAGCTATGAGACACTATAGTTATTGTCAGAAGGTTAGAACAGGCTTAGAATGTCTCAAAATGGTTGGTTGACAAAAATAATTGTACAAGCTGGGCACTGATAGCATACATCTAATAATATTAGCTAAGAGACTGAGATCTGAGGATTGAGGTTAGAAACCAGCCCAGGCATGAAACTTTGTGAGACACTAATCTCCAATTATCTACTCCCACCAAAAAAAGCCAGTAGAGCTTTGGCCCAAATGGTAGAGTGCTAGCTGTGAGCACAAAAGCTCATGGACAGCATACAGGCACCAATTCCAAGCTCCTGGACTTGCAGCAAAGAAAAGAAATGAATGATTGACCTTTGAAATTAATACTTTTGGGAGATCAAAAAGATACAGAAAACAGAAGAAGAGGTAGAAACTATGGGAGGGAGGGAGGGAGGAAAAAATAAGAAAAATATACTTTGCAATTGTTTAATCATTCTGAATGCATTCACTGTGTATATATATATATCATTTGTTGTGCATTTATTTTGCAAACCAGCACTGAATAAGAATCATACAAACAAGAACATAGCTTCTCTATGTACTGTGCATCTTATTTTTCTGCAGGAAATTTTTTAAAGTGCTTTCATGTATTCCTCTCTTGTGTCTCTATTGTCTCTGTAACCTGTGACCTTTTCTTCAACAAAAAGTGTTTTGTTTCTTTTGTGTTCACATCTGCCTTTGGCTAATTTCAAACTGAAAGTGTTTGGAACATTCCTAGAGCTGATGCCTAGGAGTTCTATGGTTTTGCCAAGGGCTATTCATAAGAAATTGCCTTACTCATTGTTGGATTTGACAGATATCAATCAAATTGTGCCACTTCAGTCACACCAGAGCTATTGATTTCTACTCTTTATTTTTATTCAATAGCATATTCCCCTTTTTTCCCGTTCCCTATTTACTTTTCACATATCTGTAAAGGCAAATTTTAGGTAACTAACATGTTAACTCAGCTTTAAGATGAGTCTATTTTGCTGGCATTTTTTAAATTTTCTCCCATTTTCAGGCTCAGACATGGATTTTCCTATCAACTTTCTTCATATTTTTATTAAACATCCCTGGTGCCACCCCACTTATGAGTACTAAAAGTTCTACTTTTGTGAAATGTAGTCTATTTCCTAAGTGATTTTTTTTTCTCTTAACTTGATGATACGGCTAGAAGTTACATATTAACATCTGTCCCTCTCACAGGATCTATCCATTCTTTCTTCCCTAAGAAAGCTTTGTGTCTTTGGATGGACAGTTTTATTTCTTTTTCACTTTCCCACTGTAGGGCACATGGGCAACAAAGATGGCACTGAGAGGGAGTAGAGTGGGCTGAGCCCAATTTACCTTAAGTTCAGTGCATAACCAGCCCGTGAAAGCTTAGGTTCATGATAGGGGGTGACCTTGACAGTGATTGGTTCTTCTTCCTTCCCTGCCAGGCCACCCGCTCTTTTTTGCTTTAAAAAGGGCTGCTCTCTGTTAATAAATGAGTTTTCTCCTGCTTGATTTGACTCCCCGCTGTGTCTGATTGTCTCCCGGGCTGAGGTTGGCTGGGGAACGGACCAGTGCCGCACTGACCTTTCCTCAGACCCTGTCCGTCTTTCGTGGGACTGACGAAGATCCAACATCTGGTACCCAACGTGGGGCACGAAAGGAAAAGATACCGGCCAAAACTAAGCGGTCTCTCGGGGTAAGTGAAACCCTTAGTATGGGTAATGCTATATCACAGAAGAAGGAGGAGGAGGCAACATTAGGCCTAGAAAGAGTACAGGAGGACTTGGGAAAGTGAGAAGGAAAAGAAAAAGGTCAAATTTGACCAAGAACGCACTGAAACATGCACAGTGAAAGTCTAAAAGAGGGTGAAAGTTACCCCCTCTGACTCAGGTGATCCTGACAGTCCTAGGCCCCCTCCCTATTCCCCCGATTGGAGGGGAGGTACGGCGCCCTACGAGACCTTCGAGAGGGACTTGCAAGACCCAGACCCCTAACCCATGGAGGGACCGAGGCCTTGGGAAGTAACCTACTAGGAGGGCCTACCCTGGAATGGAAGGGCCAGTTGATAGCCTGGACCCTAGGTCAGAGGTTTGGCTTCCCCAAGCATATCTGGTCAATCTGGCACCAGGGACTAACAGGCCTTGGAATGGTATCCATGGGAAGCAAAGGATCTTAAAGAGCTCCACAAGGTGGTGTCAGACGATGGCCCAAACTCTCCTTGGGTCCAGACCCTATTAGGGACATTGCTTATCTCCCATGTGTCCCTAAGGACTTGCTGGATGTTGCCAAAGCCGTCCTTACTAGTTCTCAGTTTATTAAATGGTGTGCTTTCTTTAAGGAGGAATGCAGAGTGCAGGCGGAGAATAACCGGCAGGCTCAACCCATGATACCTATTACTTATGCCATGTTAACAGGGATGGGGGAAGGGTGCTCCACTGGCATCCAACAGGTTGCCATACCTGGCCAGTACTGTGACCAGGTGAGGCAGGCAGGACTTGGCGCATGATACAAACTGGATGATGGGCCTACTGAGTCCCCCATAGCAGGAGTGAGACAAAAACCAGGTGAGCCTCTACCTGATTTCATAGACCGAGTCCAACAGAGCGTTCACCACAAGCTGCCAACAGGGAACCTCTGAGATCTGTTTGTAAAGCTGCTGGTCTGGGAAGGAATGAATGAAGACCATCACATGGCCTGTATGGGATTGAGAGAGAGTTCCCTGGACAATTGGGTGGTGGCCTCGAAGGATGTGGGAATGCAACAGCACCAGTCCCAGTCATTAGCTTTAGCTTTACAGGCTCAGACATCTGCAACAACTGAGGCTATTACTCAGGCACTGGCAGCCCAGGGCCAAGGGACCCCAAGACCATCAGGGAGAGGGATTTGTTTTAAATGCAGGCAGGAGGATCACTTTAGGAGGGACTGTTTACAATAATCCCCTGCCAACCAGCCTGGGAGCAAACCACCCCCTACACCCTTCCCCAGGGGCGGGGAGGAATACAAGTTTGATTTAGAGGGAAAGCCTTTAAACTAGGGAGGGGCATCCTCCAGGCCTGCTAACTCAAGGAGGAACTCCCTGTGCTGTGAGGCCCAGGCAGCCTCATGGCAGGACGACCCAGGCCCATTGGACACTCCCCCTGGTGGAAGGACTCCGCCCTAAAATGAGTATTCTCATAGGTGGAAAGAGGTTTCACTGCTTAATTGACACTGGGGCAGATTGAACCATACTCAGGGAGGAGGAAGTGCCCTTGGACTGGAAGCTTCCACCTGGGCCCCTGATACCTCACTGCCAATTTACTAGGGCAAGACATGCTAAGACAAATGGATGCCATGGTCACTACAGACCATCGAGCATCCTATGATGATATCCTGGATGGGGAAGAAGAGAAAAGGCTTAAATGGGATGCAGAAGGAGTTAAGGAAAAGGATTTTTTTACAGAGAAGAACATAGGGGACTCACTCAGGTTCACCCCCAATCCTAAAGGCCACTGCCCCCTGAGTACCTCCCATTAGGTGGAAGCCGGGAAGCCCAATCTTGGTGGATCAATGGCCATTGACTAAACCTAAACTTGTAGCCCTCCACCTCCTGGTGGAGGAACAGATAAACCTCGGGTATATTTGCCCTTCTATAAGTCCTTGGAACACACCCATATTTGTTATTCAATTAGCCTCCAGGGCTTGGCGGATGCTCCAAGATGTACCTAAGGTAAATGAAAGGATGGAGCTAGTAGGAATGCCCCTAAGAGGCATGCCCTGGATATACCTTAGTTGTGATTGATATTAAAGATTGGTTCTTTTTTTCTAACATTTTAAATTTTTCAAAAGGGGCAACTGAATCCAGATTTCAGAAGCACTGGGGACAGCTAAATCCTAAGCCCCAAGTGAATCTCAGATAGAAGGATCCCCTGACACAACAATGGAGAGGACCTGACCCCCTAGTTACTATGGGCAGGGAATTTGGATGCGTTTTTCCCATAGGGGAGACAGCCCCCATTTGGATCCCTGCCAGTAACCTTAAGTTTTTACCCATCTCCTCTATACAGGAGGATGCCCAAGGATAAGCTAACCAACAAGGAAATAAAAATGGCTATGGTGGCGGAGGCTTGTGTTTAAAAGAGAAAAGCCAGAAAGATAACTACTAACCATCCCCAAGGGCAACCAATCCTTGAGATGCTCTTGTGTTCTCTAACAATTGCAGATGGCCATATATCCAGCTGTTGGCTGTCCTGACCCTCCCAATCCTGGCCATGGCCCTACGAAATCTTCATCGTCAACGGGTGACCTGGGCAGCGATCAGCACTGGCAATGCAGAAATCATCAATAGCATCACAAGAGAAGCTGTCCCTTCGACCTGGTGGCCTGACATTCATTTTGATCACCACCCTATGTCATTATATATGGACTGGTTAATAATTATTTTAATGTTACCTGCTTTAATTGTTCTTTTATTAATTGCTTGTATAGTGGCATTGAATCCATAATTATTGTTAAACAACCACCTTTTGTTATGCTTAGATCTTTTCCAACCACACAGGCAAATAGCTGGATTAGAATAATCCCCACCTCTGGACTCTAAAGTGGCAAAGACTGCTATCCCATCCTTGCATAATGTTAAAGGACTGGTAATGACATTTCCTAGCCTGTTTTTCTATGCCTTCCTTGCATTATATGTGCACTGAAAAGCTCTTATGAGCTTAGCTAGCCAGTTACATAAGATCAAGCTCCAAGTGAATGAATTCCCCCACCACCTCCAGAGGAATCGCAGCCAGAGAAGGGTAAGAAGAGGTGTCAGTCTGACCAACCTAAGACAGGGCCTTCAGCTTCGCTCTGAAGAAGTTCCCAATGACAACTAAGCAGACAAGGTGATCCACCCAACCTAAGACAGGCGGGTTAGCTTGCCATTGGGAGCTGACAGTAAAGCTCAAAGGTCATTTTGATCCCTGTGCTAGCTTAAAGGCAAGTACAAGGAACTGGCTTACTTAAAAGACACCAGGTACCCAGCATTGTTTTGCTGTGTCTGCAATTTGTTTTAAATTTTCCTTGTTTTTCTGGACTATAGTAGAATGGCCTGAGTGTGGGGGCCCATGAGGATGCACGGTGCTGCATGTGTGGAACTCCCAATACCCAGGCTGCTCCCATGTTCTGAAAAGGACGATCTTACGAGATACTAATACTGACTTTTATATATGCCCAGGAATTAATTGAACTGCTTCAGATATTTCTAACTGTGGTGGGACTGATGTTTATTATTGTGCTAGGTGGGGATGTGAAGTAACTGGGACAGGCTCTTGGATCATTCACAAGGGCCCTCCCTATCCTTGTCTGGCAAATCTCCACCCCCAGAGTTGCCTCGAACCCCCTGCATGGCCAATGCTATTCTTACCAATGTAATCCTGTTTAAAAAAAGGGGGGGATCTGTAGGGCACATGGTCAGCAAAGATGGCACTGAGAGGGAGTAGAGTGGGCTGAGCCCAATTTACCTTATGTTCAGTGCATAACCAGCCCGTAAAAGCTTAGGTGCATGATAGGGTGTGACCTTGACAGTGATTGGTTCCTCTTCCTCCCCTGCCACGCCACCCGTTGTTTTTTACTTTAAAAAGGGCTGCTCTCTGTTAATAAACTAGTTTTCTTCCTGCTTGATTTGGCTCTCCGCTGTGTCTGATTGTCTCCCGGGCTGAGGGAGGCTGGGGAACCAGCGAGCACTGCACTTACCTTTCCTCGGACCTGGTCTGTCTTTAGTGACATGGACCAAGACCCAACATCCCACGTTAATTTTTTTTTTTTTATTTTTGTTAGTCGTGGGGCTTGAACTTTGAGCTTGGGCACTGTCCCTGTTCTCTTCAACTCAAGGTGAGTGCACTACCTCTTGAGCTACAATGTCACTTCTGGTTTTCTAGTGGTTTATTGGAGATAAGAGTCTCACGGACATTCCTGCTCGGGCTGGCTTTGAACCATGATCCTCAGATCTCAGCCTCCTGAGTAGCTAGGATTACAGGAGTGAGCCACCAGTGCCCAGCTTTCCTACGTTTATTTTTTTTAATATTTTTTCTTGTGATTGAGTGATTACACAAATTTCACAGTATTGTGAGATAATGATACTTAGTCACAAATACATTCTAACCTTCATGAAGCAAATTGTCTGTATTGTGATCTACAAAGTATGTGAATTCTATGAGCTTTGACAATATAGCTATTTCTTCCACCTTGGGTGATATGGACATTTCTTTCATTTTGCTTAGTGTTAGCTGTTCACTCTATCCCTCTCATTCTCTCTCTCCCATCACTGCCCTTGAGATGGTAAAATCATACTCATTAATGTCCAGCAGCTAATGGGCCTCTCTGTTGTATGTTTTCCCATTTCCCTCTGATTCTGTGTCCTCCTCCTAGCTTCCCACAGATGCGCACATATACATACATACATATATATATGTATATGTATATATATATATATACATATATATATATATGGTCAAAAGCATGGGGTCATTTAATAATCATATGAGAAGATGAGTGGAGATCCTTTGTTTCTCAAATCCTGCTTACTTTGTTGTATCTCCTTACATTTGTATTTAATATGTACATATCAGGGAGACTATGTGTCATTTGTCTCTTTGCCCTTGGCTTAACTCACTCAAAATGTCGTTGTTGTTGTCATTGTTGTTGTTGTTGTTGGCTAGAATTGCTTTGGCTATTCTAGGTCTTTTGTTGTTCCATATGAATTTTGGACTGTTTTCTCCATTTCAGTAAAGTACATCATTAGGATTTTAATGGGAATTGCATTGACTTTTATATCAATTTTGGCAGTATAGCCATTTTCTCTATATTAAATGTGCCTATCCAAGAATATGGAAGGTGTTTCCATTTCCTGGTGTCCTGTATGATTTCTTTCTTTAGGATTTTATAGTTAAATAGGTTTATTTTAGTTAAATAGTTCCTTTACATATTTGGTTAGGTTAATTCCTAAATATTTTATTTTTTTGAGGTTATTGTGAATGGGGTTGTTTCTTTGATTTCCCTTTCTGCTTGTATGTTGTTGGTGTACAGAAAGGCAAATGATTTTGTGGGCTAATTTTGTATCCTGCTACTTTGCCAAATTGGTTTATAAGTTCTAAGAGTTTGGGGGTGGAATTCTTGGGATCATTGAATGATAATATGTCATCTGCAAAAAGGAATAGTTTAACTTCTTCCTTCCATATATGCAGATCTCATTAATATCTTTGTCTTTCCTTATTGCTCTTATGGCTAGGGATTCCAGAACTATATTGAAGAAGAGTGGAGAGAATGGGCATCCTTGCTTTGTTCCCATTTTTAGGAGAATTGGTCTTAGTTTTTTAGTTTTTCCCCAGTAAGTATAATTTTGGCTATTGATCTGTTGTATGTGGCTTTTATTGTTTTAAGAAATGTTCCTTCTATTCTTATTTTCTCCAGAGCTTTTAACATGAATGAATGTTGTATTTTATCAAAAGCCTTTTCTGAGTTAATGGAGATAATCATGTGGATCTTGACCTTGGATCTGTTTATGTGTAGAGCACATGAACAGCAAAGATGGTGCTGAGAGGGAGTTGAGTGGGCAGAGCCCACTTTGCTTTATGTTCAGTGCATAACCAGCCCATGGAAGCTTAGGTGCATGATAGGGTGTGACCTTGACAGTGATTGTTTCCTCTTCCTCTCCTGCCATGCCACCCTCTCTTTTTTGCTTTGTTAAATAACGAGTTTCTTCCTGCTTGACTTGACTCCCGCTGCGTATGATTGTCTCTCGGGCAGAGGGAGGCTGGGGAAAGGGTGAGCAGCCACAGTTACCTTTCCTGGGATCCCGTCCATCTTTTGTGGGATGGACGAAGATCCAACATTGATGTGATGGATTACATTTATTGATTTATGCATGTTAAACCATCCCTGCATCTTTGGGGTGAAGACTACTTGATCGCTTGATCGTAGTGTACTTTTTTTTTAATTGTTATTAATGGTTTTTTTTATTTTTTCATTTTTTTGGATTTTTTACATTCTTTTTTTTTTATTGTGCTTCCATCAGAAAGAATGACATTTCCCCATTTGTTAGGAAATGGAAAGGCTTGGAAACAATTATATTAAGTGAAGTAAGCCAGGCCAAAAGAAACATAGGTCCCATGGTTTCCCTTAATTGCAATATCTAGTACATGTCTGAGTCAAGCAGAAAAGGTCAGATAAGTTGATGTTAGGGAAATTAACCCTAAGATATGAATTCAATTTTTTTTTCTTTCATGTGATTGTTTCTAACACATTTATAAGATTATTTCTTTGCTGCTTTGTATGTCCCTCCCCCACAGTATAACCCCTGCTTTCACTGTATTTGATGTTGGTATAATTTGTGGAGGGGAAGGGGAAAAACAAATGGTTTAAATAGGGATACAGGTGGACCTATTGCAGCAATGAGATGTACAAGTCGTTATGTCGAAAACGAACTTTACAACTTTGGTGCAGAGCGGGGTGAGGGGGGATAGGGAGGAGGAGGGTTTGGTGGGGGAGCAGAGAAAGGATGGGAAGGGATGGGACGGGGAAACAAAGGAGGCGGCTACAATGCTTGATAAGAAATGCACTCATTATCTTGCTCATGTAATTGTAACCCTTCTGTACAGTATTTTCACAGTAATTTTTTTTAAATATTTTTTTCTAGATTCTATTGGCTGAAATTTTATTGAGGAGCTTCTCATCTGTGTTCATCTAGGATATTGGTCTGTAGTTCTCTTTTGTGTTGGGTCTTTTCCTGGTTTGGGGATGAGTGTGATATTGGCTTCATCAAATGAGTTTGGGATTGCTCCCTCTTTCTATTTCTGAGAAAAGTTTAAGGATTATGAGTATTAGTTACCCTTTGAAGGTTGTATAGTATTACATTGTGAATCCATCTGGTCCTGGGCTTTTCCTCGTTGGAAGGCTTCCAATCACTTCCTCTATCTCATTGTAAGTCATTGGCTTATTTAGTTGATTTATTTTTCTTGGTTCAGGTTAGACAATTTCCATTTCTCTAAAAATTCATCCATTTCTGCTAGGTTTTCCTTCTGGAAATAATCTTTATAATTCTTTATTCTGGAAATAATCTTTATCATTCTTTGGATGTCTTGGATATTTTTGTAATTTTTCCTGTGGCATGACTGATCTTATTGATGTGGGTTTCCTCTCTTCTTTTTTTAGTTAATCTTGCCAAAGGTCCATAGATTTTATTGATTTTTTTTAAAAAAACAGCCTTCTTTTCTACTAATTTTATCTATAGTTTTCTTAGTCTCTAGCTCATTCATTTCAGCTCTTATTTTGGTTATCTTGCTTCATCTAGTAAATCCAGTTTCATTTTTTTCATGCTTTTCTAGCAATTCTAGTTGCAACATGAGATTATTTACTTGCCCTGTCTCTATTTTTTTGATGTGTCCACTGATCTCAATAAATTTGCCCCTCAGATCTGCTTTTGGCATGTCCCATACGTTTCATTGTGATGTATTTCATTTTTATTGAAGTGTAGGAACTTTTTAATTTCTTCTTAAATTTCTTTTGTGACCCAGGTGTTGCTCAGAAGTGTGCTGTTCAATTTCCAAGTATTTGAGTAATTTCTACAGTATATTTTGTTATTGAGAACTATCTTGATTCCACTTAGGTTGCAAAGAATAAAGGGGATGGTGTTGGTCCTCTTGTATTTGCATAAATTCCTTATATGAACTATGATATCATCTATTTTGGAGAAAGTTCCAATGGGCTGTTGAGAAGAATGTGTACTGGGTTGTTGTAGGATGGAAAACTCGATATATATCAAATAATTCCTCTTGAGATATGGCATCATTTAATTTGGAGGCCTCTTTGCCAATCCTCTGGTTGGTAGACTTGTCCTTCGTTGAGGTGGAGTAATAAAGTCTCCTAGTATTGTTTTTGGATCTATAAAATTTTGTAAGTCTGAGAGTATTTGATTAACATTGGGTGCACTAATGTTTGGGGAGTATAAATTGATAATGGAGATACATTCTTCTTGGATTGTTCCCTGTATTAATATATACTGTCCTTATTTGTCTTTTTGTAGTGATTTTAATGAAAAGTTTATTTTGTCAGATATCAAGATGGCAATTCCCGCCTTCCTGTTGGTAGAATTTGCATGGTAGATCTTCCTCCATCACTTCACTTGGAGTTTGTGGGTCTCTTGAAGGCAACAAATGGATGGATATTATTTTCTGATCCAATCTGCAGTTCTTTTTCTTTTGATTGGTGAATTGAGCCTGTTAATATTTATGATTATTATGGAAAGATGCATTGTGTTTCCTGTAATTTTCCTGCTTTCCTAAGTCTTTCTTCTTTCCTTTCCTCCTGTGCTTACTAAGTTGTACTTCTAGTGATATATGTCTGATGTGAATCTCTTGATTGTTTTCTTCAGGTTGTATTCCCCTTCTTGATATTTTTTGTAGTGCTGGCATATGGTTTATGAATTCATTTAGTTTTTCTTTATTATTAAAAAATTTCATTTCTCCATCGAATACCAGATTTGCTGGGTATACTGGTCTGGGTTGGCAGATACTGGTTCTCAGGGCTCAGATAGTACTTTTACAGGCTTTCCTTTCATTCTGTGTATGTGCGGAGAGATCTGTAGTGACTCTGATTTTCCCCCCATTATAGTATAGCTCTTTCTTGGTTTTCGTTGCATGCAAGATTGTTTCTTTATTGTTCTGATCTATTATTTTTACTATCATGTGCCTAGAAGTATTTCTCTTGGGATCCTGTTTATTTGGTGTTCTGTATGCTTCTGTTATGTAGGTAGGATTTTATCTTTTAGGATTGGGGAAATTTTTGCTGACAATCTTATTTAATAATTGTTGCATTCCTTTATTGTGGTATTTCTCACTCTCATCCACCCCAATTATATGAAGGTTAAATTTGTTGGCACTGTCTGCTTGTTCTTGGACTTCCTTTTGGCATAGTTTGTGTTTTTTTTCCATATCTGTGACTTTTTTTTCGAGTTGCTGCATTTTGTCTTCCATACCTGATATTCGATTTTCCATTTCGTTCACTCTGTTAAATATGGCTTGCATTATGACTTGCATGAAGGAAATTGATCCATTTATGGTTTCTAAGTCAGTTCTAAGAGTATTAATCTCATCTCTTAGCGAGGTGTGTACTGCATCTATTTTTGAATGCATCTCTTGTTTGAAATCCTCTATCTCTTTTGATTATTCATTTCTTTGTTCTCTAAATTTCTGATCCCTTCTCACTTTAATTCTTGAGTTATTGCCTCTAACCTCTCTTGGATGTAGTGTTTGTATTCCATTTCTTTTTCATTTTCACTAGAGTTCTCTGGGTGGCTGCTGGCTTTTGGATTTTTCTTGTTGTTGTTTGCTTTGCTATCATGGCTACTGATGAATATTCTAAATTTTTATTCTGATTTTTTCATGAGCATTCCGAGATTATTGGAGACCAATGCCAAACTGACTGTTTTGGTGAATACGTGGCTGTCTTTGCTTTGTTCTGGGTTGGTTTCTGGATCAATTGATAAAGATTGGTCTCCTGGGTTGGCTGAGTCTACCTGTTCTTGGTTCAGTTGGGGGACAGGCCAAACTCCAGCTGCTAGTCTGATCAACATAGGGCTTTCAGTTGTCTGCTGGAGATCAGTTCCTGCCTTCAGCAAAGGGCTAGCAGCCTAGACTGCTCATGCTCCTTCCCATGGGTGGTCTTGGCGAAACATGGTGGGCTGGGTGGATTCCCCCAGTTACTGGAGTCTGCTAGGAGTTCCGGATTACAATCAGGGCAGGTTGCCTGAGCTGAGCAATCCCCAGCCCAGGATACACAGGTCAGGCTCTGGTGTGATTTGTGTTCTGGGTTTCTTGCTTGGAACACACAGGTCTTTTGCCATTATGGGTGAGGTTCCTAGTGGGTGTAGAACCTGCTTTCCACATGCTAAGGTATGCGCTCAGCCTCTGACTTCAGTCAGGACAAGTGGGTTATGCAGCTCAAGCACCCAATCCCAGGTGCAGCTGGCTCCTGGTCCCCAGCCCAGGACATGCTAGCTGGGCTCTGGTAGGACCTGTGCTGTCGGGTTTCCTGCCTGGGGCATGCAGTTTGGGTTTCTTCTGCCCCTGGCTGCTGTGGCCTTTAGGGGCTGATCCCAGCTTGAGTGTTCAAGCTCCATCCCAGGGGTGCTTTTGGTCAAGCCTGGTGGGTCACTTGCACAGTTCTCAGTTTCACTGAGACCTGTAGTTCAGATGGTAAGGGGAGGAATCTGTGTCAAGCTCTGGGGCTTACCACCAGCACTGGCCTCCCTTGGGGGGAGGAAGGCTGCTCCCTGTGGAGTACTCACTTATCCTGGAACTGGTTGGGAGCTGTCTCGCAGTGCTGCAGCAGATCACTGTTTCTGTGCATCACAGGTCACTGCCACCATGTTCCATGTTCCCTTGAGATGATTGTGGGCTGGGTCTGGTGATGGTGGTGACTCCAAGTCTGTGTTTCACACCTTCACTGCCTCTGTTTATGCTGTCCAGGTCTGTGATGCAGACATTTTTTTGTGTGCTGGCCTAAGGACCACTGGCTTTGACAGGATGGCGCAGAACTGCTCCAATGATGAGGGGTGTGGAGAGGGTCTTCATGTAAATTCTGAGCTCCATGGTTTCTGTCTCTTTTTGCACTCTCTGGGTCAGCACCAGCACCTTGGGAGTCTTCTGCAGTGACATTCTGCAGATGGACCCCTGTAGTTCTGGGGTTCATCCTGTAATTGTGAGGCTGGTTGGCTTTGGTGGGATGGTGTGGGGCAGCTCCACTGGTGAGGGGTGGGGAATGGGTCTTTGTGCCTGTTCTGAGCTCAGATTTCTCTGTTTACAATCACTGGGTCCAGCACAAGCATCCAGGGAATCTTCTGCGCTGGTGTTCTGCAGACAGCCCATTGTGATTCTGGGGTCTTCAGCAACCCTGGGCCGGGCTGACTGAGGTTTGGCACAGAGCAGTATGGCCAGCAAGGGATGGGAGGAGGGTCTTCACACTTTTCCGTTTTTGTGTAGGTTCTGAAGTTTTTTTTTTTCCTTTTCTTTTTTTCAATTCCTGTTTTTCTCTGGGTGTCTCCTTTTTGCTGTCTTTGGTCTCTTGAGGAAATTGAGCAGTGGAGCTCAAACTCTCTATTTTGTTGGAGAGAGCTGTGGTGTTTCCTACTGTTCTGTTACCATCTTGTCTCCCCCTCCTCACAATTTATATCTCTAGTTAATGAATTTCTCACAGATAAAATATAGAGTCTATTTTGCCTCCTATGTGGAGGTTATAATTTACTTATTATAGGACGTACTATAATATAGCTATAGCTGGGAACTTCAGTCTTTTCTTCATATATGTGATGCAATTTGGGAATCAGTATATTCTTCTTATAGTCAGGGAAGAATGGGGCCAGGAAATTTTCTGAGGAAAGCTCAATAACCCTGTTATCAAATATCTTTAAGGTAAAGGTTTCCTTATCAGTTGTCTACCAAAATGAATACTACCCTCATTGAAAACAAAAACAAAAACAAAAAACAAAAAAACAAAAAAAAAAAACCAAAAATAGAAAGTCACATTCATTTAAGAGTAATTATAATTGCAATTTGGGAAAAAGAAAAATAATTTTAGTAATCTTAAAATGTGTTTCAAGGTTTGAAAATAATTTTTAAGATTTTTATTTTAACTTTTTTCTTGTCAAGCTAATGTACAGAGTTGTTACAGTTACAAAAGTAAGGTAATAAATATATTTCTTGTTAAACTTATTATCCCTTCACTCATTTTTCTGCCACTTTCCCTCGCTCCTATCCCTATCCCGAGTTGTACAGATTATCTCCACCATATTGTCTTGTAAATATCGCTGTTTCATTGGTTCCCCCCTTGTCCTCTGTCTCATCATTCTGTTCCCCTTTCCTTCCCTAATTCAGATAAACATATATACCATATCAGGGTACCAAAATCAAATACAGTGAGAACAAGTAATATACCATAGAGGTAAGAACATTAAACAAACAAAACAAAACAAAAAGAAATAACAAAAAAAAAACAAATCACATATTACTTTAAAAACAACATCAAAGAAAAATGTTTTGTGACCATGTCATACAGTTATTAGTCTTGAAATGTGCTCCAAGGTTTTAAAATAAATTTTAACGTTTTTAAAATGATGATTGTACATGGCACCGGTGGCTCACGTCTGTAATCCTAGCTACTCAGGAGGCTGAGATTTGAGGATCGCAGTTTAAAGCCAGCCCGTGAAGGAATGTCTGTGAGACTCTTCTCTCCAATAAACCACCAGAAAACTGGAAGTGGCACTGTAGCTCAAATGGTAGAGCGCTAGCCTTGAGCTGAAAAGCTGAAGGACAGCACTCAGGCCCAAAGTTCAAGCCCCACAACCAACAACAACAACAACAAAAAGATGATTGCATGGCATAGTTGGAACAGTAATGTTCCATCTCTGCCACTACCAAAAGAGTGGACTTAATTATCTATTCACATTCTGATTAATGAGATGAGTAGTGGTAAAGAGAAATTGTGTAGAATAAATATGGAGATTCTGTGACCTCAAGTCTATCTTCAAGGGGATGACAGGAACGTGAGAATTTCATAGAAAAAAAAAAGTAAAGTAGGTGTTGGCAAGTGCACAGCACAGGGAATTCTGCTCAAGCTGGTGGCCTGCTTGACTGTTATCTCAGTTCCTGGTTTAGTGAGGGGCACTGGAGAATTTGTTACCACTATTACCACTTGAGCAGACACCATCTGCTCTGGGATGTTTGGACCCATTGCTGTTTGAGGGTTGTTCTAGTCTCTTGTCATAAAGATATTTATTGACCAATGGGAAAGAAATGAGGTAACAAGTTTGATTAGAAATGTGTGCACTACCTCCATATGTAACTGTAACCTCTCTATACATCACTTTGACAATAGGATTAATTTAAAAATATAAGTGATCACCAAAAACTAAAATGAAATGTAATTTTAGGTCCTTATGAATAATGGTCTAAACAAATTTCATTGTAACAAAATTTAGTGAACAAACAAAACTTACTGGTCCTATTTTTCATAAGTATTAGTAAACAATTGCTTTAATTACTTCCAAGTTGATAAGATACTATGAAAAATATGAGTAAGAGTCAAAGAAAAATTATAAAACTTCCTTTTAAAGATTATAATCTGAGTATTGTGTGTCTGTATATTGTAATAAATGCAGTAACTGCAGAATACACAGAGAACATATTATACATTTTTGATTAATAACAACTTGGACATTTCAGATATATTTTTAAAAGTGAATCAAAATGTTTTTAAATCAAGTTTTCCTTTTGTTTAAAGAATCTGAAAAATGTGAACATTTAAAGCTTTTCAACTCTCATTTGAAATAACCTTTCAAAATGTGTAAGCATAGGTTGAAAAATCATAGATGTAAATACCTTTAGCTTGTAAAAAATGAGAAACAATTTTGCAGTGCTAGGTCTGAAGGTAGAGAAAAATTCTGTGTGTTCAAATTTATATACATCCAAAAGCTGAACTCATATGATACAAGTATCAAATATATGAATGCCACAAAGGAACTTAGTTTCTAGTTCCCTGCTCTCACAAAGGCAGCGTTATATTTTCAAGTAGTTATTGTTAAATAAGGGCATAGTTGCCTGAAATTTTAATACGATTAAATAGTTGTAAGGATTAGTAAGCAGAAGCTAAAAGCCATGCTTTTTCCTCCACCGTTAATCCAGAAGGAAAACAGAAAAAAAATTGATCTTCATATAGTAATTTAGGCTTAAAAGTTTTTCATATGTTTTAAATTATTGTAGTGTGGCTCAACACATGAGTCCCTATATATGTTAGTAAATTTGTGTGTTTGTGTGTGTGTTTGTGCCCACATGCTTCTGTTGGTGTGTGTATATGTGTAGGAGGCACCTGGGCTTAAACTCAGGACCTGCGCTCTTACTTAGCTAGTTTACACATGATTGGTGCTCTACATTTTGAGCCATATCTCTAGTCTAGCTATTTGCCAGTTAATTTCACATGGAGCTCTGAATAATGACCCCCCCCCAAATCATAGCTGCCTGAGTATGATTACATTCTTAAGCCACTAATACCCAGAAAGTTTTGTAATTTTTTTTGCTAATTTAAAGCCTCTGTCCTAAATAAAATCTTAGGTATGTCTATTCTCTGAGATAATGATATTATTCATGAAAAGAAACTTCTGAAATAAATGTTATGTTACTTGATGTTTAAGTTTGTGTGTACTTATGTTTAAATATGTTATCACTAAATTAACCGAATATTAAATTAAAAATGATCGGTCATTTTCTTCTAAGAAGTAAGGATGTATTTAAGGTGGAGTTGGAATCTTAGGAATAGATTAAATATATATGCAAGTGAAAATAAAATGTATTCATAAGAAACAGTTCTCCAACTGAAAACATTTTCAAGATGAGATATTCAGTGGTTGATTAGAAGGAACAATGAGCATTGCTGAATTGTTTGCGAAAAAGAAAAATAGGAAAAATTCTCTGCAGAAAACTGTATCTAACCTACTAAACACCGTGCACATTAAGAATAAAATCCAAATTGGAGAAGTGTTGGTCTGGAGAATTTAAGTAGAATTGAGTGACCACTGTTGATCAAATTCACAGCAGAACCTTTGAACTGGCTACTGACACTGCTCTCTCCTTGTGGGTGGATTTTTCAATGCTATTAATCTTTCTTTTCTACTTTTCATCAAAGTACCCAGACAATGAGACCATACCATATTTATCCACATAAATCACTTTTTTCCCAACAGTACCTTAATATTACTTTGTTTTAAACTGTAAATACAGGTGAAGGAAGTGAACTAGTCTGGTCTAGAACTTGTAATGTACTCCAGGGTGACGTCAAATTCAAATTATGATCATACTCTCTCTGTCATTTGAGTGCTGGAATTACCAGTGTGCACCCCCATGCCTCACTCAAAAGTAATGTATTTCAATATTGACTCAATTTGAATATAGGCAAAGGTGCTAATTTGTCTCCTGTTATCAAATTTCTCATTATGATTGGCATTATAAAATACAAATATCAGGAAACCATTAACACATACTGTTAAATCTGCTAAATACACATAATATTTAAAAAATTTCCATAAAAACAGACTTCTTGAATGTACTTCACAATACAGTGTATGGCATTTAATTTTGCTCTAATTATTTTTTGCTCTTTGCAGTTGTACAACACACATAGTGGTGTTACGAACGAGTCCTTACATAACACATAATACATGATGGGAAGATTAATCTGTGTTTGGGCAAAACTAACTGCACAAGTTCAGTAACCAGTAACTAATGTAGCATATATTTTATATATATAAATTTTGCATAGTTAAATAACAGGAAGAATTTTTTAATGTTATTATATTATATGACAAAACACCATGGATTATATGCTATGTTAATCATAACCTTATTGTTAATATTAATTACATATCAAATCCAGTTACAAAAAGGTTTAATATTTCCCAATCTTTCTTCCTTATACTTTATTGTTTATTTTATTATGAATGACTGTATTTCCACAGACTACTGATCACAAGTATATGAGAGAAGATCATTGTCTTGTTTCCAGTATTTGTGTAAATTCCAGTAAGTTCACTATCAGCTAAAGTTTCATGTTAATACCAACTTGAGCTACTGATCTTCCACCTCTAATTTTCTGAGGCTGTTGACCATGGGAGGGTGTTACATTTGGTCACGTGCATTTTCTTAAACTGTTTATATGAACAGTCACCTTTGTTATGCTAGTCACCTTTGTTTGGGGGGGAGGGTGAATTGGAAGTAATTGATCAATTTTTCATCTTTGGAAATTATATTTGCCATTTGTTAAAAATATGCTGGTTAATTCTAAGGAGTGTTTTCTGTTTGATTTTGACCTCTAAGATCTTGGAGGATGTTCCTCTTGACATCTTTTCTTTCCAGCTATTTCATACTAATCAAATAATATTATTTTAAAATATTTGATGACATTCATGAATGAGATATTTTGGTATTAATTTTTATACAAATTATTTACAGTACAAATTCAATTTGAGGAGCATGGGTCAAATGGTAGTTTGTTTACAAAGCTGAAAACTCTTAAATTCTAATCCCACAACAGCTTAACGACATATACACAAACATGTATTTTTTATTTTATTCATTTTTTTCATGATTAATGACCTTTTGGGTATTCTCAAGCTAACCAATCTTTTTGAAATTATCAGTTTTGTTCATTCTGTTTCTTTACCACAGATGATTTCTATGTTTTGTTCTTCTCACTTTGGGTTAACTTGCTGTTGTACATTTTTAATTTTTTTATCTTAAAATTTGTAAAGGAATTGCTATTCAACAAAGTAGTTTATAAATGTGATGAATCTTGATCAATACCCCACCTTTCATCATTCTCTCCATCTCTCCCAATCTTGCCCCTTTCTTCAGTTTTCTTAATTTTATTCCATGATAATAATTTTATTCTTAATTTATTCATTGAACTTTGTTACTACATTTCTGTCTTCATGAAAATTAAATAAATATTACTTTTTAAAAAGTTTCTTTCTAATTCAATAATGTAAAATGATTAATATGCTTTGAAATAATAGATTAGATGCATTTCAAATCTTTCCATGTTCCTTTTGTATATTTCCCATGTTTCAATATATTTTATAGATCATTTTCAAATCTACTTCAATCCCTAGTTTCATTTAAAACATACAATTTCGATGTTAAATTTGAAGGGTTTCCTAAACATCTATTTGTCTTTAATTTCTAATTTCTTTCCATGGAGGAAAGATAAACACATACTCTGTTAGATTTCTAGCTTAGGAATTTATTAAACTTGATGCATTAATCTTTTTTCACATACAATTAAATGTATCAGTCCTAGGACTTTGTATCAGTCCTAGGACTAGAATTCAGTACTGTATACTGTCCCTGAGCTTCTGTGCTCAAGGCAAACAGGAACCACAGCTCCTGTTGTAGCTTTTTAATGATTAAATGGAGAGTCTTACAACACAACAGCAACAGTGATACTCACTAGACACTATGTTGGAAATGAGCTTTACAATTTGAGAGGGAGGGGAATTGGGGGAAAAGAAAGTGACAGAAAATGGGGGAGGGGTAACACTTCAACAAGAAATGTACACAGTACCTTATTGTAACCCCTCTGTACATCACCTTTAAAATGAAAAAGAAGAAAAAAAGAAAAGAAAAAAAGAGTCTCACATACTGTCCTTCCTAAACTAGATTTAAACCATGATCCTTAGATCTGAGCCTCTGGCCCACAACAAAAGAATGTATTTTGAAAATGTTGAATTAAGCAAATTTTGCAAATTAGCAAGTCAGTTTGGTTGTCAGCATTAAAATCTATGAACTGTTTTCTTCTAACTGTTCTATCAATTACTGAAAAATAGCTGTTACAATCTCCAAGTAACATTGTAATTTCTGTATTTCATATCATTTTTACTCTGTTAACTATCCTATTATCATTATGGAAGAATAAAGAAAAGAAGAGAATAACATACAGAAGCCATTAAACTCATGAAAGGATATTATTAGAAAGAATATTTGAAGGGAAAGCATAATGATTTCAGACAAAAAAGAAGAAATATTTCATCAACTTTTTGAAAACACATGAATATGCATTTAGAAAACAATAGCATAAGTAAATACAAATCATAGAGAGAAAAATACAGAAATGAAGCTTTAATTTAAAATTTGTTTCATACTTACATATAATAGAAAACAATCATACAAATTTGAATTAAAACACAGAGATAGTAATTTGTATATTTAAAATAAAGTATGATCACATCATATATCTAGAATGATTACAATAACAAAATTACATTGATGATGCTTTGGGGGAAATGGCATGTTATCCATTGTTAGCATTAATGTAAAATGATTCAGTATTGGACAAGTTTTGGATGCTTCTTACAATTACTTAGCATCTGCAAAATCTGGAACCTATCCAGCTGTAGTAAAACAAAAACAGACAAACAAAAAACTGATTAACAAACTGTGGACCCAAATTGCAACTGAATCCTCCTTTACTTAATGGAATAAGAATTTAAAACCACAGGGTTACCAACAAACAGAATTTTGGATTTTATAGCTATTGAAAATATTATTCTGTCAATATGAAACTTCAAAAGAGGTAAAACTAATATGTACTGAGAAAAAGTTGTAACAGTGGTTGCCTCTGGGGCGGGACAGACTGAAAATTGAAGACTGGACAAAACAGTTATTTGTATTCTTTAGCACCACAAGAATTCACATTACACAGACATACGTATTTGCCTAAAATGAGCTACTGTATAATCAAGATATTTGCATTTTGCCGGGCAGTTGTGGCTCACACCTGTAATCCTGTCTAATCAGGAGGTTGAGATCTGAGGGTCACAGTTCAAAACCAGCCTGGGGAGGACAGTCCATGAGATTCTTATCTCCAATAAACAACCAGAAAACCAGAAGTGTCGCTGTGTGCAAGTGGTAGAGCGCTGACCTTGAGGTGAAGAGCTCAGGGACAGGGACAGACACTAGGTCCAGAGGTCAAAACCCATGACCAACAACAACAAAAAGAAAATTGTGCATTTCATTTAATGTAAAATCTACTTTACCTGTAAAGAAATCCTTTAATCTATTTTAAATTATTTGTGTTGGACTTTAGGCAGAATTAGATTACTGTTAGCAATTTATTTTGATTAGCAGCTCAAACAGTAACTACTGAGAGATGATTAAGGAGAAAAATTTTAAAAAGTGAGGACTATAAAATGTAAGCTAGGTAAAATTGCTCTAAACTGTATATGTATTTCAATTAAAAAATAAAGTGTTAAAAAAGAGAGAATAGATGAACAAGTGATAACCATTTCAGAGAAGTAATTTCTAAAGCTTAGTATTTACAAAAAATCTACTTGTCTTTCCCTGTCTGTCCTTGTCTCTGTCTCTCTCTGTGTCTGTCTTTTTCTCTCTGAGAAAGCTAGTAAGGACATTGGTGTACTCTTGGAACCACTTTATCTGTCAAGATTCTTCTTCCATCATTGATTTGCAACATTTATTTCTTTGCACCACAAGATTGATGTTAAAACTACATTAGGCATTTCTTTGATGTGGAGTAAAAATTTTGCTTGCACTAAAGTTATGGCCAACATAAAGACTGATGTTTTGTTTTTGTCATGACACAAGGGCTGTCTTACCATAAATACTCTGGGTCTGACACCTACTAACCAAGAATAATGTTGGTAGTAGAAAGTCACAGGGAGAGTTAAGAGCCTGAACATTCTACATACATACAAAAAGCAAAAAGTACCTAATAAAAGCAGCATGCATTGGCCTTATTACAGTTTTTATTTTATTTTAATGAGATAAGAATATTAACTGTGCTATCATTCTGTGTATAAAAACTTTGCATTTTGATATAAAATGGGGACAAAAATCCTTGTCAAATATTAATCACTTTTTTACAGATCTTAAATATATATACATACTTCTTTCTCCTTTGGATTTCAAAACAACTACAGCTCTCCTTTTATATTATAAGATGAATTATTTTATAACAAAACATACAGTGTAAGTGATCTAAGTGTACACATGAAAGCTTATCCCATCATAATTCTAGACTTACTTTTGTAATATCCTCCCACAACATCTATGAGAAGCAATATAACTTCAAGTTCTATAAATAATTTAAAAATACACATAAAATTTTATTTCATAACATTTATAAATACCAAATGATATATAGATATAAACTTCAAATATTTCATTTACTAATCAACATTTCTTTCAAAAATATATAATGGTGAGGAAAAATGGGACAAATAATAATTTACTTATATCTGGATCCAAAACAGGTGGATCTGACTTCAAATTACATTTCCGTGAAAATTCATTGTCATGCTTAGAAAGACTAAGAACCTAAATGTTAACACTATAAAGTATGTATACTTTCTATTAATTATTTTATTTGTACAAATTTATAGAAATCGGTGTACTAAATGAATAGAGACGTACAGAGTAATAGTCAAGACATAATTCTCATTTCTACCTTAGAGTTTTTAAATTTTTTCATCAGCGCATTCTAAGTGTATTTTTAATATACTCTTAAATATATTGATGGAATGTACTTCTCAAAAAAATGTAGATTATAATTTTCATAGCTTGAAACCTAGTACATCAAAAGTTAGAACGTAAAGTCTAGTACCAATGATTCACACCTGCAATCCTGAGATCTGAGGATTGAAGTTTGAAGCCACTCTGAGCAGTAAAGTCCATGAGAGTCCTATTTCCAATTAGCCACCAAAAGTTGGAAGTAGAACACTGATTGAAGTGGTACAGCACCAGCCTTGACCAATAAAGCTAAGAGACAGTGCTCAGGCCTTGAGTTCTAGACCTAGTACTGGCACAATACCTGTGCATGCCTGCATGTGCACACATACACACACACACACATACACACATGCACACACAGTATAACACAACACAAAGTTAGAACCTAACTACTATGGTTAGATGATCATTGCGTTAGAAGTAAATCTCAATTCTTCTGATTTAAACAGGAAATCTTTACATTATTTTATGGCGTTCTTGTATTTAAGGAGACTATGATTTTATCAATGTATTTTCTTTATGAGATGTACATTTCTGTTAAATCACAAAATATTTGTATTAGAAAGAATTATCTGCACCAAATTGTCCTTCATCCTGCAATGCCACAAGTCAATAATAAAGCTCTGAAATGTCAGGCAAAATGTCTAAATTAAATGAAGTAAATTGAGTCTGTAGTTGCATAGGCAACAACAAAATATGTAAAGCGCGTTTCTTATAGTACTGAGGCAAAATATAACAAGTCAGTTTGGGATTAGTTCAATTGTTATGATAGCATTTTTCTTTTAAATGATTTATTAACATAAAATTGCACACACTTGTGATGCACCATATAGTCTTTTCACACATT
Source organism: Dipodomys ordii (assembly GCF_000151885.1). Taxonomy (NCBI): domain Eukaryota; kingdom Metazoa; phylum Chordata; class Mammalia; order Rodentia; family Heteromyidae; genus Dipodomys; species Dipodomys ordii. The sequence continues at coordinate 1,134,634 of NW_012267361.1, forward strand.
TATACATTAAATAATGGTCAAATCAGGAGAGCACATCTATCTCTTCCAACATTGTTTGTGGCAAAAGCATTTAAAATGTTTACTGTTAGCTGTATTCATATAAACAGCAAAGAGCACATTATCCTATGTATCCCTGACTAATCACACAGCATATGCTCCCAGCAGTACACTCATTAGTGCTTACTTAAAAAACTTGAGGCATTGATGCAGCATCACAACACTTCAGATTTGTGATCACTACAGAGTATTATTTATTATTATTATCATTGGCATTGGTACTACTATTTATATACCGGGTTTACTTATTATGCTTACTAGTTGAGCCATAGTTCTACCACTTCAGTTCTGCCACTTAAGTCATACTTCTACCATTTGAGCCAGGCCTCCAGCACTGCTCTTTTGGTGATTACTTTTAGGGACAAAATCTAATAGACTTTTATGACCAGGCTAGGCTCCACTCATGATCTTCTGAATCTGCTTCCTGGGTTACTAGGATTATATGCATGAGCCACAACTCTTAGCTTAAATACAGAGTGTTTCAGAAACACTCCGAGGTAATGAAATACAGAAAGAACAAACAAACAAAAAAACTTCGTGGAGTTAAATGAGAAAGCTTTTGAGTTTGCAATATCTCAGCTTCCCAGGTCCTGTGGAACTTGAACCCACGATTGCCAATTCTCAGTCAATAATGAAGTTGACCTTGAGATGGGGAGCAAGCTGGTATGATTCCATTTTGAGCTTTGCCTTTGTTTTAGGGATTTTGGACTCAATAAGCCTATTCCCAGAATGAAAATAATGTATCTGGTCCCCTTCCCCTTAACAACCTAACCACCCTTGATTGTTCAGTTAAAGGCTGACTGATAAAACAGATAGGTTGTAATCTTGCTCAAACTGGCCACACCATGTGCTTATGGTAAACTCTGCCTTTTGCTCACCAAGAGGTAAACCCTGCCTTTCCAGCTAAATTTACATACCACTTTAAACCAAAGTGATAGGCTGGTTTAAACAGCCATTACATACAAACTGTAACCTCATTGGCCACCTGCATTTGGTCTGGCATGACTGTACAATCCTTTGTGTGTGTTACAATCCCATTGGTTACATGTGTGTGACCGGGCTCAACCTCATGAATTTTGCCTTTAAAAACCAGAGTATGTGGGCCACTTGGGGTTGTAGTACCAGTTCCTGAGCCTGTGCTGCAGCCTTCACAAGTCAGTGTAGGAACCTTCTCAATAAAGTTGCTTCTTTGTTACCAACTTTGTTGCGGTGGGCTCTGTCACTTGGGATGACTAGGTGGGCTTCCCTATCTGAGTAGGGGTCTTCCTACTGCAGTAGGACCAAGAATCATTTTTTAGCGATGGTGTCTGACCTCCACTATACCAGACAGTTAAGTCAAATTGCTCAGGGTATTTAAAGGCAAGATCCATGTGTTTGTGTGCTGGGGGCAGGGGGAACTTGCAAGTGGTCAGTGACAGTTTCATAATTGATAAAGAAGCAAGTTACAAAACATAACTAGCAGGTAGTGATTACAGATGGCATCAAAGCAAAATAAGGTAGCTGAGCCCAAACAATTTCCTGCAGACATCTTGGTGCCTAGGGAAGAGATGGGGGCTGTGCACCCAGCTCCAAGGTCTGGAGCTGAGGCAAGCCTTCCTTTGAAGTTCAGATACCTGCCTCAGTGGAGTGTGATCTAGGTAGGATCTGTTTTAGCCTCAGGAAAACATTATCTTCCCAAATGACCTAGAGGTAAGGTAAGCCATCCTTAGAAATAGAGATGCCTACCTCAGCCATCACTGAGCTTAACTCTCTACTGTATTCCATCCTTTATCTTTGAAATTTAACATTTGGCTCTATTCTTAATCAATACAAATGGTCAAGTTTCAGTAACTGTCAGACTGCAGTCTTGTTCTATTCCCAGGGTCTGTACCTACGTTTCTCTGGTTACATGTGTAGTAGGAAGACCTCTACTCAGGCAGGCAAGCCCACCTGGTTGTCTGGAGTGACAGAGTCCACCACAACAAAGTTGTTAACAAAGAAGCAACTTTATTGAGAAGATTGCTACACTGACCGGTCAGGACCTCAGCACAGGCTCAGGAGCTGATACTGCAACCCCTAGCTGCCCACATACTTTGATTTTTAATTCACGAGGTCGAGCCTGGTCACACACAGGTGACTGATGAGTTGTCACACATACAAAAGATTGCAGTTATACCAGACCAAATGCATGTAGCCAGGAGGTTACAGTTTGTCACATAATGTCTGTTTAAACCAGCCTATGGCTTTTGGTTTAAATGACTCACAAATTCAGTGGGTAAGGCAGAACTTATGGTAAACATGCACAAAAGGAGGAATTTAGTGGAGTTTACTGAAAGCATGTGAAAAAGGCAGAGTTTACCTTAAGCTCCTGATGTTGCAAGTTTGAGCCAGATTACAACCTATCTATTTTATCAGTCAGTCCTTAACTGAACAATCAAGGTGGGTTAGGTTGTTAAGAGGAGGAAGACCTAGAGGCATTCTTTCCATTCCAGAAATTGGGCTGGTTGGACCCAAGGTCTAGTTAACCTTTTTTTAAAGTTTTTTTTTTTTTTTTTCTCCAAAATCCCGAAAACAAAGGCAAAGCCTGGAAAGAAGCTGTACCAGCTCAAGTCTCCTCTCAGGGCCTACTTCAACATGGGACTTGTTTGTCCCAGTTAAATTTCCTTCTTCCTTGGTCTAATCAATACATTATCTGCTTTATTTTGACCTGGCAATAACAATTTCACAGTTTACATTCTTTCTTTTGGGGGGATCATCACAAGTTTACTCTCACGGTCTCAAGTACCAACAAAAAACAGCCCTCAACATTTTTTTTTCTTATTTTATTTTATTTGTAAACATACTGTACAGAGGGTTACAATTACATGGTCAGGATAATGCATACATTTCTTAACAAGCATTGCAGCATCTTCCTTTGTTTACCCTTCACATGCCTTCCCAGCCTGCCTCCTAACCTCCCACCCATTCCTCCCCCCCCTCTCCCCGCACAGATGTTGTAAAGCTCTTTTTCAACATGACAACTTGTACTTCTCATTGTTGCAACAGGTCCACCTGTATCCTTAAACGACTTGTTTTTCCCCATCTCCTCCACAAGTTATAC
>NW_012267361.1:1144074-1176928 GCF_000151885.1 Dipodomys ordii
AGAGGGGGATGCAGTGATGAGGCTAGGTTCTGGGTAGAGTTGAGGCCTTTCAACAAACAGTAGCTTTTCTCTGGGGCTAGTTTGTGAAAAACTCACAGAGCCCAGCCTGGAGCCATTCTCAGGGTTTCTGTTTACTGAATTTCAATTGATTGTCGAGGCTGCTAGAGGGAGGGACAGCCTCTGGCTCTGATTACCCAATGAAGAAAGCCACTCCTAGGGCTGGAGCCCGAGCTGGGTGACTTTTCCCTGGGTGGAGCTGAGTCTGGTAGGTCACTCTTCCATTAAATGACTCATTTTATTCCAAGGCCTGAGTTGGAGCTAGCAGCTCCTCTGAGATTTGTCGGTATCCAAGATAGAGATCTCCGGTACTGGGGGGGTGGGAGGGGTGGCCTTCCCTCCTCTGCTCCCTGAGAAGGAGTGAGGACGTAGGGCTTCTAGTCACACTGATTCTTGGTTCCTGGGTCGTCTCTGGTCTGCGAACTGCAGGATGAAGATGTCCGTTCCTTGTCGGTTCTTGTTGGTGTTGAGTAGATTCTGCTTGCCCACTGTGTCTGGCTCCTTCCTCCTGGACTCTCTATGGCTCAGGTATGTTGCCCTGCGGTCACCGCCACCACCACTGCCGCCGCTGCAGCGGCTGCCAGCAAGGGCTCAGATGTGTCTCCTTGCCTGGATTTTCCCTCTCTGGCCTGTCTCTCTGTTCTTTGATGGCACACTTGGTGTGATTTTCTGGCTTAGGAGTGTTCACTGGAACTCTAAAACTGCTTCCTATGTGAGAGCTTGTTTTAGATTCCATCTTCTCTTCTGCCATCTTCCCGGAACTCCCCAGGCCTCAAAATTTTATACAAATATCTGGAAAATAAATATTATTTAAAACTAACATTAATGAGACTGGACAACTGCTTAATAGCAGTTGCTGAAACAACAAGCCAACATTGACTTAGTTGATTCTGGGCTTCTATTCTATTGTAAAGTTTCTAATTGGTTCCTTTGTGTTGCTACAGTGCTCACCAGCATCCAACTCCTGCACTTTGTGGAAATCAATTATTAGGGAAAACAAAATTATGCCTTACACATTTAAATACTGCTAGTTTTATTTTTCTTTTGAGAGAATATGACTGAAAAATTCTCATGTAAACAATGAGTCAGGAAAAATTTAGAACAATTTATATTATTCTTAATAATTAGTGGTTGACACAATCTAGGCAATCTGAAGATAAAATAAAAAATAAGACTATGCTACATTGTTAGCCACAAACACAATAAACAATCAAGGTAAATAATTTATTTCACAGTAATAAAAGCAGCTCTGCTTATTACTAAGGCTTCCCTACCTTATGAAATGCTCTTGCACCCTAAAACATTATCCTCAACATCTTTGTGCAGAACTGTGCATACGTGTGCACTAAAGATTGATAAAAAATGGTCAGGAAAACCTATTAGTCAGGGTCCTTGGGAGAAACTGAACAAGGGTTTGAATAAACAGCCTAAGGAATTATTGTAAGGATTGACTATGGCTTGATTATGGACAATATTACATGTAAATCTGCAGTGTAGATGGTAGGTTCAAGACTATATAATGGATGTGCTTTCAATCCATAAGGCATAGAGAGAAACAGAGACAGGGACATAGGGAGAAAGACACACAGAGAAAGACAGAGAGACAGATATGCAATCATACAACTAGAGTGACTAGAGATTCTCTCTTGCTCAGTCTTCAGCTGTTTGGGTCAGGCCCAACTACACTGAGGAAAGCAACTAGAATGCTCAGAGTTCATAGCTATTTTAAAGTTAATTTCATTCAAAATCATCTTTCAAGCTGCTAAATAAAATTGATCTTCAAAAACAGCCATTTCCTTTTGAGAACTAAAATGGAATTTTGTAGGAAGCAGTTGCCTATGCATTCTAGAAATGAAGTATGTTGAAAATGTCTCAGGATTTTGGGGTACTATATAGATGTGAAGTTCTGAGGTCAAAAGGAATTCAGCAAGCCTGAATTTTACTTTTAGTTCTGCAAAAGGGTGTGCCACTTGTAAGGTCGGTTCCTGGATGGCTAACAGACCCCACCCAGTACCTGGGTTACCTAGGCAACTGGGACACCTGGAAGACGTCACAGCTGCATCCGCTAAGGTCACATCTGAATCTGATGTGGCCACACCTTTCTCCTACCTGGTCCCAACTCTTATCTTGTACCACTTCCCTTTACCTGGACACACCTTTCCCCGCCTCTACCTTCTATAAGGCCTAACCCAGGGCCAGACACCCTCTTTTGCCAGCGGCCTAGAGTGCCAACCTTGCTTGGTCCCAGCAGGTCTACTAAATAAACTATCCCTTACGTGAATATCATGTGTGTGGTGCTGTTCTTACTCAGCTACCTCTTTTTAAAAACCTAACACTACCGACATTTGGAAGCCAAGTAAACAAGTGTGCTGGAAGGGAGAGTCTGCCCAGGTTTTATCCCTCATGCATTACTGCCCCTTGTTTCAATTGGTCCAAACTTAAGTTCACACTCCTGTATGACTGGCTACATTAAAAGGGTTTTGAAGTTTATTTAAGTAATCGCTCAAAACCAGGACATTTGCCCAAAGTAGGAACTTGTTAGGGAAACAAGGGAGGTGGCTTAATTAAAATAGCTTCTTCTAAGATGGTGACTAATCTTAAAAATGTCAGTGCTTCTGTCAAGAATCACTCTGACAGAAAATATTTTAACTTCTATAGGTGGAAATAATCAAATTATAGTTACTAGACAGGCACTTATGTGTCCTTGAAATAAAAAAAAAACATACATTTGTAGAGATATACACATGCAATTTTATGTGGAGTTCTTACTCAATTCTATGTGAAGTCTGGTGCATGTACAGTCCATAGGAACGATCGCTTCAAGCACATTTCCCTCCTTTCCTGTGGTCATTTAGAACCTTTTTCCTTGCCATGTACTATTTTATTCACTGGGTTCATGTGAGTCTTTATTGTACCTACGTCTACAGATCAAAGATAAAGTGTTTGTTCTTAAAGTACCTATAAAACTGTGGAGACAGAGTAGGGAAAAAAAATGAATACTTGTTAAGACGATCTTTCTTAGTTTCTGTTTCCTAACAAAGCTACAATTCAGGTCATCAGGGTTCAAAAGACATTTTAACCTTGCAGAAGAGTGAGTTCTTCAGGCATTGCTTCTTATTTGTTCTGTATTTTTTTCCTAAATGAGAAGTGGAAAAAGACAGTTGTATAGTACAGGAATTAAACATTGGTTTCCATATAAGGAAGAAGATTGTCTCAAATTTGCAAATCATTGTTCATAGCTGCCAGTATCAATTATTTTATCTCCCTTCGAGATTGAAGCCAAGGCCTAGTCCATTCGTAATATGTACACAACACACACGTGCGTGTGCACACACATGTACAAATGAGTATGTACAATATATACAATAAATAAATATACATATATATACACAAATACATAACCTGCTTTCTTATAACAAAGTGAAAATCAGCAGCTCTTCATACTATTTTTTTTTTTTTGGTTGAGGAAAGGAAGTCCTAGGTTTTAAAATTAGGGCTTTCATGTGTCAGGATGTTGCTCTATTACTTGAGCCAATGCCCCAACCATTTTTGCTTTGTTTTTTTCAGATAGAATCTTCAATTTTTTGCTATGCTGGCTGCAGGCAAAAATCCACCTACTTATTCTTTTGATATCTAGGATCACAAGTATATACTCTCATGTTGTTCTTATTTGTTTCAATGGAGTCTTGCTAATATTTTGTCCAGGCTGGTCTCAAATAACAATCATCCTGCATAGTAGGGATTATAGACATAAAGCCACTATGCCCAGGCAGCTTCTCCTACCATTTTAAATATAGTATGTGTAGATTTTCACTTTTCCCAACTGCTCTCACACTTCATAGTTACTTATAATTATTGTAGTTATCAGTTTCTGTGCTAAGTAGAAATTGCTTTGATAACAGAAGATTACTTTAATTCTTACAATAAGAAGTAGCCAACTCAAAAATGTATAGTTTGGTAGATAAGCTTACATCAATTGACAATTCTTATTACTTCAAATATCAATTTTAGTCTTTTCTGGGTTATGTTATTTTTTGTGTTTCTTTCCCTTTGTAAGAGGGAAAATAGGAGATAGCATCAAATTTTAGTTGAATCATTTAAATGAATAATTGGTCAACTTCAAATATCATTTCTAATTATGAAATCATTCCCTAGGGTTGGTGTAAAATCTAGTAGTGGATACTACAACAGATTTATACCATACTTTCCCCAATCTCATTCACTGTATTTTATCTCTGTTGTAAACTTTTTTCATTTGTATAGAGCACCATCATGTCAATTAATTAATGTCTGTTCTGCTCCTTTCTTTGTACACATTCCAAAGGCAGGCACTGCATCCAGTAGTCCCTCATCACCTTGCCATTGTACACGTGTTGCCAAGTTCATCATTTATCTTCACATACTGTCTGTCTTTCTGCCTTTCACAGTCAAACTTCAGATCCCATGTGGTATTCAATATGTATGCCATAGCCAGGAATTGCAACACACCTCAATTAAGCTTCACTTCACTACTCTACTGTTTCTGTCCTTCCAAAGAGAACTTAGTGCCTTCTGCCTCATAATTCTCCTTAAAGCGCAGGGGTATTTCTCATCATTGGTGGCAACAGCATGCACTATTAATGAATATTATCTCAATGGATGCTGCAATGTTCAACTCTCACTATCAATAAACCTGAACAGAAAGTTTCATAAAATTTTACCATTTACAAATAGCAAAGCCTGATAAATCACCCAGGAAAGAAACCTATATTTCTATATTTAAGAATGATCATCAATCATCAGCCTGTAAGAATAACATAGTGTTCAAATTTAGATTGCTCCAGATTTGCGTTATTCCTATTAAGAATGTGCAGGAGGAAGTTAAGTACTGGTGGCTCATGCCTGCAATCTTATCTCCTCAGGAAAAATGCAATGGATGTAGTTCAAAATCAGTTCAGGCTGGAAGTCTGTAAACTCCATTTCTAAAATAATCATCAAAAAGCCAGCTTGTAAAATGTGACATAAGTGGCAGAGCAACAGCTGAGAGAGCTAGCTGAGGAAGTGCAAGATCCGGAATTCAAACTCCAATACCAGCCATACCTCCCCAAACCAACTTCAATATAACAAATAAATAATGTGAAGGAGTTAGAACAGAGATGAGCTGAGTGTTTGCTGTGGCCTTCATCACTATTATGTTTAATGAGTGAGCACATTTTGGCGTAGAAAATGTGGTCATTTTCATGCAATGGTGATGTACAGAGGGGTTACAATTACATAAGATCATGAGTACATTTCTTTTCGAACAGTGTTACCCGCTCCCTCATTTTCTCCCACTTTTCCTCCCCCCCTCACCAAGTTGTAAAGTTCATTTCCAACAAATGTCTAGTGAGTATCGCTGTTGCATGGGTTTATCCTTTGTCCCATTGTTTCTGTGACTCCCTTTTCCTGCCCCAAATCAGATAAACGTATGTACAAGAGAAATGGTACCAAAATCATAAATAGTGACCACAGGTAATAAACCAGACAGTGAAGGGAGGAGGGGTAGAAATAATGAGGCAAACAGTACACTAAAAAGAAAAGAAAAGAATAAACCCTTAGTTTCCATCTCTTAGAGTTCATTTTGATTAGCATCATTTTATATCATATATTCATAGTTATTGGGCTATTGTGATCCTCTGCTAGGACTATCCTAGGCATATACTGATTGTTACAAATGAAAAACATGGAGGCTAAGTTTCTTTGGGTTGGCTCACTTCACTTAATATGATTTTTTCCAAGTCTTCCATTTCCTTATGAATTCTCAGTTTGGCTTCATACTAAGAGGTCTTGACCGGCCCCTGCTGCTTTCACTTACATTGTTGATGGCCATTACCACAGGCCAGCCTCCTGGGAGGTAAGAAACTAATCAGAACAATGTTGGTCCTGTTTTCTCTCAGTAAAGGCCACTGCTTTATCTCAGCCAAGGCTCCAAAGCAGTAACAAAATTCAGAGAAGCTCTGAGTGACTAAGACACATCAGACCCTGAGCACAGTTCACCACTATGCTAGTAGTTCTGAAAGGGAAGCCTCTGAGAAGGACCACACCTATAGTAACATGGACTCCAGCCAACTAAGTATATTGTTTGACATGGTTTGTAATGTTAATCTTACTAGGTTGAGAAGACATAATGAAAATTCCTTTGTTAATACAGTGTAGGATTTTAATTTTTGTCCTGGTTATCATTGGAAAACTCCTTCTGCAATTACACATCTGTGACCCTTATATAGCTACTTTTATAGATTGCACATTAATTGTTTTGATAATTCATAGTTTATAGTAACAGGAATAAGTCTAGGCAGAGAATAAAACTTACAGAATAAAGCTTAATGTATAACAGGAAAAATAATCAGATAAAAACATTCAATTTAACTCCATATTTTATTACCTGAGTTGGGAATATAGTATTTGTTTGAAGTCATACATTTCCTCACTAGCAGGTGCTTGAACTTTCAAATTTTGTCTTCTATTTCTCCTTGGCCTTGTGAGCCAGGGTTTCACTCTCAGTAGCATAACACATACAATGTGTCTTCTGAATGAAGCCTCCATCGTTCCAAGACAAGTTTCACCCATAATGAATTTCGCCCTGAAATATTTTTAAAACTTGCATCTCTCAGGGCATGTTTTATAGTATGCTCTCACAATTCCTGCAAGACACCACACAGATTCACATGTACCACCTCCCTTCCCCATGCATTGCTCAGGCTATACTCACCACCATCCAAATGTACCTTGCAACTTTTAAATTTGTTTTAATCTTAAGAACTATATATACTGTACAAATACTTTCATTCCTACATTAAATTCAAATATTTATGTGTGAAAATATGCTTTAACTAGCTATAGCAGAAAAACTCATTTTTTCCTTGAAATAAATACAAGCAAGAAAATAAACAAATAAACATAAAAAATAGGTAATTTTTAAGGTGTTGTAGAAGTGTCACAAGGCCCTCAGAGCTATCTGTAAAGGCTTTTAGAGATTGCATAGGTGTGATAAGTGTGAAGAATAATTTAAGGATAGTACAGGAAAGTAATAAGCCTTGACATACAGACCCTGATGAAACAAGGTTCTAAAAGCATGCTGATTGATTAGAGAAGGAAAAGAATGAACTTGGTGAAGCAGTTCAGAACATTGGAACTAATGCCAATACCTCTAGAAGCAGGTTAGATTGGAACTGAAATTCAGGGATTTATGTGATGTGTGACCTGGGTGAGTTACTAACAAGTTTTTCTTTTCTCATCTGTAAATAAGTAACAGTTTTACCTTGTAGTGTTATTAAAGGTGTTTACATTTTTTCTATTACATTTTTCCTGCAATTCTTGCCTTGCTCTGTTTACTTTTTTGTTGGATATTTGGATTCTCTATTTTGGGACATACTTTTTTAATGTATCCTCATCTGTTCCTTTATTTCACTTTATATCTTTATATTTCACTTTATATATTCCAGTACCAAATCTCAGGACATGCTCCATCATTCCTACTTCTGAATTAGAATTTATCCTACTTGTTCATTATTCTTATCAATACATAATGTCATAGTCTCTATTTAGTTGCTTGTCTTGTCTCTTTTTTAATAAGATTATAGTAGTTGACATATTGCTTTGTTGTATTGAATCACTCCATAAAATTCCTATATCTAGAAAATTTGTGACTTGTAGATACTTCTCACTAAATTGTGGGTCAGTATGTGCTGAATAGGAAAGAAATGTCAAAGACACACCTGCTCATTGTAATATCTTAGGAAATGTCAGAGACACACCTCTTCATTGTATATCATAGGATTCTGAAAGGCCAGTAAAAAGCCTTCCTTGGGAATGAACCAACATATTTATATGTCTATAGAAAATATCTTCCTTAACATATGTTTTCTGAAAAGGCCCAAATCCATGGTGTGATTATTACATTTAAATTTTTTTTCATGGTATTATTAAAAATATAGATTTTTTAGTAACAATATGTTTTAATTCCTCAAACAATTTTACTTCTTTAATAATTATTTAAATGTGTTTTCTTCTAGTTATTTATCATTTCTATGTTCTATATTGAGCTGTGATATCTTCCTGGTTTTCATTTGATCATTGACTGTACTGGTTGTGGAATGGCTCTTTCCAACACAAAGTGAAAGTAATTTTCTAAAATTCTTAATCCAAATTACCCCTTTTAAAAGAATGTTTTGTGATTTGAGAGAGAGAGGAGCAGCAGCTCATGAGTGAGACACAAGGAAGCCCATTCCTTCTTCCCCATGTATTAAAGGAGCAAAGCCTAAATCTAGTCAGAGAAAGGCAGAAACACTGTAGTCCTTAGTATGTGGAGGTTAAAGGCAAGTGAGGGAAGAGAAAAAAAAGCTGGGAGTTCAAGAGCAGAATCTAGAAAGGATCACTAAGGGGAACCATCTGTACTGTAGCCCAGTATAACAACAGAGAATAACCTATACATTGTTTTTCATCCCCTGATACATAGCCTAGAGTAGCAAATAGGGGTAAAATGTCAATGAAAAAGGTGGAGGAGGTGACAAGAAAGTCTCAAAGAATATCCTACAAAAGAAGAGGCATGAAACTGCCCAATGCTTCACACTCTAGCCTAAAATATAGGAATAAACAATGCTTCGGAGAAAAAGTGAGTTTCAAAAAGGAATAACTTTAAGTAATTTTATAAAAAGCTGAGATATTTATTGGTAGGTAAATGCTGATACCCAAGTGATCGATGCATGTAGAAGAATAAGGCAGGCATTCTTTTACATGAAGAAAACAGGTTGTGACAGTTCGGACACCTGTGCTTATGAAGGACAGGATTTTGTGCTTTGTCCTCTCCCTCAGCATAATGATAGATGCAAAATATGAAAAATAAATTTGTCTTGTCCTCTCAAGAACTGGTGTTAGGGCTTCAATGAAGAGGGAATATCAATATACACAGCACTGAATATTGACCTAAAGTAAAGGACTTCTCATTGACTTTAGCATGAAGTTAATTAAGGATGACACTTGGCCAATTAAGTCCATCTCACGGCTTCACAAATGCCTTGACTCTACCAATGTGCTGCCACTGTCACTTCATCCTGTTATGCCTCTCAGCTACCTTGGTTTCTCAGCTCTGACCAGGAGATACAAACACCTAAAACAAAAAGTTTGTGATAGCCAAGAAAAGATGTTACTCAACAAAAGACCTAATGATAGTGTACAGGTATGCTGTAAGGATCTAACCAACATATTAAAATTGATATCATTAAATGTTTGTTTTACTCATTGTGTATAATTTTCTTAATATTCACCATGTTTTTAATTATTGTATTGTGAGGTTTTTGCTCAAATATTTTTATATAGATAGAGTTGATTGTTGTTGTGGTCATCTTTCTTCATGGTGAAAAAATACCTAAGAAAGTAAATTTAAATAGAGAAAGAATTAATTTTGGTCTGCAACTTTATAGATTTTAGTTTATTGTCACTAAGAATAGTCATGAAGGCAGCTCATTTAGTGGCACAGGAAGGCATAACAGAGCGAAACAATTCAGTTCAGGATTGCAAAAGAAGTAACTCAAATCATGGGAGCCAAGAGGCAAACAAGCTTCCTCCACCTTCCATGGTACCAAGACTGGCTATTCAGAGGTTGTTTCACATTACACTCAGCAGCCACTATTTAACGTAGAAAATAAAATATAAATAGCTAATTTTATAAATTATAGAACTATTTAAATTTGAAACAGAGTAAGATAAAATTTTTATAAGAAATAAGAATCTTCACTAATTTTAGAAATAATGGCCTTTTTGTTTTGTTAATATTTGAAATCTAAAACTTAAAGGTATGTATTTCACAAAAATTTTGGAAGTTTACTTTCCAGCAAGTCTAATCATATAAAAATGTAAAATTAAATTAATAGATAAAATTACTAAGAATGAATTCTTTCTGAAGTGTAAAGGGTTGTTTTTACCTGTAAATGATGCATTTGCAACAAAAGGAAAAAATTCCCATTTAATTTTTTAAAAAATATTTTATTGTAAAAATAGTGTACAGAGGGGGTTACCTTTGTAATAAGTACATTTCTTGGCAAACATTGTTATCCCCTCCCTTGTTTTTCTCCCACTTCCCTACCTTCTAATCCCCTCTAAAGTTGTAAAGTTCAATTCAAACATATATTCTTGTTAAGTATCGCTGTTATTTTTATTGTACTGTGTGAAGTTATTTGTTTCTTTCATTTTCCCCCCATTGGTTTATCCCCTACTGTCTCTGGAATTAGAGAAGGGAAAAGGAACATAAAATGGTGAGGCCAAGGACAAATGGCAAATCTTAGCTTTCTCACTCAAGGCTGGAGCTGTATCACTTGAGTCATACCTCCACTTCTCACTGTTTGGTGATTAATTGTAGGTAAAAGTCTCAGAGGCTTTCCCACTATGGCTACCTTTGAACTGAAATTCTCATATATACAACTCCTGAGCAGCTATCATAAATGGTGTTAGCCACAGACAAGCCTGACTTTCCAAACTCTTTTAACAAATATGTTTCATTGTAATAAATCCAAAGAAGCCTCTAAGTATTTGGGGAAAAACTACACATAAATCAGGAAGCTAACAAAATGAGAGAGGGGTAACATATATTTATTACCTTATGTATACAACTGGAACCCCTCTGTACATCACCGTTTTTTATTTTTTTTTAGGTCCGCTTGTGGGGCCTGAACTCTGGGCCTGGGAGCTGTCCCTCAGCTCTTCAGGTCAAGGCTAGCCCGCTACCACTTAAGCCACAGCACCACTCCCGGCTTTTTTTTTTTTTTTTTGCTTATGTGGTGCTGAGGAATCGAACCCAGGGCATCAGGCATGCAAGGCAAGTGCTCTACCACTGAGCCACCTTCCCAGCCCTGTACATCACCTTGACAGTAAAATTAAGCTAAAAAAAGAATTATTTGACTATAACCAGGATATATGAACAATATCCAGAAAATTTTTATAAAGAAAAAAATCTCATAACTATTTTAGATTTGCTTTGTATTAGTAGTAAATTATTACCAAATCATTAGCAAATTATTCAATATATTATCCATTATCTAGTTCACAAAAGTTAATCTGAATATCCAGTTATGCTATCCCAAATACCTAACAAATGCACAAAATACAGATAATATCAAATGCAAAGTATTAAAAATGTATGTGTTATGGTAAGTATAATATCTCTAGCCTGAAAAATAAAAAAAATATTGATCAAATAAATAAGGTAATGAAGAACATGAACATATAGTTCAGTGGTTTGAATGACTAAGGCTATTAAGATATTACCTTTCTAACCTGACATACACATTCAATGTGTTCTAATAAAAATTCCAAATAATTTTGCACAAAAGAGAAAACCCAAATTAGAATTCATATGAAAACTGTGGTGGAGTATACCTGTAATCCTTCCAATCAAGAAGTAGAAATCACAAGAAGAATCTACTCCAGACACAAAATTAGTGAAATCTCATCTCAATTAACAAAGTAGGTGCCATAGTTTGTGTCTGCAATCCCAGCTACATATACTGCCAGGTAGGAACATTTGAAATATAATAATGAAATCTCCTGGTGTAATTAATACATACATTATAAAAAAGCAGTGAATGACAAAAAAGTGAAAAAGAGTCAGATGTGGAGGGAGGCCCTAGAAGAATGAAGCAGATAAATAAGGACAAATATTTTGGTTACTATAGTTTATTTTGCATGTGTGCATGTAGTGCAATAAAATCTGTTCAATTTTTTTTGAGAAAGAAAATAGAATAGGGGAATGTAATAGAGGGAGTAAAGTTGAATTAGGATCCTTGTTTACATTTGTGGAAATTTGACAGTAAAACTCCCCTTTTACTCTTAATGTATGCTAATAAAAATTAAAAATAAAACATGAAATATTGACCGAAAAGGGTTATAAATTAAATTTGCTTAACACTAAAATACCATATCACAATAAAGATAACTGACATTACATTATAAAATAAGAATCAAATAGAAGTTTATTACACTACATAAATGAAGATGAAAGATTATCCAAATATTTTCAATAACTCTTAAATATGGGTAAGAAAAAGGTAACTCTGGGTAAAAATTCAGGCAAAGGTTGAAGTCAGATTTTCTGAATGCATTTACAAGCTAATAAAATAATGTACTGGTACCTTTAAATTTGGAATGAGTTATCACTGCAGATTGATATGTAAATTGCTAATTGTTGGTAAGACTGCAATAGTGGAATACATCTCTAACTGATATGATATAATCAGAGTCCAAGGCCAGACAGTTCTTGTTTACTTACATTTGTTTTGTTTGATAGGCTGGTTCTTATTTGTTCTTTAAAAATAAAAAGCTAAATGGAAGACATAGAGCCAAATAAACTTTTGCAGAGAAAAATACTGAGGGAGAATTTACTGTCTATGAAGACCGTGGCTATAGCTTGATTTATTAAATGCTGTTTTCTCACACTAAAGAAACCAACGTAACAGAATGTGGACCCTAGACACTGTCCTGCTATATGTGAGAAAACAAAAAAACAGAAAAAAAAACTTGTGTGACCCATGACATTGCACAGGATGAAGGAATGAAAACCTGAGCCAAATCAGGGGAGAACAAGCCAGACATCCATCTCAAAAACAAAAGTGATTAAAACAAAAACACAAACAAAAACCAGAAGTGGAGGCATAGCTCAAGATACAGCACTAATAGACACACACACACACACACACACACACACACACACACACACACACACACACACACACACACACACACACACACACAACCAGACTAACAAAATAACAGCAATAGACCTAAAGAGAAATTTCTCATAATAAGGCCTATCTCTTTAAATAGACATTGTGAGTGACACTAATTGCATATCAATATTTCTGAAGTGGAACTTTCACTGTGTATTTGAGATTGTGTATGGGTATATATTAGAGATTAATATGGCCCTAAATGTAAAACATACATTAAATAACATTTCTAGGAGGTTCTGGGAAGATGGCGGAGGAGAAGCTGGAGGCTAAACAAGCTTTCACATAGAAAGCAGTTTTAGTGCTCCAGTGAACAGTCCTAGGCCAGAGAATCACACCAAGTGTGCCATCACAGTAAAGGGAGTTTGGCCACAGAGGGAAAATCCAGGCAAAGAGACAGATCTGAGCACTTGCCAGCAGCTGCAGCTGTGGCGGTAGCCACCATACCTACAACTCAGAGAGTACAGGACAAATGTGCCAGATGCAGCAGGTGAGCAGATTCTACTCAATACCAGCAAGAACTGATAAGGAGCAGAGATCTTCATCCTATAGATCTCAGACCAGAGACGACCCAGGAACCAACACTCTGGCATGAGTAGAACCCTGACAACCTCAACTCTTCCTAAGGGGGCAGAGGAGGGATGGCCACCCCTCTCTCTCCCCCATCCCACTACCGGAGATCTCCATCTTTGATACTGACAAAGCCCCGGCTGAGCAGCTAGCTCTAACTCAAGCCTTGGAAGAAAATGAAAGAGTCATTTAGCAAGTCACAGGAACCTGACCTGACATGCCAGGCTAAGCTCCACCCAGGGAAATGTCACCTGTCCCAACCCGCAGGACTTCAACCAGGGCAATGAACCTAAGCGAGAAGGAATGAAGGGACAAGAGACACGAAGAAGGACAGCAAGACAAGGATTCTGATCAAGCTGCCAAATTTTATTTTTCACACAAGGGTATTTATATGCTTGGACTTAGGGCATGGTGCAAAGGTGGTCGTTAGTAGATTTAGGGTGGGGTGAAAAGGCGGTCGTTAGTAGCTGCAGGGTGTTTAGGGCGTGGTGAAAAGGTGGGATTCTGTAAACTCAGCCTCAGGTTGTTCCAGTGAGATAGTTAAGCTTATTAAGTTTGAGAGACTTAACTTTTGGCTCCCAACAGTCACCCAGCCCAGGCAGAGAAGCTCCGCTCCAGGAGGAGGGGCTTTCTTTTTGTGGTTAACAGAGCCAGAGGCTGCCCCTCCCTACAGCAGCCTAGACAATCAATTGAAATTCAGTAAACATAAACACTGAGAATGGCTCCAGGCTGGGCTCTGTGAGTGTCTCAGAAGCTAGTCCCTCAGGGAAATACTACTGTTTGCTGAAAGGCCTCCCCTCTACCCAGAACCTAGCCTCATCACAGCATCTCCAAACTAGAGGAAACAGCCATCTCCCTCTTTTGTGATGCACAAAGCAGATCTCCCTCCCACTGAACTAGCCTAGGAGGAGGATCACAAAATCCTGGGTAAAGCAGAGCATTTATCTGCCTGCCCAAACAAAGAAACCAATCTAGCCCCTGGGTGGAGCTTAGCCTGGCATGTCAGGTCAGGTTCCTGTGACTTGCTAAGTGACTCTTTCGTTTTCTTCCAAGGCTTGAGTTAGAGCTAGCTGCTCAGCCGGGGCTTTGTCAGTATCAAAGATGGAGATCTCCGGTAGTGGGATGGGGGAGAGAGAGGGGTGGCCTTCCCTCCTCTGCCCCCTTAGAAAGAGTTGAGGTTGTCAGGGTTCTACTCATGCCAGAGTGTTGGTTCCTGGGTCGTCTCTGGTCTGAGATCTGTAGGATGAAGATCTCTGCTCCTTATCAGTTTTTGCTGGTATTGAGTAGAATCCACTTACCTGCTGTGTCTGGTGCCTTTGTCCTAGACTCTCTGTATTGTAGGTATGGTGGCTATGGCCAACACCACAGCCACTGCAGCCACCACAGCTGCTGGAGCCCAGGCTACTGGCCAGTGCTCAGATCTGTCTCCTTGCCTGGATTTTCCTTCTTTGGCCAAATTCTCTGTACTGTGATGGCACAGTTGGTATGATTCTCTGGCCTAGGACTATTCACTGGAGCACTAAAATTGCTTTCTATGTGAGAGCTTGTTTACCCTCCAGCTTCTCCTCTGCCATCTTCCTGGAACTTTTTCAAGGACCTCATTCTCTAAGTAGTACTATGCCTCTTCCTGCAGAGATGAAGACTATACTACAAATAGCAGTAAGGAAGAGATAATGAAATGGACAATGTAGTAGCCTTTGTTAGGTGGCTTATTTTCAAATGATTTCCATTATTATACAGCTCTTCAGCCTAAAGTTTGTACTATAGCAGTAAGTCTCAGAAGAATGCCTTTGAAACAGTTTCATTTTTCTTTGTTTAGCTGTATGCATTTTGTGGCCTAACTAAAGTTTTGTAGTTTCCATTACTAAAGAAGAAGGCTATAATGGATATTGAATTGATAAGTAGTGACAGAGGCTTCACAAAGTCTTTTAGTATGTAGCTGTGAATACAAGAAAAAACAAAGGGTTTAGGAGCAGGTGTGCCCAAGTAAAGGCTGTGTGATTCCAAGAGCATCACAGCTGCATCCTTCCTTTTTTATTTATTTATTTTTTGGGGGGTTCTGGTCGAGGGGCCTGAACTCTGGGCCTTTGCGCTGTCCCCAGCTCTTCAGCTCAAGGCTAGCACTCTACCACTTGAGCCACAGCACCACTTCTGGCTTTTTTCTTTTTGCTTATGTGGTGCTGAGGAATCGAATTCAGGGCCCCAGGCATGCAAGGCAAGTGCTCTACCACTGAGCTAACTTCCCAGCCCAGACATCTGCATCTTCTTGATCCCACTCTATTTGGTATACCAGAGAATGGTCATGTGAGTTTGAATGCGGATGTGTTCTACCTACTGTACTACAGATGCAAAATAAATAGAACAAACTTTCTCAGCTAATAGGCCCAGGCCACCCAACAATGAAACCTCTGAATTTATTTTCTCTGAAAAATAGCACTGCATGTTTAATAACCACATGCCTATTTTGAAAGAAAACATTAACACTGTCTCACATTCAAAATGGTATTAAATATTTATTCTGAATTTGTAAGATACATGTTTGCATATATAAAGTATACAATATTAGCTTTTTCTTTACAAATGTGCACAAATTAAATGTAATTTCTAAATCAGGAGAAAATGAATAATTATGAAGAGCTTGAACAATAATAATAAAATAAAAAAGAAAAACCAACCTCAGGTTGCAAAATTTATAACACAGTTGTCTTGGATTCTCCATGGAAAATTCTTTCCAGTATCCTATGATTAACAAAATCCATGGATATTCAGATCACTCATGAGAACCAGTGTATTTGTATACAATCTATCCTCCTACACCTCGACAAATTAAACCACTTCTGGATTCCACATACAAACAAAACAATGTAAATAAATGTACTGTACACCATTGCTAGTGTGCACTGCTTATATAAACCACTTAAAAATCACATAATCTGGAGATACTCAGTAATTTGGGAATCCTTGTATTCCCTCAACTAGCTAATTCTTCTGAAGAATTAACTGTGACTCAGAAGATACACTTCCAGAATTCTTTCCAATATGTGTCAAAGCACTTATAAGAGAATTCATATGAATGAAATAACATATATTCTAAGAAACAAGTACAACTTGACTGAAATAATAATTATGGGATCAGACAACAAATGATTTACATCTGAGCTTTAGACTATTTTATAATTGAATGTAATAAAAATTGCTCCTTGTAGAAAACTGAAGGTAGAACCTTATATATCACCCTGCACCAGAATCAACTCCAAATGGATCAAAGACCTTGAGGGAATACAGACACCCTGAAAACATTACAGGAGGGAATAGGAGACACTCTAGGTCTCCTTGGCAGGGGCCAAAATTTTCTTAATAAAGACCCAGAAACACAACAAATCAAAAAAAAAATTTGGGCAAATGTGATTGCATGAATCTGCAGAGCTTTCTGCATGGCAAAGCACATACATAGCTAGCAAGATCTATGGAAAACCCACTGATTGGAAGATGTTCACTAACCATACAACAGGCCTCATATCTATAATATACTTAGAGCTGAAAATATTAAATCCCACAAAAGCAAATCCTCAGAGAAATAACCACCCCATTAATAAGTGGGCTAAAGACTTAAAGAGAGACTTTTCTGACGAGGAAATAAGAATGGCTAATTATCCAGGTGCCAGTGGCTCACACCTGTAATCCTAGCTACTTAGGATGCTGAGATCTGGGAATCACAGTTCAAAGCCAGCCTGGGCAAGAAAGTCCATGAGACTCTTATTTGCAATTAACCACTACAAAACTGGAAGTGGCGCTGTGTGCTGTGGCTCAAATAGTTGTGCACTTGCCTTGAGCTAAAGAGCTCAGAGACAGTGCCCAGGCCCAGTGTTCAAGAACCATGACTGACAAAGAAAAAAAAAAAGAATGTCCAATAAACACATGAAGAAATGCACAACATCTCTGGCCATTTGTCCCAACACTTGTTCTTCTCTGAAAAATATGGGGTAAAAACTCATTATGTTTTTTGGCTTACATTTCCTGGATGATTAGCAATATTGCATTTTTCCATATGCCTAGTAGCCATTTGTGTATATTTTTGTATCCCTTTTTGATTATTTGTGGCTACCAGTGCTTTTAAAAGTACTTTAACTGACATGAATTTATAGAATCCTCCATATATTTTTTTCTTCTAGAATCTTTTAACATTTACATCTTAAGTAAACATAGGATTTATTTTGTGAGGTACAATAGACTTCCTGTGAGGTAAAAAAATAAAATATTTCATAAAGTTTACCACAAAAGAGACACCACATAATGAATTGCTAATAATTTAAAGCAATGTTATTTGATAATACTAATGAGGAAAAAAGGTTGAGTAATGAAAAAGGTGGCTATGTAGAACAGAATTATCGATTATTTTCCATAACTGACAATACACAGACAGAGAATATGGACAACAGTGAAGAGTAACATCGTATTTCTTCATTCTAGAATGGATTTTCTGTTTTACAGTTTTGCTCTCTCTGATTGTGCAAGCACTGGGAAATTTCACATTATCTGACAGCAATTTCTTTTCCATAATAGCACCCCCATTTGGCATGATGCAGAGTTAACAGTACATTCGATTTGATAAAACATTTTAATAAGATGTTCACTATGAGCTGGAGAAGGTATAAGTTTTTATGTTTATGGGACCCACTGACTGCTGAAGGGAGACTCACAGACAATGCCTAAATATTAGTGACCTGACCTGAAAATGAAGAGAGATCTTCTAAGATACCAGGAAAAAAAGTGACCTGCACCAAGATGTGAGAACAATTAAACAAAAATCTGTTATCTGACCACCAGCACTGGAGAGTAGATACCATGATTCAAACTTTGCAATTTACAATAAAATAACAATCTGAACTCCTAATTACAAGAGTTGAAATTTACCATCCTCACACAAAGTAAATTTGAATATCTGTAGTAGTTCATGAATAAAAACTTTAACAATCAAAGCACCCTAGAAAGAAGAAAAAATTTCCCCTAGAAAGAAGATAAAATTGAAAGGAGATGGACTAGAAAGTTGAAATATCCTAAAAGAAGAAAAGAAATTAAAAATAAATTCATGGGAATGGATGTGTGGGAAAAGTCTCTAGTAAACACTAGATCTTTGCTGAACCACTTAAGATACTTGTTTATGGTGTTGAATGCCTTACTATAACTGTGTTTCCAATGCTTATATACACACAAAGAATATATCACATAACACCTAACTATAGCTAGGGAAAAGATCGTAGGTGTTGTAACCCTTCACACAATATAACTCATTTTAAAATATTCTGAAGGAAAGTTTAAAAGGGACCACTTAAGAGGAATAAGATTAAAAAATGCATTAGAGGAATTAAGTATGGTCAAATTATATTACATGTATTTATGGGAAAAATTCCTTCTTAATACAGCTAATTAATTACTATATATTACTTAATTAGTATTAAATAATTACTTATTAGTTAAATTTAATTAATTCATTCATATAAACAAACTTTAAAATTTACAACATAAAATAACAGAAGGGATATTTTAAGTAGTTGTGTCTGAAATGAGTCGGATTTAGGAGAAAGGTAGAAAATTTATTTTTATTTCCATATTCTAATTTTGTAATTAAAAATTAGCAGGTTTCCTGGTCCTGCTGCTTACTGTTCTGGGCTTTTGTCTTCTATTTTTAAAAAAAGAGATGCAGTAAAGACTGAATAAAGGAGAGTTAGTGATAACAGGAACATGTCATAAAATTGTCATCACTTCAGCTCATTTTCAGCCATCTTCCCGATACAGTCAAGAGTGCTAGGTTAAATAGGTAAAGAATTAGGAGTTAGAGCAAAAGTATACCCAGTTAACAGTCCTATAGGCTGGTTAGTCATTTTTTTTTACTTTTAAATGTTTAATTTTTAAAAAAAAAATATATATATGTATATATATTATTGTAAAAACATTGTACAGAGGGGTTGCAGTTACATGAGTAAGGTAATGAGTACATTTTCTATTGAGCATTTTCACCCCTCCTTTGTCTTTCCCCTACTATCCCTTCCCTCCCCACTTCTCCAACTCCTCCCTTGCCCCCTAAAGTTGTGAAGTTTTCAACATAGTGTTTTGTACATCTCATTGTTACAATGGGTCAATCAATATCCTCATTTCAGCTTTTTGTTATTTCCCTTCCCCTCCACAAATTAGAAAAATGTATATACAAGATGCAGGCACCAGAATCAATGACAACAGGAATGTACCATGGGGGAAGAACATACAAGAGAAACAAAAAAAATCACATAGAACATTGTAAGTGCATTATAAACAACAGCAACAAAGATAAAACCTTTTGTGTCCCTTTCTTTGGGTTCATTTTGCATAACATCATCTTATATGGTCATATGTACATAGCTTATGAACTTTTCTGCTTGTCCTAGACATATACTAGTTATTGCAGATATGTTTCTTTGGGCCTGGCTTACAGCCTTGTTGGTCATTATCTCCTCCTATCATTTGGGGATTTAGAGTAAGTAATTAATTATCATTGTTATCACTCGAGGTGAACAATCTGATTCCCATGAGATGGTCCTTCTGCCCCAGAGTGCAGTCTGGTCATTAGAAGTAATTGTCCTCATTTGAGGATGGTCTGTCCTCAAGGCTTTGCTGTTCCTTTAGGATAATTTCATTTTTCTTGTCATGAAGATAATATTTCTTTTCTGGTTATAGATGACATTTATTTTTACCAAAAAGTATTTTTAAATATAAGCCTGTACCTAAAATGATGTACAGTTTGACATTTCTTGAAAAAAAATCACTATCTAAAAGGAAGTAGGAGTATATAAAATTTTCAGTGGTTGTTATTCTGGTTGCAAAGCAGAGGTAAAACAATATCTGTAAAATGAGAAATTCTTTATTTTTTGGGGGGGAGTCTGGTCTTGGGGCCTGAACTCTGAGCCTGGGCGCTGTCCCTCAGCTCTTCAGCTCAAGGCTAGCACTCTACCACTTGAGCCACAGTGCCACTTCCAGCTTTTTTTTTTTTTTTTTTTTTTTGCTTATGTGGTGCTGAGGCATCTAACCCAGGGCCTCATGCATGCAAGGCAAGCGCTCTACCACTGAGCCACCTTCCCAGCCCCTAAAATGAGAAATTCTTAATCCAGGTATACTCACAGAGACCAGTCATCAGTTTACATGTGAAGCCTTAAAATCACCAATAGGAGAAAAGGGAAACATTAGAGGGACTTCAAAGTGATGTTATGTGTGATCTTAGACATGACATATCCTGATAAGTCATCAGTATACACACTTCATTAAATATGAAAGTATAGAAGAGATTATTTTATAAATTAAAAAGTACCTCACAGTTCTTCTCTCATGCATAATATTTCCTCCTTTGGGGCATGACCTACTAAAAGACAGCAACTAATGTCCTGTATCATGTCTGATTTTATCCATTAGAACAGGATAAATGCTTGACATCTAAGAATAGTTTTAAAGATGTTTGAGTTATTCAGCAAGTAGTAAATATTATGTACTGTTGATAAAATGTCAAGACGTTTATTTACCTACAGAAACACATTGATTAAAATAGTATACAACTTAGTAATGTAAAATTCACCTTTCATAGTTTTCAGTATAGCAAATATCTAAGAACATCTTGAACTTTATGTAATTATAAACTGTAATTTATTGTTTTACTTTCAAGTCATAAAGATTACCATAATGAAGACCCTTTTGTACATCTGTGATTTACATAATCAATTCTAGTAAGATTCTTCAAATATGTTTGTTCTATTTAATTATCATATAAATATTATTCCAATACATCTTCCATGTATACACACACACACATACATACACAGACACATACAGTTAGAAGAATAAAAAACATTAATGTTTAATTATACAAATAATTGTCCAATTTTATCTCTACTTCTGTTTACCTTTAGTTAGGCAATATATTGTACATTAGATTGTTTCAAATATTTTCTTTTTATGGGGTTGCTTGAACATTAACTAAATTTTCAATTACATTTTAACCTTTGAATGATATTTCTATAGCAACAAGTGTATTTTAGAAAAAACTATTTCATTTATTTCTGGTATAATATTCATATTATCTTTCTCTTTGACATTACAAATGAAATTTAAATCATAATACATGAATTTGTAAGAACTATTTTAAAGAAGCAAGGTTTTTTTTATTATCTTTAAGTAATTGCCATTCCAAAAAAAAACGTTTATGAGCACAATGCACTTGTTTACTATCACCCCTTTCAACATTCTCACTCAACCCTCTCAGACCACCCCTGGGTTTGATCGGACAACTAGTTTTGATCTTTATGAACAGCTTTTAATGGACTGATTTGTGCTCAGTAAAGTTATTCTCCTGATTTGTGCTTAAAAGGAAGGTGGCCTACAAAACCAGTTCATGAGATATAAATGATGTTTTTTACTCAAATAAAACATTAACAATTTAAAAGTAAAAAGGGGTGCATCAATGCAACAGTGACACTCACTAAACACTGTTAGAAATGAACTTTATAACTTGGAGGGGAGTGGGAGGGGGAGAAAGCAGGAGAAAACAAGGGAAATGTACTTAGTATCTTACTTATGTAACTGTAATCCTTCTGTACATTACCTCTACATTAAGAAAAGGAAAGATACACAATTTAAAAGTGTAAGTAGTGGAATATAAGAGAAATGTAAACACTGTTAGGAAAATGAAGGGGAACAGAATAGGAATAGGCCAGACTCAATCATCAACAGGAGAGGACTGTTTATTGAGGAACAGGGAGGGTCACAGACCTCCCTGAGGGTTTGGAGGTTGTGCCAGAGAGGTGGGACAGGAGCTGGGTTTTCATATGAGGTCTGGGCAAGGAGGCAGAGGTTAATGAAAAAGCCACTAGTCAAGGGAGGTGGGGGCTTTACAGTTAGACCTACAATGGGATGTTTGCAGCTGGGCTTAGTGGATTGTCTTGTCAGCACATCAAACAAGTTCACACATCCGTGGAATTGTGCCTGTTGTGTGTATAGGCCTGGGACAATAGGATGGAGGTCAAGCCTTCAAACACATTGACAGATGAAACATTTTAAATTTCATCCTGGATATAGTTTTTGTTTCTGTTTTTCAACAAACTTTCAGGATAAGTATTAACTTAGTCTTTTTTTGTTACTATAAAAATATCTAAGATAAAGTAATTTATAAAGAATAAAATATAATTTAGTTGGGCATTGGTGGCTCACTCCTATAATCCTAAGTACTCAGAAAGCTAAGATCTGAGGATCAGAGTTTGAAGGCATCACTAGCAGGAAAGCTCATGAGACTTTTCAATTAGCCATCAAAAAGCTAAAAGTGGAACAAAATGTTAAACTTCCAGCCTTGAGCAAAAAGTTAAGGGACATCACCCAGGCTTTGAGTTCAAGCCTAAATATTGAATGTTTAATCAATCAATCAATCAATCACTCAGCCAGTCAATAGTAAAATTCTAGTTCATAGTTCTAGAGGATGGAAAGGAGAAGAGTAAAGGTTGGGAAGTCCAGCTTGCCTTCTCAGTCTTCATGTTGCATTATAATGCATGCTGGAGGGTATTATATGCCAAGATCTACGTGTCAGCATAGGTCTCTCCTCCTTTTACAAAGCCACCAGTCACAGAGACCCACACTTGAGTATCCTGCATGGCTCAGCCTCTAAATCGCGTCATATATGGTTTGGAGAAATATATTGGGTCCATAGTAAGCGTTTTGGAAGAAATAAAATTGTGTAAAATAATAAAAAAATTAGAGATTGGTGATATTCATTTGATACTCTGATAAATGATAATAATTTTAATTTATTTGAGATATATTTTATAGTTGCAGTTGTGCTTTATTATTTTCATATTTGGGAGCTATAATTAATGTAAAGTTGGTTAAAAACAAAGCAATTTCCTATAATTTTTTTTGGGGGGTCCAGTCGTGGGGCCTGAACTCTGGGCCTGGGCGTTGTCCCTCAGCTCTTCAGCTCAAGGCTAGTGCTCTACCACTTGAGCCACAGTGCCACTTCCGGCTTTTTTCTTTTTGCTTATATGGTGCAGAGGAATCGAACCCAAGGCCTCAGGCATGCAAGGCAAGCGCTCTACCACTGAGCCACCTTCCCAGCCCCAATTTCCTGTAATTTTAACAGGTAAGTTTATCTTCCTCTTTTCCTCCCTTCCTGACTTCCCATCTTCCTGACTTCCTGGCTGTCTGCATATCCGCCTGTCTGCCAACCTTCCCTCCCTCCAAGCATGTCTCATTCTCTGCTTTTCCTCATTCCTGCACATCCTCCTCCTCCTCTTCTTCTTTACTCTTTCTTTCCCTACTTCCTCCTCTTTCTCTCTGTCTTCATTATCTCTCCATCCTTTACATGTTTGGTTTTTAAATTTATTTTTGTTTTTAAAATTTTCTTTAAATAGTGGTACAAAGTATTTCTCATTCAACAAACAGTTTATGAAAATAGTTCATATTGATCAATGTTGCACCTTGCAACATTCTCACCCACCTCTTCCAACCCACCCCTTCCTCACTTTTATTTTAATTATTAGGTTATGCATTATTTTTTGTTTAACAAAGAAGTTTATGTACACAATGCATCTTGATCTATGTCATCTCTTCATCTTTACCCTCCTTCAGCCTACCCCTTTCCTTATTTTTCTCAATTCTGTGTTGTAAATAAGGATTTCTGGCCTGCATTCTCTTCCTTCCAACCTTCATTCTTTTACCCCTTCCCTTGACCCTATCATCCCCTCTTACATGTACCTATTTCTGAGTATTGATTTTGTTGTACTTTGACTTAGTCTTTCTTTTTTTTAACAGTTTTTTTTAAATTGTGAGAATACCATATAGAGGAGTTACAATTACATGGGCAAGATATGTACATATCCTATCAAGACTGTTGCCTCCTCGTTGTTTCCCCTTCCCATCCCTTCCCATACTCCTCCCTTTTGACTTAGTCTTTCTAAATTACATTATTTGGGTTTTCCATAGAGAACTACTCAAAGACAGCAATTGCACTTCTGAGCATTTATCCAACAGAGCACAAACAAGACTACAATAAAGCTACCAACAAAACCATGTTCATTGTAGCATTATTTACAATAGTTAAGATATGGAATCAGCCCTGATGTCCCTCCTTAGATGAATGGATGAAAAAATATGGTACATGTACACAATGGAATTCTACGCATGCAGCAGAAATCTGATATTATACCATTCATAAAGAAATGGAAAGACTTGAATAAAATTATATTAAATGATGTAAGTTAGACTGAGAAAACACAAGTTGTATGACTTCTTTCATCATGTTAGCTAGAATGTGTCTATAAATCTATAAGTAAGCACTGGGTGGTATGCAAGTGGTTATGAATGTTTGACTTTTAAGTACACTTAATTCACATGTTGTCTCTACTATCATCTACTTCATTGTTTTATTTATTTATTTCTATTTATTTTTATATACTTACTAAAATTTATTTTTATATTTAACTAGTTGTACAAAGACATTGCCATTCAATTAAGTGGTATATAAATATAATGAATGTTGGTTCATGGCTCCCCATTCATTATTCTTCTGCATCTCTCCCTACCTCACCCCTTTTCTTATTTTGTTTCCTTCTATAATTGTTATTGTAAAGGGGGTGTACAGAAGTTACAGTTACACAAGTCAGGTAATGGGTAGGCTTCTTTTTGAACAGTTTCACCTCTTCCTTTTTTTTTCTCCCAGTTTTTCCCCTTCCCACCCTCCTACAAGTTATGTAGTTCGTTTTTAGCATAGTGTTTAGTGTTATCACTGCTGCATTTGGTCACCCTTTCTCCCTCTGAGAGTCATCCACATCTGGGTAAACTTATTAAAAGTTGGGGTATATTGAACACATTTTACAGAATTAAACATCTCTGTTTCAATAAGTTTGCAAGATAAAAATATTCCTAAAGTACAAGAGAATCTGATCAAGGCAATTAATGGAGCAATGTTTTATTATTTTCCAAATGGAATACTGGCTACCAACATAGCTCAAGGGCTATAATTCTCATCTTTATCCAACCATCATGAACACATAAACTATTTCCCAGGAGAACAGTAAGCTGAAATTAATAGCTGTAACAGCTGTTTCCATACAACACCAACAAATAAGAAAAGACACATAAATTTTTGTATTCCTAGCAAAAATGACTGAATTGGGCTGGGAAAGTGGCTCAGTGATAGAGTGCTTGCCTTGCATGCATGAGGCCCTGGGTTCAATTCCTCAGCACCACATAAGCAAAAAGAAAAAAAGCCAGAAATGGCGCTATGGCTCAAGCCTTGAGATGAAGAGCTGAGGGACAGCGCCCAGGCCCAGAGTTCAGGGCCCATGACTGAACCCCCCCACACACAAAAAAAAGACTGAATTTCAATAACATAGGGTTGCATTAAACAAATAAAAAGATCTTTTTTTTTCATACTACATCTAAGAAATGGTGATCTTCATAAAGAAAGATTATATATCATTGTAATTAGGTTTGTGTCACTATGTGCTTTGTCAACTTGATTTGAAGATTTTCAGAAGTCTTCTACTTACAGCACTGTAGGGCACACAGGCAACAAAGATGGCCCTGAGAGGAAGTTGAGTGGGTAGAGCCCGATTTGTTTATGTTCAGTGCGTAAACAGCTCATGGAAGCTTAGATGCATGATAGGGTATGACCTTTGCAGTGATTGGTTGGTTCCTTTTCCTCCCCTCCCACGTGGTCTTTTGCTTTAAAAAAGTGCTAGCGGTGTAGTAATAAACAAGTTCCTGCTTGACTTCACTCCCTGATGCATCTGATTATCTCCCAGGCTAAGGGAGGCTGGGGAACGGGCGAGCAGCACACTTACCTTTCCTTGGACCCTGTCTGTCTTTCATGGGATGGATGAAGACCCAACACCTGGCTCCCAATGTAGGGCATGAAAAGAAAACATACCAGCTGAGGCTAAGTGGTCTCTCAGGATAAGTGAAGCCCTTAGTATGGGTAATGCTATTTCACAGAAGAAGGAGGAGAAGGCAACATTAGGCCTAGAAGGTGTAAAGGAGGACTTGGAAAGTGAGAAGGAAAAGGAATGGGTCAAATTCGAGAATGCACTGAAACATGTAAAGTCGAAGTCAAAACAAGGGTGAAGGTTACCCACTCTGACTCAGATGCCCCTAATGGTCCTAGGCCCCCACCCTATTCCCCCAATTGGGGGGGGAGGTACGGTGCCCTATGCTACCTGTGAGAGGGACCTATGAGACCCGGACCCCTACTGACCTTCCATGGAGGGGCCGAGTGCTGGGGAAGTAACCTACACGGAAGCCTACCCTGTAAAGAAAGGGCCACCTGGGAGCCTAGACCCTGGACCACAGGATTTGCTTTCCCAAGTGTATCCAGTCAATCTGGCACCAGGAGCTAACAGACCCCTGGAATGATATCCATGGGAAGCTAACGATCTTAGAGAGCTCCACAAGGCAGTGGCAGAGGATGGCCTAAACTCTCCTTGGGCCCAGACCCTATTACAGGACATTGCTTATCACCCGTGTGTCCCTAAAGCTATTTTTGAGCCCATTTCCCTTTGGTTGTTTGTGGGTGTCACATTAATTTCTGCAGTTTTAACTCAAAGGGGGGGACCATTAGAGTGGGTTAACACTCCCCTGGGGAGCACACCTCAGGTAGACTTGCTGATGCTATTCCTGGCACCCTCCATGTTTTTACTGTGGGGGTAAAGCAGGCTCTGCATATGCAGACTTTGAGAAACAACAAAAGACCCTGAGCCAACAAAGATTTCATCCTTGTCAAGGGTCAGCACAATATAAAGAAATGCTGGCCATAATTATGGCCCTTCAGTACATCCAAAAACCGTTTAATTTGTAAAATCCTATTTTCCCTCTTAAGGTTACCCTTAAGGGCCTATTAGGAGGGCGGGGAGCCCCTATTCATTTTCAACATTTGAGAAGAAATTCAAAACTTCCTGGGTTTTTATGCGTAGGCAATAATTAGATGGACCAGTTAGCTACTGCCGTACAAGCATTACCCCCGTTACAACAACCAGGGGTAAATCTCAGAGGCCTCAAACCCAACGTCCTCTGGCAAACGGATGTTATTCATTTCCCAGCCTTTAGTAAGCTTAAATATATCTTTGTCTCTATAGATACCTACTCAGGAGCATGCTGGGCCACAGCACATACAGGAGAAAAAACTAAATATTCACAAGCACATTTTCTTCAATGCTTTGCCACCTTGGGTCTAGCAGCACAAGTTAAAACTGATAATGGACGCTGTTTTGTTAGTAAAACAATGTCAGAGTTTTTTGACAAATGGCATATTAATCGTACTACAGGAATTCCCTATAATCCCCAAGGCCAAGCAATTATAGAAAGAAATCACCATTGTCTTAAGGAACAAAAAGGGGGAGTTAGCCCCCATATACAGTTAACATTTTAAATTTTTCAAAAGGGGCAATTGAATCCAGATTTCAGAAGCACTGGGGACAACTAAACCCTAAGCTCCAAGTGAAAGTCAGGTGGAAGGACCCCCTGACACAACAATGGAGAGGACCTGACCCCCTAGTTACCACGGGCAGGGGATTTGGATGCGTTTTTCCCATAGGAGAGACAGCCCCCATTTGGATCCCTGCCAGGAACCTTAAGTTTTTACCCATTTCCTCTATACAGGAGGATGCCCAAGGATAAACTAAGCAACAAGAAAAGAAAATGGCTATGGTAGCCGAGGCTTGTGTTTAAAGGAAGGAAAGCTAAAAAGATAACTACTAACCATCTCCAAGGGCAAAAAGCCCTTGAGAAGCTCTTGTGTTCTCTAACAATTGCAGATGGTAATACTCCAGCTGTTGGTTGGCCAATCTGGGCAGTGATCAGCGCTGGCAATGCAGAAATCATCAATAGCACCACAAAAGAAGCTGTCCCTTCAACCTTTTGGCCTGATCTTCATTTTGATCACCACCCTATGTCATTATGTATGGACCATTTAATATTTCTGTAGGAGCTAATTATTTTAATGTTACCTGCTCTAATTGTCCTTTACTAATTGCTTGTATAGCAGCATTACTGAATCTATACATATTGTTAAGCAACCACCTTTTGTTATGCTTCCTGTAAACACGTCTAAAACCTGCTCTAGAATAAGCCCCACATCTGGACTTTGAAGTGGCAAAGACAAATATCCCATCCCTGACTAATGTTAAAGGACTGCTAATGACATTGCTTGTCCTGGAAATGCTTTTGCTGATGGTTTTTCTATGCCTTCCTTGCATTATACGTGCACTGCAAAACTCTTATGAGTTTAGCCAGCCAGTTACATAAGATCAAGCTCCAAGTGAATACATTTACCCTGAGAGGAACCACAGCCAGAGATGGGTAAGAGGGAGTGCCAGTCTGACCAACCTAAGACATGGCCTTCAGCTTCACTCTGAAGAAGTTCCCAATGACGGGTAAAGAAGACAAAGTGACCCACCCAACCTAAGACAGGAAGGTTTGCTTCTTTTAACAAAGATGGGGTGTTAGGAGCTGACAGTAAAGTTCAAAGGTCATCTTGACCCCTGTGCTTGCTTGAAGACACATACAAGAAACTGGCTTACTTAAAAGACACCAGGTGCCCAGGATTGCTTTGCTATGTCTGCAGAGTTTGTTTTACTTTCAACCAGTTGATCTTGTCTTGTTTTTACTGCACTCTCTTTCTACTGAAATTTTGCTTTTCTGTACTATAGTAGAATGACCT
Organism: Dipodomys ordii; assembly: GCF_000151885.1. Taxonomy (NCBI): domain Eukaryota; kingdom Metazoa; phylum Chordata; class Mammalia; order Rodentia; family Heteromyidae; genus Dipodomys; species Dipodomys ordii. The sequence continues at coordinate 1,173,160 of NW_012267361.1, forward strand.
GAGTGGACCCACGAGGATGCACTGTGCCACATGTGTGGAACTCCCAATGCCCAGGCTGCTCCCATGTTCTGAAGAGGAGGACCTTATGAGATACTGACTTTATAAATGCCCCAGAATTAATGGAACTGCTTTGGACATTTCTAACTGATGGGACTGATGTTTATTACTGTGTTAGGTGGGGATGTGAGGTAACTGGGACAGGTTCTTGGATCATGCACAAGGGCCCCCGACTTGCCTCAAACCCCCTGTGTGGCCAATGCTATTCTTACCAATGTAATCCTGTTAAAATAACCTTTACAGAGGAGGGGAAAAGGATAACTAACTGGGAGGTAGGTCTGCCATTAAAACGAAAAGGTGGAATATGTAGGGCACACAGGCAGCAAAGATGGCCCTGAGAGGAAGTTGAATGGGCAGAGCCTAATTTGTTTATGTTCAGTACATTAACAGCTCATGGAAGCTTAGATGCACGATAGGATGTGACCTTTACAGTGATTGGTTGGTTCCTTCTCCTCCCTTTCCATGTGGTCTTTTGCTTTAAAAAGTGCTTGCTGTGTGGTAATAAATGATTTCCTGCTTGACTTAACTCCCTGCTGTGTCTGCTTGTCTCCCGGGCTAAGGGAGGCTGGGGAACAGGCAAGGGGCATACTTACCTTTCCTCAGACCCTGTCTGTCTTTCGTGGGATGGACAAAGACCCAACACAGCACTTCAAATTAATCTTGGATTTCCTAAAAAGAAAAGTGAATAGACTTAAATACTGAAAAGGAAGAAATCTTGCCAAAGTATCTGAAGAGTGCAGGCAAGGAATATATTTCAATGTATGAGTAAGCCTTATGAATAGTTTTCAGAGTAGGGTTAACATTCTACACCAATTTTCAAAAGAATCTGTAGAAGCCTCAGTAATAGAAAAAATGTTTTGAAAGAAAGCAATTGGAGAAAAAAGTACTGTGAAAAATAATTAGATAAACATGGCTCTGAGAAACTTGTGAATGGTGCAGTATTTAAGCCAAAGCTAAAATGCTTTTAATTAACCTTCTTTGGGCTCACAGTACTCTGAAATTTCAAATCCAATGCCAATTGATTGATCACTACCTGTTTTTCCTTTTGATAGCAGAAAATAATCCTGCTTGTAGTTAAAATTTTTGTTTGTCCCGAAGCATAACACATTTCTGCTAATTACAATTTCAGGAAATATTGTTATGCATGGGAAATATTTACTAAAATGAAAATACAAATCAATATCAAATACTGTGAAAAGTAACAAATAATTTGAAAAACTTTATTACAAAAATAAGTATGTTTTTTTAAATTAGGAATCTGCTTTTATAAGACTTTAAAGGGTAGAAGAAAAAATAATTTAAAAAATAGACAAAGGTATACAAACAGGAATTGGGAAATATGAAGAAAATAAATAAGCTTTCTTACAAATGGGAGCATTCATTGTTATCTGTGCCATGTTAGGTAATATAGAAGCACTGAAGTGTTTGAAGTGTTCTAGTTCCTTTTTCATTAAAATTTAATGTTAATTTTCACTTATAATTCCTTTATATGTTTCAAAAGCAAGTTAAATAAAACTTACATTTAGAAAGCTTTTGCCTTTTTCTATATCTAGCTTCTCTGCCTTAGATAATTGTTTTTCCTACTCTGAAATATATGCTTGCCATATTTCAACTAGTAAATTGTCTTTGCTTTCAAATGAGATTGAAAACTACTCTAGCCTCTTTTATATTCAATTCATTAGTATAATTTCATGGTCCTTTGGTGTTTCATTTCTTGGATAATGGGGTAGTGGTTTCCCATCTAGAAATACCATTTGCCACATAAATTAAGACCCCTCTGGCTTTTCTCTTAAGTTCCAAGATGAACATGTTCTCATTGAAGGCAAAGGATTTTAGTTTCTCCTCCTCTTCAAATAATGACAGGTATGATTTTTAATAAAAAAACTCAAGTCAATTCCTTACAGAAATGACCTAGTTCTGTAGCTTTGATCTACAACAAAACAGCCACCTTAAAAAATCTTCTTGCTAATTACCATGGGAGGAGATAAAAGTCCCAGGACTCATTTGTAAGTAACTATCCTCATAGACCTAAATCAATACTAACAGATCATTACCCTTATTCCTAAAACTCAAAGATGGGCCAAATGAAATTTTTATTTTGCATGCCTGTTCTCTGAATCCTTTCATGGGACTCTTTTCTTCACATTTGTTTTTCCTTCAATTTCCTAAAGTTTGTTTTGTTTTTGTTGTTGTTGAAGTGTATGCTAATTGTAGAAAGGGGTTTTATAGTATCCACTCTAATTCTAGAAAGTATGATTTTACCCTCAAAAGTTCTGTTGCACTAGGAGCAAATGTAGTTTCCAAATCAACCACATCCATATTTTCTGAAGAGGTTTTAGCAAAATGGAATATATGGTTCTCTTTATGTCTAGAAAAGGAACCATGAGAAAGAACAAAATCCTAAATACAAGCACATACACCAGGGAAAGCCTGTGAAGCACGGAACTATTTCTTAGTGCTTTATCCTCTATGTGCTGTATCTCATTCTCATAAGAAAGCAATGCTACAAACAGACAAGTATGCTTGTGTCTTTCTGCAATGTCAGAAGTTATTGAATAACAACAAATTCATAAGCTATGTCAATTTTGTGGCATTAATTACTACTAAAGTCATTTGATAGCCTAGGCTTATGTCAATCTTAATTACTAATACTATTATAAGATTCTCACATCACACAGTGCATTTCACAATAATATAAAGGTTGTTGGATAGCTACAAAAGGGTCAAAGCAGCTACAAGGATCAAAGAGGCCTTGGAAAAACAGAAGGGGGAGACTGAAAGAGAAAGTCAGGTAGGTTGTGAACTCAGAGAATATAAATGTGTAGACGATAAAATGCAGAGTCAGTTCCAGTTAAGGATACAGAGCCAATTTGGGCCCAGAGTTTAGTCTACACAGGAATACAGCTGAGCTGAATCCTTGAGATTCACCTGTGGATCCTTGATGCATATAACATACCACAACAAACAATGGTCTGATTTCAGGTCACTGTGTGCCATTTTGCTTCAGTGATAGGAGTCTCTCTTTTTGTATAATTCTGGTGAAAGAGTTGGTGTCATTTAAAAAATTGGACTTTTAATTAACTCTACAACTTTCAATTTTTAAAATTGTTACTTGAAAAGGTAATGTCTACAGGAGTTATAATTACATAAGTCAGCTAATGAGTACATTACTTTTTTGAAGAGTACCATCTTTTCTCTTGTTTTCTTCCAATTTATACCTCCTGAATCCCCTCTTACACAAGTTGTGTACTTCATTTTCAACATAATGTCTAATAAGTGTCACTGCTGCATTTGTTGACCTTTTGTCCCACCATTTCTGTGGGTACTGTCTAATAAGAAGAACAGCTCACTCCCTGGTTTTCAGGGAAAGTATAATAAAGAAAATGTCATTCAATGACATTTGATTTGGGAGCAAAATCATATGTAATAATGATAAAAATGTTGAGTTAAAATGTAATTTTTTAATAGCCTTTTGTTTTTATTTATTGTTAAAGATAAAATAGTTTTTTAAATTGTTATTGTTATTATATTATAATATAATAAGTTTATATATTAGATATTCCAGTTACATAAGTCAAGTTCCTAATGTTCTCCCTTTTTTTTTTAAATTTATTTACTTATTTTTTATTTGTGAACATACTGTACAGAGGGGTTACAATTAAATGGGCAGGATAATGCGTACATTTCTTACCAAGCATTGCAGCCTCCTCCT
>NW_012267361.1:1184813-1285357 GCF_000151885.1 Dipodomys ordii
GGCTTGATTGGTTTCTTAAGTCAGTTTGTTCGAACAGGCAGAAAAATACTCTGCTTTACCCAAGATTTTGGGATCCCCCTCCCAGATTAGTTTAATGGGAGGCAGATCCGCTTTGAGAGTCACAATAGAGGGGGATGCAGTGGTGAGGCTAGGTTCTGGGTAGGGTTGAGGCCTTTCAACAATCAGTAGCTTTACCCAGGGGCTATTTTGTGAAGAAAAAAAAAAAGAACAAACTCACAGAACCCAGCCTGGAGCCATTCTCAGGGTTTCTGTTTTTCCATTGATTGTTGAGGCTGCTAGAGGGAGGGGCAGCCTCTGGCTCTGGTTACCTAGTGAGGAAAACCACTCCAATGGCTGGTGCCTGAGCTGGGTGACTTTTCCCTGGATGGAGCTGAGTCTGGCAGGTCACTTCGCCATTAAGTTCTTGTGACCTGCTAAATGACTCGTTTTATTCCAAGGCCTGAGTTGGAGCTGGCAGCTCCTCCGAGCTTTGTCAGTATCCAAGATGGAGATCACCAATGCTGGGGGGGGAGGGGTGGCCTTCCCTCCTCTGCTCCCTGAGAAGGAGTGAGGATGTCGGGCTTCTACTCACACCGAGTCTTGGATCCTGGGTCGTCTCTGGTCTGCAAACTGCAGGATGAAGATGTCCGCTCTTTGTCAGTTCTTGCTGGTGTTGGGTAGAATCCGCTCGCCAGCTGCGTCTGGCTCCTTCGTCCCGGACTCTCTGTGTGAGCACTCAGGTATGGCTTCGGTCTCCGCCGCTTGCAACCCTGCTGCCGTCGCTGTGGCGGCTGCTGGCAATCGCTCAGATGTGTCTTTTTTGCCTTGGCTTCCCTCTCTTGTCTAACTCTCTGTCCTGTGATGGCACACTTGGTGTGATTCTCTGGCTTAGGACTGTTCACTGGAACTCTAAAACTGCTTTCTATGCGAGAGCTTGTTCAGATTCCAGCTTCTCCTCCGCCATCTTGCGCAGTCCCCTAAAATGTAATTTTTTGCTATGGAAGTGTAGTACCTTGAAATTACATTCTGATATATCATCCTGCACAAGAATCAATTCCAAATTGATCAAAGACCTCTAGGTAAGAGCACATACCCTGAAAATATTACAGGAAGGGTTAGAGGAAACACTAGGGGCTCCTTGGCACAGATGAAAATGTCCTAAATAAAGATCCAGAAACACAACAAATCAAAGAAAGACTAGATAAATGGGATTGCATTAAACTTCAGAGCTTCTGCATGACAAAGGACATACCTAGCAAGATAAATAGAAAGCCCAAACATTGGGAAAAATCATCATTAACTATACAGTAGACAAGGGCCTTATATCCAAAATCCACTTAGAGCTCAAAAAAATTAAAACCCCCAAAAGCAAATCCTCAAACAAACAACCCCAATAATTTGTGGGCTAAAGAATTATAAAGAGACTTCTGGAGAGGAAATAAGAATAGCCAATAGATACATGAAGAAATGTTCAATATCTCTGGCCATAAAAGATATGCAAATCAAAACTACATTGAAATTCCACATCACCCTTGTTAGAATGATCTTTACCAAGAAAACAAATAATAACAGATGCTGGTAGGGATGTGGCCAAAGGGAAATGCTACTACACTGTTTGTGGGAATGTGAACTTGTTCAACCACTCTGGAAAGCAGTATGGAAGTTCCTCAAAATACTAAACATACAGAATCCATTTGGCCCAGCAATCCCACTTCTGGGCATTTACCCAAATGATCACAAATAGGCTGCAGTAAAGTCACTGCACAGCCATGTTCATTGCAGCATATTTCCCATAGCTAAGATATGGAATCAACCCAGATGCCCCTCAGTAGATAAACGGATCAAAAAATGTGGCATAAAGTATGGAGGTTCCTCAAAAGACTCCACATAGAACTCCCCTATGACCCAGCAATCCCACTTTTGGGCATTTACCCAAATGTTTACAAGCAAGACCACACTAAAGCTACCAGCACAACTATGTTTATTGCAGCATTATTCACCATAGCTAAGATCTGGAACCAACCCAGATGCCCCTCAGTAGATGAATGGATCAAGAAAATGTGGTATATATACACAATGGAATTCTATGCCTCCATCAGAAAGAATGACATTGCCCCATTTGTTAGGAAATGGAAAGACTTGGAAAAAATTATATTAAGTGAAGTAAGCCAGGCCCAAAGAAACATAGGCCTCATGGTTTCCCTTATTTGCAATATCTAGTGTATGTATGAGTCAAGCGGAAAAGGTCAGATAATGTGATGTTAGGAAAATGAACCCTTAGATATGTATTTTAATGTTTTTTTTCTTTCATGCATGTGTTTCTAAAGCATTTATAAGATTATTTCTTTTTTTCTTTGTATGTCCCTCCCCCACAGTATAACCCCTGCTTTCACTATATTTGATGTCAGTATAACTTGTGGAGGAGATGGGGAAAAACCAGTTGTTTAAGGATACAGGTGGACCTGTTGCAACAATGAGAAGTACAAGTTGTCATGTCCATAATGAGCTTTACAATGTCTGTGTGTGGGGGGAAGGATTGGGACTGGGGGGGAGGGGGGAGACTGGGAAGGGATGTGAAGGATAAACAAAGGAGGAGGCTGCAATGCTTGGTAAGAAATGTACGCATTATCCTGCCCATGTAATTGTAACCCCTCTGTACAGTATGTTCACAAATAAAATAAAATTAAAAAAATGTGGCATATGTACACAATGAAATTCTATTCTTTCATCAGAAGAAATGACATTGCTCCATTCATAAGAAAATGCAAAGACGGGAAAAAAATCATATTAATTGAAATAAGACAAACTCAAAGAAGCACGGGTTCCATGATTTCCCTCATTTTTAATCATTAATATATCCATCGAGTAGTCCTAACAAAGGATCACAATAGCTCTATAGCTACATATATATGACCATATTCCATGATATGGAAGCAAGAGAGTTCTTTTGTTTTATTTATCTTTCTTGCTCATGTACTCTTGTAGTTATTTCTTTTATCTTTCATTTTTTCACCTCTGGTTTATTCCCTGTGCTCATTGTTTCTGATTTGGATACCCTTTGTTTTATATATAGTTTATCTGATTTGAGGAAGGGAAGGTGAATCACAGAAATGGTAGGACAAATGGTGAAGTAAGTGGTCAATGAAACTTACAACTTGCAGGAGTCAGGAGGGAGGAAAAGTGCAAGAAAAGGAGAAAGAATGTAACACTGTTTAAAACAGAATAACACTGTTTACTTTACTTATGTAACTGTTACCCCTCTGTACATCACTTTTACAATGAAATAATTTTTTTAAAAAACTAAAATGAAATGTAATTTTATACTTGAAATGATCCTTCAGGACCTTCTCAGGGGACTACACAGAGGCAGGCAGGCACAGGAGAAACATTATTGTAAGGTTCATTAGAGGGGCCATATCTTCCGTGGGGGGGGTTGGCGAGCTGGGTCCAGGAGGTGAGATATCATGTCTGCTCCCATCCAAGTGGGTCCGTCTGCGGGAAGCAAGGGTGGATTTGAGATAAATTCGTGGGTGGGTGGGTCTGGACAGAGAGAGGGAGTGGCCAGCTGTAGGGCGGGAACTTCAGGGCAGGGAGGAACTCAAGTCTAGGTGGAGGAGGAAAGGTGGGGATAATAACAGAACTGATGTTTAAATAAAAACTAAGGTGTTTATGACAATACTGAATTTTTCAGATTATTTTCATAATCTACTACGTTCTTTTTCAAAGATTTAATTTTATTAAACTAAATCTACTAGGTTTTTACAATTGTTCTGAGGTACATAATTTTAATTTACTAATGGAATATTTTATTTATACATTCTATTTATCTGACACTTAAAATTAAATAATATGAACAATAAATGGGAGATTACAGATTACTTCTTATGCCAGATTACAAAAACACAAAACTCAAATTTCCCATTACTTTATAGTGTAAGCATTATGCCCACCTGTGACCCTCAGTTCCACCCAGACCTGAGCCCCTCCTTGCCCTGGAGTTCCCACCGTACAGTTCACCCCTCCTTCTCTCCACCCAGACCCACCTGAACTCCCATCTATCTCACTTCCTACCCTCCGGACCCTGCTGCTACCTAGATAGTGGAGTCCACCGTGTGTTCTCTCTCCAGGGAAAATATGGCTTCTCTTATAAACCTTGTAATAATCTTTCTCCTGTGCCTGGCTGCCTCTGCATGGTACCCTTGGATGGATATGAGGGATCCTGTGATATATCCTTTCATTGGCAGCTCTAAAGGGATAGGTTCCCCAGTGGATTTGCTCCCCGACCAGCCTCCACTTCGGATGAGGGTCCGACCAGCTTACCCAGGACCTAGCTTGAGATCTACACTCCAATTGCCAGAGGACCAACAGGGTAACTTTCTCCTGACCAAGCACTCTACCTGCTGCCCAACACCGGCTAATTAACTCCTTCCTCCAGGTAAGTGATCACTCTTCAGGCTCCTAGCCTCTGTCAGGGGGCCTCAGGGCCCCCCTAAAGAACTTGGCCAAGTACCTAGCTGATGGCCTCTGTGGCTGAGGGGCTCTGCAGAGAAATATGATGACATTTCCCACTGTTTGTTTCCCACATTTTGAGCCAAATTCACTGCCAGAGATGCTCACAGTCAGATTTTGGTTCACCATCACTTACCATGGGAAAGAACAGAACTAAATTTCCTTACAATCAAATTTGGCCCCAAATTTAAAACTCCACTTACGTGAGCTTGGACAGGTAGAATTCTCTCTCTCTCTTAACCTCTCCCTTCCAACTGAAGGTAAAAAAGTATGGATGAGTTTAAGTTTAAACTCCTCCTCTGCAGACCCCTTCTCCTGTGAGGCCCTTTCCTCCACAAGCCACCCCCTTTGTGGCCTCCCCTGCAAGGTGGTCTCCCCTGCGAGGCACCCTCTCTTTTGCAGCCTCTCCAACAAGGCACCCCCTTTGAAGCCTCTCCACGAGGTATCCTCTTTTTTGCAGCCTCCTCTGTGAGGCCCGCCCTATTTTGCAGCCTCCACTGTGAGGTACCCCCTCTTTTGTGGCCTCCCTTCAATGTACCCCTTCTTTTGCAGCTTCCCCTATGAGGTGCCCCCCTCTTTTGCAGTCTCTTGCAGGACCCCCTCATCTGTGGCCCCTCTGCAGGGCTCCTCCCTCTGTGAGGCCGTGCCCCTGCAGAATCCCTCCCCTATGGGACTCCTTCTCTACCTTTGTATTTGGGGTTGGAACATGAAGCTACAGTTGTGCCAGAAGCAATGCACCCTCACTGTCAGAATCTTTAGCTGTCTCTAGCATTGACAATGTGGTGGGTGTGCCATCTTGGCATCATGGGAGCTCAGCTGCTATTTCACACCAACTTGATTTTGTTCCAACTTGATTTCATGCTGTCTCAACTTACCAGGTCACCATTATATCATGTCATGTTCATGTCTGTTCGTGTATTGTCTCCTGTTCACTAAAGTTTCTTGTTGTTGGCAAAGTTTTGTGTTTTAAACTGACCACGTAGTTCCACCATAATTAGGCAAAATAATTCCAGAAAACGTTAAACAGCCGATTTTAAAATCTAAGCATGCTCTATAATCTGTGCACAAACATGTATGTCTGTCTATTGGTCTATATGTAAATGGTTGTGTTTTCAAGGTTACCAAGTATTCTGATTACTAAAAATCTTTGTCAATGGAAGCTGTGATTTAATCTAAATTGCTTTAAAACTTTGTGACCTGCCTATAAGACAAAGAAAAAACAGAGATTTTTTAAAAGGCCTTGGGAAAGGAGTTAGAAAAGATGGTTTCCTTTACAAAGTAAATGAAATTGGTAATAAGTTGGCTGTGATTTATGTCAATCCTATGCACATTTATGCTAAGAGTTAAATATTGTTCTTTTGACCATGGCTAGTAAACTAAGGTTAAGGTTTTAATTCTCCATTATCTCCTCTGTGGCTATCAACTCCCTTTAAGATCAAGGGACCAGAGTGAAACTAGTGGTACCAGCCTGCAAAAGCAAGTACAAACCAGTTCTTTAGAAATTTTTGCAGGTAACCAGCAGGAGGTGCGACAGATGCCACAGCCTTGACCAAGCTCTGGCCTTGCTCCATTACACATGACTAAAAGACTGCTAATTTGGGGTAAAACACAAGCCACCTCAGATTTTTTTTCTGTAATGTTAATCTCCACAAGTTAGACCATAAGGGGGGGGGGTATAAGTTGATTTCTATGCTATTTTACAATTGGATGTATTTCTAAAGGAACAGAGATACTACAGTGCTAGTAAGAAAAACTGCTAATTTCCTGCAGTCAGTTTAATCTTTGGCATAGAGGTAAAGAGTGTAGCCCAAGTGTTTCAATGAAGCATTTAACTGCAAATTAAAAGTAAATTTAGAAAAAGGGATTAAAAATTGTGTCTCCTTTGTGAAAATTTGGGAAGTTGTAGGGAGTGGCTGGACCTCCCAATATTAAAGTTAAAATTCTCTTAAAGGGGGACTGGGAAGGTGGCTCAGTGGTAGAGCGCTTGCCTTGCATGCATGAGGCTCTCGCTTTGATTCCTCAGCACCACATAAGCAAAAAGAAAAAAAGCCGGAAGTGGCACTGTGGTTCAAGTGGTAGAGGGCTAGCCTTGAACTGAAGAGCTGAGGGACAGTGCCCAGACCCACAGTTCAGGCCCCATGACTGGACCCAAAGAAAAAATTCTCTTAAAGGTTTCTTTAAAGTATTAAGTAAAAAGTTTGTAGACCTGTGATTATGTCCCTATTAAGATCTGCCTGAATCAAGTTCCTCAGCCAGCCAGAAAAAGGCTTTTATAAACCAGAGTTTTAAACAGGCTACCCTGCTGTAGCCCAAGATATAAACCACATTAAACAGGCTTTCCAGATGCAATGGAGGGTACTTAGAGTGCCAATCAGTCCCAGTTTAAAAAACATCTACTGGCGTTTATTAAAAACTCTGGCAAGTAATTGTTAGTCAATTGTTAACAAGTTATAGGCAAACTCTATCTCATTGATCTACTTGTTGATTTAATTGGAAATTAAAAAAAAGACTTCTTTGTCCATAGTTAAAAGGCATCTCAGCAATACTTCCCAAGGCTATCTACAAATTCAATGTGATACCTATCAATATTCCAACCTCATTCTTCGAGAAAATAGAAGAGTCAATCCAAAAATTCATGTGGAACAATAAAAGACCCTGAATAGCAAAAATGACCCTTAACAGAAATACTAGTGCTGGAGGAATATCAATACCAAATTTCAAACTCTACTACAAAGCATAGTAATCAAAACAACTTGGTACTGGCATAAGAAGAGACCTCAGAACCAAGGGAATACAATTGAAAACCCAGAAATGAACCCACAGACCTATAGCCATCTAATATTTGATAAGGAAGCTAAAAAATAGAATTGAAGAAAGACAGTTTCTTCAGAAAATAGTGCTGGCAAAATTGGTTAATCACTTGCAGAAAACTAAAGCTATATCCTCATATTTCACCCTGCACCAGAATCAACTCCAAATAGATCAAAGACCTCAGAGTCAAAGCAGACACTCTGAAAATATTACAAGTGGGAATAGGAGAAATGCTTGGTCTCCTTGGCACAGGCCGAAATTTTCCTAATAGAGACCCAGAAACACAACAAATCAAAGAAAGGCTGTACAAATGGGATTGCATGAAGTTGCAGAGCTTCTGCATGGCAAAGGACATAGCTAACAAGATGAATAGAAAGACCACGGATTGGGAGAAGATCTTCACTAGCCATACAACAGACAAGGGTCTCATATCTAAAATACACCTGGAACTCAAAAAAAAATACCCTAAATCCTCCAATAACAAATTCTCAAAGAAACAACTGCTCAATAAATAAGTGGGCTAAACACTTAAAGAGAAATATACACTGAAGAAATAAGAATGGCCAATAGACACATGAAGAAATGCTCAACTTCTTTAGCCATAAAAGAAATGCAAATCAAAACAACATTGAGATACCACCTCACCCCAGTTAGAATGGCTATAATCAAGAAATCTAACAACAGATGTTGGGTGTGTGTGTGTGGACAGAAGGGAACCCTACTGCATTGTTTGTGGGAGTGTAAACTTGTTCAACGACTTTGCAAAGAGTATAGAGGTTCCTTAAAAGACTCCACAAGAGCTCCCCTATGACCCAGCAATCCCACTTTGGGGCATTTACCCAAATGATCACAAACAAGACCATACTAAAGCTACCAGCACAACTATGTTTATTGCAGCATTATTTATCATAGCTAAGACATAGAACCAAGCTAGATGCCTCTCAGTAGATGAATGGATCAAGCAAATGTGGTATATATGCACAATGGAATTCTATGCCTCCATCAGAAAGAATGGCATTGCCCCATTTGTTAGGAAATGGAAAGGCTTGGAAAAAATTATATTAAGTGAAGTAAGCCAGGCCCAAAGAAACATGGGTCCCATGGTTTCCCTTATTTGCAATAACTAGATAAGGACACAAGTGGTTTTCTCTTTTTTGTTATTGTTTCTACTGTATTTATAAGGTATCACGTGATTTTTTTTTTTTTGCTTTGTATGTCCCTTCCCCACAGTATAATCCCTATTTTCACTGTATTTGATGTTGGTATAATTTCGGGAGGGGAAGGGAAAAAAAAACAAATTTTTAAATAGGGATACAGGTTGACTCATTGCAACAATGATATGTACAAGATGCTATGTTGAAAAACAAACTCTACAATATAGGCGGGAGTGGGGTGGGGAGTGTAGTTGTGGAGATGGGAGGAAAGGGATGGTAGGGGAAGAACAAAGGAAGAGGCAACAGTGCTTGATAAGAAATGTACTTATTACCTTTCTCATGTAATTGTAACCCCTCTGTATGGTATTTTCACCATAAAAAACTTATTAAAATAAAAGAAATATATTCATTACCTTGCTGATGTAACTGCAACTCCTCTGTACAGTATTTTCACAATAAAAAACAGTTTAAAAAAAAGCCAACTCAGGCACAAAGAATCCCTCTAAAACTCTATCTCCCAGCTAATCAGCACAGAGCCAGGCTGGTGGAATCGCTCCAGACTCACCACAAAGTATCCAACTGAAAGTTAAAAATGGCTTTGTGACTGTAAGTGGTAGAGCACTAGCCTTGAGTGGAAGTGCTCAGGACAGTGACCAGGCCTTGAGTCCAAACCCGTTAAATACCAACTGGGACAATCTATTCCAGCAATGGGACACTGAGACACCTGTCAGGACAAAGTCAGTCAGCCCTGACAATGGAAAACGATGGAGAGGAGTAAGAGGAGATGATATCCTAAATGGAGTCACTTTATACTCGCCCTTTCAAATTAATCAGAGCCGGGAGATAGAAATAGTTGCTTGCCCACCTAATGTCCATACCTGACTACCATCTGACTACCATCTACAGAAAATTTTTGTTACCTGCTATTTGAATTTATAGTAGCCTCTGACTAGTACTCCCAACCAGTCCATTATGCTCTCCCCTACTCAATTGCCCAAAAGGCCAGAGATACTCTTTCTGCCTTCTTTGCCCCAAGTCTGGTTATTCTTCCTTCCCTGTAATCGGCTGCAATTGTGCTTATACTCCAAATGGAACTTTTCTGGTCCATGCCAATGTATGTTCTCCTATGTCATTTATTTTAACTGATCTTGTCAGCTTTTTGCCTGCTCTTTCCAAAAGTCTCTTTCAACAGGATAACATCCCCTGCCCAGGATACCACTTGGGTACAAGTCAAGGCCATCCTGTTCCTACAGACAACTGGAGACATCACTTACACTGCCCTGCCTTGCCCAGCAAAGACCTGGACCCTAAAAACTCAAGTTCCAGGGATTCCTTGATGCTCCAAGGCCAGCAGGAAGGAGCCAAAAGAGCCCATGACACACGCTGGCTCTGGTACCTTTAAATATCTCTGCTATCTCCTCCTTAGGTCACTGTGAACCTAAAGCAGGAAAAGTCTTTCCCCCCCTTCTCCAGGAGGCCAGGAATCAGATACCATGCTATGTCTCCAATCCAAGACAATAAAAGCAATTTCAAGTCTTTGATAGCTCCTTCTGGGAATCAGTCCTTCCATGGCATATTCCTCTCTTAGGCTGCTAACAGCAATTTTTGCCTTAACAGCAATTATGTCTTTTGTTGATTGTCTTAGATGATAGATAATTATTGTCATGGAAAAGAACTTTACCAACCAAACTGTCAAGCAAATGCTTCTTGGATGTTACCCAGACAAGCAATGAGGCAGAGACCCCATCTACTCTGCCCCTTTACAGCAGGAAGTAGCTCCAGAAGAAATAAACTCTTCCCATACCCCCTGGCCTTGTAGCCCCTATTTTTATTAAACAACAGAGCAGGGAATGTAAGCATTATGCCCACCTTTGGTCCTCAGCTCCACCCAGACCTGAGCCTCTCCCTGCCCTGAAGTTCCAACCATACAGCTGGCCCCACCCTCTCTCCACCCAGACCAACCTGAACTCCAATCTACCTCAATTCCTATCCTCCAGACACTGCTGCTACCTTGATAGTGGAGGCCACCATGTGTTCTCTCTCCAGGGCAAATATAGCTTCTCTAATAAACCTTGTAATAATCTTTCTCCTGTGCCTGCCTGCCTCTGCGTGGTCCTGTGGGATGGATGTGATGGATCCTTTCATATACCTATTTATTTAACTGCTTTTTAGCATAAAATATTGGCCACTCCTTTCTGTATTCAATATCATTTTTTTTCTGTAATTGGAATGTAGCTAAGGCATCCAGGAGACAGTTATAGCAATTATAACAATCTACTATTTGTGAATATCTTTAGAGAATACAAGTTTTCATAGTTTTTAATAGTTAAATATTTTGCAATCAGTCAATGGGAATCAAAAATAAATGTAAGCCTCAAAAATAAAGAGATAAATTACTCTATTATAATTTATCATACCTAAAATCTGATTTTATCTTTATTTGGAAATAGATCTTACAGGGAAAAAAATTAACTGTCCATTTATATGGATTTAGTTAGAAAGTTATAGTGCCTAACATCAATTAAAATAACTATAAAATTCTACCACCACCTGTTGCCCCTTCTACTTTTCTCTTGCTTCTTTTTGCCTTCATCTATGTCATAAATTTATATTCTTTTTCCTCTGTCTTCAGCTCCCTCCTTTACTGTTTTTCTTTCTTTCTTCTCTCTCTACTACCTTTTTTTCTCTTCTGTTCTTTGTCTTCTGTTTTTTCCTGCTAGTTACTTAAAACAAAACCATTCACATTTGAAATGATAGGAAACAAGAATCTATTTCCTTCATTACTGTGTTTACAAGGATCTTAAGACAAAGATCAAAACAGCTTTTCAGGCTGGTCCCAAAAGGCTGTTAATGGACATTCTATGTTCAGCGCATTCATGTTATCAACACTAACCTCAGGCAATAATAAATCATTTGGAAAACAGTACACTGAATAAAAGGTAAGTACAAATATCCCTAGGATCAATAGCCTGAGGCCTTACCAACTGTATTATAATTACTAATACAATCTAACTGTAATACCATTTAAACTTAGGCTCAATTATGTAAGAGAACAAAATATTAGCACATAGCATAAGCTAAAATTTACTAAAAATATTTTGGCCAATGCAGAAATGACTTGCTAACTATACAATTAGCCCTTTGAAGTCCACATTGACACTTTTAGATTACTGAAGCATAAAAGTGCAAGCAAAACTTCTGCCGATTGGCAAATATCACTGGCTTGCTGTTTCATTCAGTTAAAACCAAAAAGTCATTTTTCACTTACATTATGTGGCATATGTGCATAATGATCAGTTTTATTTTTAAGATTTTACTTTGCTTTAAGTTAATAGATGACTCATTCTTTTAGTTTTATGTTGACAAAGATCTATTTTATTATGCCACTAAAATGTAACCTTTACCCCATCCATTTGTTTGCTGCCTAAGGTAAGATTGAGGCTGTTCATTATCAGTACTGGGAATTTCTAATATGTTTCAATAAATTACAAGAAATTTTACAAGTGATACAGAAAGTCAATGATTAAATTATCAAGGAGAGAAAAGGACTTTAGATGAAAGTTCTGAAAAGGAGAATGAAATATGCCAGAAAATCTTAGTGATTTTGAAGATGTAACATTTACACTTCTTTGGACCTAGCTTCCTCTAGATTTAACAACCACCATTCAAAGGTGAAGCAAAGCTTGACCATAAGCCATGAATTTTCTTTCTTTCAAAGCTAGTTTGAGAGCACTTATATCTGGAATATCCAAGGGTGGAAGACACAGGGCTAAAATGAAGTTTCTGCTGTAAGCAAGTTACCAGAACAAATGACTGCTAAATGTGTCTGCCTAATTTACCAACAGGTGCTTAGCAGAGGCAGTCTGAAGTATGTATTTATTTGTGTGTTAACTTTTTGGTGACTTTCCTACTTTCCATAATAGCCCATTTCATCTGGATAAATACCAAAGCTTATATTTAGAGTCCTTTGAAGATACCTCATTTTTTTTTTTTTTTTTTTTTAGTTGTGGAGTTTGAACTCTGGGCCTGGGAGCTGTCCCTCAGCTCTTCAGCCAAGGCTAGCACTCTACCACTTGAGCCACAGCACCACTTCCAGCTTTTTTCTTTTTTTGCTTATGTGGTGCTGAGGAATCGAACCCAGGGCCTCATGCATGCAAGGCAAGTGCTCTACCACTGAGCCACCTTCCCATTCCCGATACCACAAAATTTTTAAAAATTTAATACATGCTTTAATTCTAATAAAATATCCATGCAAAATAAATCCCTTTTAGTTTATCAGAGACGACTTCACTCATGTTAAAGCATTTAATGATGTCAATGTATTATCTGTCTAGGTTTGTGGGGGAAAAAAAGCATTTTATTTTTAAAAAATATGCATTCTAAGAGGTCAGAAAAATCAAACCAGTATTGTTTTACCATAAATTAGATACAAATCCATTCACGAGGAAACAGAAAAGCCACATTTTGAGAATTCTAATTTGGAGTCTTTATTGGAGTGCTAGCAGTCTGCAGGCAGGCAATTATCACAAAGAACTGCAGCCCCAAACAAAGCTGGAACCAAACTTTTAAAGACAACAGCCACATGTTGGGTGGAGACTAAGCCTCAGCAAAGCATTATAGGTAAACACAGCACCAGGATCAGGGCTCCCCTGGAGCTAAACAACACAATGAATCTACATATTCCTCAATGCAGGACCCTCCTAACTCTGCCCATTGCTGGAGGCAACTGCAATTCAAAGGATGGCCTGCCTCACCTCTAGGCCTTAGAGCTAGTGCACAGCTCCCAACTCTTGACTAGGCACCAGAATGGCTGTGATAGCAACAGCCCCATCACCTAGCCAGGATAGGGAAGGCTATGCCATTATTTAGACTCAGTTTCCTCACTTTAGAATAAACAGAGGAAACATATTTAGTGGCTTATTAAGTTTGAAGACACTATAACTTTCTCACTTTTCAACATACACCAAATAAATAGGACTGTTTTTGTTGGTGGTGGTCGTGTTTTTTGTTTTTTGTTTTTTTTTGGCTAATTGGTTTAAAAGCTGGTCCATGAATTTTTGCCTTGAACTTGGATCCCGGACACTGTCCTTGAAATGTTTTGCTCAAGGTTTGTACTCTATCACTTGAACCACACCACTACTACTGACATTTTTTCCCTTTTTTTTGTTATTGTTTTTGTTAATTGGAGATAAGCGTTTTCCTGCCTGGGATGACTTCTTGAAGCAGGGTAACCTAAGGAAAATGAGATATGACAACTGGCTGTCAGGGATTCAAAGACTCAAACTTAAAGCTTGTCCATCTTCTTACCTTAAGATTAAGGGAACACAGTCATTGTAGGAGAAATGAAGCCAGATAGAATAAAGGAAAAGGAGGTATGATCAGCTTACAGTAAATACAGGAGATATTCCTTCGTGTACTTCCCTTAAGATTAAGGAAACAAAAGTCATTTTAGGGGAAATGAAATAGGATAACTTAAGGTAAATGAGGCATGGTGCAAGCAGCTGAGGAATATATTTAGAAACTTGGAAATGCTATCTTTGCCGAGACAAAAGGATACATTCCTTCCTGAAGGATGCATTCCTCACCCCAAGAATTAACAACAATGTGATTAGAGCAAAGACAAAGCACCTAGCTTTGTATAACTTATTGTCAGACCCCTATCTTTAGGATACAAATATCCCAACAGCCCAAGGAGCAGTGTGTCTCTCTGGGTGTTTCCTTGTGTGTGTGTGTGGGGGGGGGGTCTGGGTCTGGGTCTGGGTTTGGGTCTGTTTGTGTTTGTCTCTCTTTGTCTTTATCTCCTTATGAGAGTATCCACACTGCTAGAGTGTGCCTCTGTCCTTCTATTTGTCTGTTTTGTCTGTCTGTCTGCTTGCCTGCTGGTTTACTTATCCAATAAAGCTTTATCTGGTTTCTCACCATTGTGACTTGTCCAGAAATTCTTATTCTACAATCAAGTCAAGGACCCTAAGTAAAGAGTTCCTATTTTAAAGGGAAGTTTCACTAAATCTCACCTCCATCCGGGGTGACATTCTAACTGCAATCTTGGCTCTCATCCTCCTGAGTAGATAGGATGATAAGTATGAGCTACTGGCACCAAGGAAGAGGTAAATAGTGATATAAAATTATAGGCCAGCCTGGCGTTGGTGGCTCATGCCTGTAATCCTAGCTACTCTAGAAGGTGAGATCTGAGGATTGCAGTTCAAAGCCAGCCCAGGCAGGAATATCCATGAGAACCTTCTCTTCAATAAACCACTAGAAAACCGGAAGCAGTGCTGTGGCTCAAGTGGTAGAGTGATAGCCTTGAGCTGAAGAGCTGAGGGACAGCTCCCAGGCCCAGAGTTCAAGACCCACAACCAATATATATATATATATATAGGCAGTAGTGAGGAAAATCTGTTTAATAATGCACTGTGAGAGCAAAATATTTGCATATTCTTTCTAGGTTGGCCTGAAGAATGTCATGTTAGTAGCCTGATGTTGGTGATTATACAGTATTTGCACTATTTACAAGACAAAATTCACAAATATTAAAGAATTCAGCATTTTCCCAATATATAATCTGTTTACTAGAACTTCATTTTGATAAACATTACTTTGCCTTTGTTTTTGTTATAATTCTTAACTTTTTAAAATTTTTATGTAAAATAAATCCTTAAGTACAAAAATAAACATTTAACTTATATATTTAATTTATAATGTATTTTATATTGTGTATTAACTATCAAATGTGTAAATGTCCACATAAACAAGGCACAAATTCAGGTTTCATAGTGTTTAATGTCTATAAAGACATTGTTTTAACAATGAGCAATACATAGTATAGTGCTTAAGAAATTTTAGAAGGAAAGGAACATTATTAACATTTAAGAATGTAATGGGTAAATTGTTAGACAATGGATTCAAACCACCTCTCAGTAGCTTTATTCAGGAAACAGGTTGAAGATATCTAAAGACTAGTAGACAATTGAGTAGAAAAGAAAAAGATGTAAGAGAAATAGAAGTCAATGAGGTGAGGCTAAAGTGGTAGATAAGATTTTAAGGAATTGAGATGATTTTACAGTTTTGAAATGTTTTTGTTAGTAGTTTCATGTAGCTATTGACAAATTGTTAATTCAATAGGTGAGATTAAAAATGAACATTCTCTTCTGATGTGAAGACTCCCTAGTGTAGTGGGGGAATGGCAACAGCAATTAAAACTTAGAAGATTATTGAGAGATGGAGTATTGATGCAGCAGCAGGACGGCACCTGAGGTAGGGGTCTCAGGAGATGGCTTTGGGTGCTGACCCACGTTGGCTTTTTTTTTTTTGGTCGGTCGTGTGGGACTTGAACCCTGGGCTTGGGCGATGTCCTTGAGCTCTTCAGTTCAAGGCGAGTGCTCTACCACTTGAGCCACAGCGCCACTTCCGGTTTTCAAGTGATTTATTAGAGGTAAGAGTCTCACGGACTTTCCTGCCCTAGCTGGCTTTAAACCGTGATGCTCAGATCTCCTGAGTAGCTAGGATTACAGGTGTGAGCCATTGGCATTCAGCCCACATTGGCTTTGTAAACATTACTTGGCAAGGGCGTGGCTTTGTAAACATTACTTGGCAAGGGCGGGGGAAGGGGAGGAGAAGGGGAAGTAGAATCATAGCAATAAATCTGCTTTTCACATTCCAACTGATGACAGCCAGTTTTAAGTATGAGCTACCCACCCAAGGCTCTCATTCGCTTCATTGGAGCTGGGAGTAACTGGGATTTAGTGAGAAGCTTAAGGATGTTAGTGGCTCAGATTAGTTGGGGCACACATGGTTCAGGAAAAGGCAGGGGTAGGATTATAAAAGCTAAAATAACCAGTTAGGTACCAAGAAAGTCTTATCCAAAGGAAGCTTAGTTACATTCATATTTTAAATCCATTCGTCATTTACTGTACAGTTTAAGTCAAATACTACAGTTCATTTCTAATCCCCCCACATATCATTAAATGCATTCATTGTTCACCTGATATAGTACAAGTCAAATACTATAATTTATCTCTAATTCTCCATCATATCACTAGATGCCAGAAAGTCTTAAGTTGGAGGCCAACAATGTACTAACTGAAAGATTTCGGCAGTAAAATTTAGGAAATGAACTAGGCGCTGGTGGTTCACACCTAACTTCTCAGAAGGATGAGACTGGAAGATTGGGGTTCAAAGCCATCACAGGCAGAAAAGTTTGTGAGACTTTTATCTCCAATTTACCACCCGAAAACTGGAAGTGGTCCAGTGGCTCAAAGTGGTAGAACGTTAGCTTTGGGTAAAAAAACTCAGGGACAGTGCCCAGGCCCCAAGTTTAAGAGCCACGGGCCAGAAATTAGGAAATGACCAGGGGGTTAAAGCTTGTAGGACATAAAACTGGTTGACATTGAGTGAGAAATTGACAAGACCAAATGTCATGCTTTGAGATGTTACATACATAGGATAGTACCTGTTAAGAGAAAGGAAATTTAAATTTGATACGATTTTATAGTGTTTATAGTACCAAGATAGGTTAGCTTTACATGCAGAAAAATTACCATGTCTCATTCAGGAATTTCTTAATGTGAAAATTCACCTCAATATGCTTTCTTGATTCAAATACTGGTATGAGTTTGTTTCATTAATTCTATCTTCAATTATAGTATTAGACTGAAAGGAAAAAGAGCTCTTATTTTTCCAAAATGTGTAAAATAAAGATAGACTATTTCAAACATATAGTTCTGCTTATTCAAACCCAATTTCCTCATTCCTTTGGCATTTATCTTTGTAGAAAAGGTAAAGTTAAGTTTGGAAAGCCAAGGACACATTTTTGAAATGAAGTTTAATAAACATATTGCTGAGTATAAATCAAAATGTCTTATAAGTGGTCCCATACTAATGAAGTTGTTTTGATATTCATATTCTTATTGTACCACTTACCTATGTCAGTGTGTTTATGTGAGTGTTTTGTATTTGTGTATAGATAGAATCTGTGTATAGCTAGAATTTCCTCTAAAAAACATTGTGATACCTAATGATTTTCTTGCTTTTATTTTTTTTCTTCTGCTTTGAACCACTTGGAATTTCAGTGCATTTATATTTGGTGTTTGTAGCTGGTTTTGCCAGTACTTACATATTAACAATATTAACAATATGTGAAATGTTGTTTCTTTTCTAAGCTGTTTGAATACTTGTTCATCAAACACATACATGGACACACATCTGCATGTGATCACATAGCATATCTCATGGCTGTCCCTAAGATGAGTAATACTGCCTTCAGATCAAATGAGATTGGTAAAAACCAAAGAAACAGTGTTCAAATCTTAATGTTTGCTCAGATATTTGGTTTGGTATTCAGTCAGCATTTGGCTCTTTTATTACATCCCTATTAATTATCTAATTACACTTAAAATTGCACAATATGCTTCAGTAGATCAATTGTTACAGTGACTCAAATTAATAATTTTAGAATTTTTTGAATCAGGACTCATTGTTATCACATGATAGGAACAAAGACTCTGCTTCCTTCTCTAAAGTAGTTCATTAGATCCACATTTGCACAGGATCTCCCAAGAGTCTTCAGATTGGAACCATGGCCTTCAGAAAAGACTACACTAGTCATTGTGAGTACTAGTGAATGAATTATTCCTTCTAAAATGACTTTCTTTTGGCTCAGGGAAAACTGCATGTTTTTTTAAGAGATGTTCGACTAACAACTGAGTACTGTTAGCTCTTATCTGTCATCCCAGCTACTCAGGAGGGCAAGACTTCAGGATTTTGGTTCAAAGCCAGCACTGGTAAAAAAAAAAAAAAAAAAAAAAAAAAACACTGAGGTACTCATTAACCATTATAAAGCCAGAAGTGTAGCTGTGGCTCAAGTGGAGAGCACTAGCCATGAGTAAAAAAGTCAAGCAAGAATATGAAGCCCTGAGTTCAAGCCACAGAAACAAGACAAAATAAAAGAGAACTTTGACTGTTATTTGAACTTTTATCACTAGATAGTAAAGGTAATATAATTATTCTAGTATGAAAATTTGAGTGTAAGCCCTTATTGAATTGCCCCAGAAAAAATAGAAAAATGAATTTAAGTACCTTATTTAACAGAAATTAAGCAGGTCTTGTACATTTAAACTGATGTTTTGTTTATTATGTTAATAATGTGAGTCTTATCTCTTAAAACTTTCTTTAAAAATTCTCCAGTTTTAAGAAACTGACAGCTAAAAAATAATAAATTAACAATCCAAATACAAAAAAATGAGCATCAAAAATGATAGCACACCTGAATAAAACTGTGTTTAAAGGAACAGGTGAATAGGTGTGCTGGCTTCCAATCTGAGTGGTTTATTCCATACATGACTTCACAGGTTCTGTTCTTAAATTTGAAAAAGATCTCAAGGTAAAAACTGAATCAAAAGAAGCAGGAAAACAATAGTAGATAAGGTTCAAAATGAAAGATTTACCACATCTTCTTTAAAATATGCATTGCCAGTAGACAGAGAATTTCTTAATAAATTTAAAAACAAATATATAATTTAACAAATGAAATATCATACATGATATTTTATATATGATTAGTATCTAATCATTTAGATAATGTTGGTCATGTTTAAGTAATGTAACTATCATTATTGATAAAATAATGATATAACATTTGATATTGGAGAAATAATAGATTTGTAAAAAGACAATTTGATGTAAGATTCTAAACTTATAGATTTATATGCATAGATTTAATGTATAGGTTCTAAATTTTGACATACTATTTTTTTAGCATACTGCTGCCTTGCTGGAATAAGTACAAGGTATGTTTTAGTCAATTCATGTATATAACTAAATCTTAACTAGATCTAAAGAATTCCTTTAGTTAATAAATATATGTTACAAAGATCAGGAAATTATATATGCAGTTCACGCATGTAACCAATATGCCATCAGGAGAGAACATGTTTATCCATGTAAGAGAATTATACAGAACACTAGCTGGGACTTCACTATTCAACTTTTTTTTTGGGGGGGGGTCCGGTCGTGGGGCCTGAACTCTGGGCTTGGGCGCTGTCCCTCAGCTCTTCAGCTCAAGGCTAGCACTCTACCACTTCAGCCACAGTGCCACTTTTGGCTTTTTTCTTTTTGCTTATGTGGTGCTGAGGAATCAAACCCAGGGCCTCATTGCATGCAAGGTAAGCACTCTACCACTGAGCCACCTTCCCAGCCCACTATTCAACTTCTTAACTGTAGGTTTAGACAGTTTTAACATTTTCATTCTTTTCTAGTCTATTTGTTTTCATATTTCACTGATTCATTAAAATATTTACAAAATCTATTAACATTTGGTAAAATTATAGTTTGTACATATATATGTAAAGTACCGAATATAAACATGTGCATATATAGTAACTTTGTGTAAAAATTTGCTTGATATACATGTGAAAGCTTTACAAACCATGTGTATCTATTTTGTTGTTCTTAATGCTTGTGCTGTTTTTTGACAAAACAGTTGGTTCTGTGTTTTATAAATAAAATTCCAGTCATTTTTACTTTCTAAAGTTAAGAAAAATCTGGAACAGTATTCCATATTTTCAGTTTTACTCTTCATTGAATTCTTCACTTCTTTGTGTAAATGCAAATTTCCATTCAATGATATTTCTCTTTAACCTGAAAATTTTAACATATCCAGTTACAGAAAATAAATTCCACTTAATTCACTTTTATCTATTATTAAAAATAATAACTCACTTATAGAACTGTCAACCTTTCTTCATGTCTTTAGACTTCTAGAAGGAGGTGCAGTGATGTTTCTCTCAGTTATATAACATTGTTCTTTCATTTTCATTTTGACCTTTCTGATGTTGACATCAGTGTTGGTTGTACTGTGACTGAAAGTTGTCTCATTTACATTTTACCAGAATTTTGGTTATGATGTTATTTTTATTCTTCTTTTGAACTTCCAAGGACCCAGGTGTTTATAATTTTTATGACATTAGAAAATT
The DNA here is from genome assembly GCF_000151885.1 of Dipodomys ordii. NCBI lineage: Eukaryota > Metazoa > Chordata > Mammalia > Rodentia > Heteromyidae > Dipodomys > Dipodomys ordii. Next base: position 1,205,257 of record NW_012267361.1, read on the forward strand.
TTAAGCCATTATTTCTACAAGTATTTTTCTGCCCTTTCTCCTATTTCTTCCGCAAATTCCAAGTCTATGGTTTCAGCATGTGATATGGTAAGTGGAGCATCATTATTGTTTCATCTCCCTTTTCATCCAATGTACTTCAACTAAAAACAATTATGTCAGGAAGTCCAGTCATAATTTCTTATTCAGTTTCTGTTTTCTAGTTTCTCAAATGATATTTTTATTATTGTATTTTCATTTATAGATCTTTCATCTGGTTACTTAAAATGCTTTTTATGTTTTGTATTATTATACTAATGCTTCTCTTTAGATTCTTGAGCATGTTTTTTGTTTTTGTTTTTGGCCAATCATGTGGCCTGAACTCTGCCCCTCAGCCCTTCAGCTAAAGGCTAATGCTCTACCACTTGAGCCACAGTACCACTTCTGGCTTTTCTGCTTATGTGGTGCTGAGGAATCGAACCCAGAGCTTCATGCATGTAAGGCAAGCACTCAACTGCTAAGCTACCTTCCAAGCCCATTGAGTATGTTTTTATTAGATTATGTTTGATTTGATTGTAAAGGTGATATATTGAGAGGTTACAGTTACATAAATAAGGTAATGAGTATATTTCATTTTGAACAGCATTACCTCTTCACTCATTTCTCCCACATACCCCCCAACTACTCTCCCATAGAAGTTCTAAAGTTCATTTCCAACTTAGTGTCTAGTGGGTATCACTGTTGCATTGGTTCACCCTTTGTCCTACTGCTTCTGTGGTTCCCTTTCCCTTCCCCAAATCAAATTAACTTATATAGAAAACAAAAGATGCAGAAATCAACAGCAGTGATGACATGGAATAAACCAAAGGGAAAAGAAAAAAAAAGAAAGAATTGCAAACAGAACACTAAAAATAAACCAAAAAATCCCTCCTGTTTTCATTTCTTGAAATTCATTTCAATGAACATCATTTTATATAGTCATATGCACATAGCTATTGAAGGATTGTGCTCCTCTGATGGGATTATCCTATACATATTATGGTTATAACTAATGAGGGAGACCTTGAAGTCTTTTTCTTTGGGTCTGGCGTACTTCGATGAATGTAAATTTTTCCAAGTCTTTCTGATAGAAGCGTAGAACTCCTTTGTGTGTATACACACACAAACACACACACATACACACACATATCACATCACATTTTCTTGATCTATTAATCTACTGAGGGGCATCTGGATTGACTCAATGTCCCAACTTTGGTAAATAATGCTGAAATAAATATGGTTGTGCCAGTGACTTTACTGCAGCCTTGTTTGTGGTCATTTGGCCCAGGAGTGTGATTGCTGGGCCGAAGGGGAACTCTATATTTAGTTTAGTCTCTTGAGGAACCTCCATACTGCTTCCCAGAGTGGTTGAACAAGTTTATATTTCCACCAACAATGTAGTAGCATTCCCATTTGGCCACATCCCTGCCAGTACCTGTTACTATTCTTTTTTGATAATGGCCATACTAACTGGGATGAAATGGAATCTTGTTGTAGTTTTGATTTGCATTTCTTTTATGGCCAGAGATATTGAAAACTTCTTCATATGTCTATTAACCATTCTAGTTTCTTTTTCTGAGAAGTTTCTCTTTAAGTCTTTAGCCATTTATTAATGGTGTTGCTATTTCTTTGAGGACTTTTTTTGGGGGCGGGGTAATGGTTTGAGCTCTAAGTATATTTTAGATATGAGGTCCTTGACTGATGTATAGCTACTAAACATCTTCTCCCATTCTGTGGGTTGTCTATTTATCTTATTAACTATGTCCTTTGCCATGCAATCTCATTCATCCAGCCTTTCTTTGATTTGTTGTGTTCCTGGATCTTTATTTAGGAAGTTTCAACCTTTGCCAAGAAGCACTAGTGCTTCCCCTGTCCCTTCCTGTGATATTTTCAGAGTATCTGGTTTTACATTGAGGTCTTTGATCCATTTGGAGTTGACTCTGTTGCAGGGTAATAAATAAGGATCTAACTTCAGTTTTCTACTCATGTATAGCCAATTATACCAGCACTATTTGTTGAAGAGGCTGCCCTTCTGTCATCCTTATCTCTTATCAGAGATTAGGTGGTCATAAATCTGTAGGTTCATTTCTAGGTTTTCAATTCTATTCTATTGGTCTTCAGGCCTGTTCATGTGACAGTATCAAGCTGCTTTTATAACTATGACTTTGTAACAGAGTTTGAAATTTGTTATCGATATTACTCCAGCACTATTTTTCCTGCTAAGGATTGATTTTGTTATTCATGGTCTTCTATTATTCCGTATGAATTTTTGGATTGCTTTTTCTATGTCATTGAAGAATGTTTCTGGAATTTTGATGGGTATTGCATCGAATTTATAGATAGCTCTGGGCAGTTTTGCTATGCTCCCAATCCAGGAGCATGGGAGGTTTTTCCATTTCCTTAAATCTACTTCAATTTCCTTTGTCAAGTTTTTAAAGTTTTCATCATAGAGGTCCTTCACATGTGTGGGTAATTCCAAGGTATTCTTTTGAGGCTCTTACTAAAGGAGTTGCTTTTCTGATTTCAGCCTTGCTCTTCTCATTGACATATGGAAAAGCTATTAATTTTTGTGGGTTAATTTTATACCTTATTACTTTCCAAAGTTTTGGATCAGCTCAAGTAACTTGGGAGAGGAGTCTATGGGTTATTTAAATACAGAATCTTTTTTTTTTTTTTTTGGTCGGTTGTGGGGCTTGAACTCTGGGCCTGGGCGTTGTCCCTCAGCTCTTCAGCTAAGGCCAGCACTCTACCACTTGAGCCACAGTGCCACCTCCGGTTTTCTAGTGGTTTATTGGAGATAAGAGTCTCACAAACTTTCCTGCTGGGGCTGGCTTTGAACCATGGTCCTCAGATCTCAGCCTCCTGAGTAGCTAGGATTACAGCCGTGAGCTACGGGCATGAGAATCATGTCATCTGCAAAGATGGAGAGCTTTACTTCTTTGCCTATTTGGATCGACTTCATGTTTGCCTCTTGCCTTATTGCTTTAGTATATTTTTAATAGAATTTTCAAAAAGCATTTTAAGTCTTCACAAGTTATGTGTACTCTCTCTCTCTCTCTCTCTCTCTCTCTCTCTCTCTCTCTACATATATATATATATATGTGAGGGGGCAGATTCACACACACACACACACACACACACACACACACAATCATTTGGGTCTATACATAGTTTCACATTTTCTCCAAGTAAAGAATATACAGAAGATTCTTTATAGAATGAGTAATAATTTTTAGTGTGAGTTAATCTCAATTATTAGTAAGTCAGTTAATATTTGAATTTTGAATTTATCAGTTGTTTGTTTAGTATGCATTAATTCCACATACTAGTGGGGTTCAATACAATATTTCACTAGACACAGTCATTGTGTACTATATTCTGACTCCTCTTATGACTTTTTCCTTCTCAATCTCTGTACTTAGTACCCTACATCTAGGTCCACTTTTTAAAATCTCTACATATGAAAGAGATCATGCAGTATTTGTCTTTATTTAAGAAATGGTGCGGAATGCCTTGATAGTCAATTATTTTCAGATTACCTTGATCTCTTCAGTCTGTGAGGCAGATTTAGACTAGCCATTATTCTTGAATTACTTCACCTGTATTTTAGTATAATATTACCATTTGGAATCTCTCTGACTTCCTCAGCAACAAATTCACTCCACTTCTGCTGGTAGAAATTCAACCCTCTCCACTTTTTAGCTGTATTTTGGGAATTGTTTATAGCTGTTTTGAGGTTTTACCCAGCCTCCTAGAATTCCATGCTTTTAAAGCCTAATTAATACATCTAAGTAGAAATCTAGAAATTATACATTCATTTTATTTGAATCTTCTCCTTTTCTTTCAGACAGAAAGTCCTGATCAGTCTGTTGTTTAATATCTCAGAATAACTTTCTTGTATATATTTTTGCCAGTTCTCTCTTTGTGTAGCATCAAAGGACACATCTCATTCAACTTATTACATCACTGATAGAAGCAATCTTATGCTCCTATTTAATTTATTATGGTCTGACTGACTCTGTTGGAAAAGTTGTAAACCTGATATGTAAATCTAACTGCCTGGTTAATTAAATCATATACTGTCTTGTAGTGTTCCTGTATTTTTCATAAATATTAGAGAAATCATTTAAAAATATTGCTTAAGTCCCTCTATTTCTCAAGCTTGAATAGTTTGGTCTAAATATACTTCATTTAGCATAAACTCAGATAACCCTACTTAATAAATATAATCATACATAAACTCAGATCACCTTACTTAATTATATCTGCCATATAATATATCCTTATACAAAAATGTTTGCCTAAGTTATTTGATATTAATATTTACCAAAAAAGAAATATGTGCTATGGCAATATCAAATAAAGTAAATATATAATTTTAAACAGAAAGCAGAGCTTTTCCAAGATAATTGTTTACTTAGAAAGTTGATATCTATTCCACATCCAACAATTATTAGCACAATTATCTCACTTCATTCTGCTTAATAATAAATCTTTTTTTCCTCCTGCTTTGTCTCTTTCTTATTTTAGTGTACTTTTTCTTTGGGCCTTTTAATACATAACTAATTTTTGGTGTTCAATGAACATTTCTGTTTAGAAACTTCTCTGGGACTGATTTATTTCTGTGAGCTACAGAAGAATGTGCAGATGATACTGAGTCCCTCATATTAAGGCAGAGAGACACACCTACCCACCGACTTACTTACCCCAAATCTGTGTAATGAATCTAATATCAATTGTTAACCTAGTAAACTCAACATAGCCATGTTTCTAGCTTACAGAGATATCATGAAGAGCAACTGCCAAATCAGAGCATAAAGAAGGATGCCCAGCTAGTGGAAAAGCAGCTTTTATAGAAATGATAGCAGCCAATACCTAGTTCTATCAATGAAGATACTGAGCTATTAATCCTAGGCTTTTTCTGGTATGGTTCCCATTTTGGAATGAATAAATCAATTTAAAATGTCTGTAAAATGAAAGGTTAAAAGTGAGAAATGAAATCTTTCAAAGGTTATTAATTTAAAAAAGCTAAATGAGATATTAATTTGGAAAAAAATCTCCAGAATTGTTCTATTGGTTCATCTTTCTTAGTGTTGAAAGGGGAATAAAAACACATGTTACATTTAATCAGAATCCATAAATTCTCTCCTTCTAAGCTTTCAAAATGATGGTTCTTTTGTTTTTTGTTTTTTTTTTGGGTCCGGTCGTGGGGCCTGAACTCTGGGCCTGGGCGCTGTCCCTCAGCTCTTCAGCTCAAGGCTAGCGCTCTACCATCTGAGCCACAGCACCACTTCCGCTTTTTTCTTTTTGCTTATGTGGTGCTGAGGAATCGAACCCAGGGCCTCGAGCATGCAAGGCAAGCGCTCTACCACTGAGCCACCTTCCCAGCCCTCAAAATGATGGTTTTTGAGTCACATTTCCGATGCGCTTTTCTATTGAGCTTGTGGTTTCCTGAACTCACTATTCTGTCGTTTGCTTATTTCCCTTTGTGACAGTAGTTCCTCCTCATGATATCCTGAATTTCTCTGCCACCAAGCAAGCTAGATCCAAGACACCAATGATCTGTGCCATACTGATGATCTTTTCTGCTCTCAGAGCTGATACTATCACTTTGTCCATCAGACATACAAATTCACTACTTTAATGACTTTGCTTATTCTTCGGGAATTAATACAAAAACTATGGCATAGTTTACTGAGATCCTAGATTTAATAAAGAGAATGATATATTTAAAAAAGATCACGTTTTCTTGGAGGACCAAGAACAAGAGAAAGAGAAGTAAATACACTCCTGCTTATCCTCCAATTACTGCCTTCTTTTCCTTATTACCCAGAATTCCGTGCATAGAGCCTCCGTACACATAACTGTGATTTTTTTTTTACCAACTTCAGATAATATAGGATCATTTAAACTTTCCTGGCTTTTCATAACTGTTTGACATATATTTATTTATCATATACCATAGCCTCCCTTCTCTCCCTGCCTCCTGCAATTAGCTCAGTATTGAACTCCTGAAGAGTTTTCTCACACATACCTCAAAAACTGATCTTCAAGCCTATCTTCCGAGGCTAGGCATGTATATTCCATTCATAAACCAGAAAGAGCTGGTGTTTCTTCTTGATAGCTTACTTTCTACTTAACAATCAGAAATAAAATTCAAAGCAAATATAACAATAGGTATGATAATAATAGGAGATACACTTCTAAGTCAACTAATAAAATGAGATGGTAAATAACTCCTAGTGTAGTGTCTAGAGCAACTTCTACTCATTAAAGCACAGTTCAGAAGATGATTTAAGTTCATGGAGCAGGGAAGTGGGAAAAAATCAGGGAGGGGGTACCACTGTTTAAAATGAAATGCACTAATTATTTAACTTATGTAACTATAACCCCTCTGTGTAGTGGGAAGAGGCAATGAGACCACTCAGTCAGCAGGGAAAATGTAAAAGATTTTATTGAGTGAAAAGTGCTGACAAGCCAGGAAACAGCCCTGAGTGTCAGCCCACATGGGCTTTTAAGCATTTTGGGCTAGGGTGCGGAAAGGGGGAGACTGGGTGTTGGTTTTAGCCAATGATTGTTACAAGAAATGTGCACCTTAAGTTTAAATTTCCCACCAAGGATTTGCTTGTGGGAAGCAGGGGAATAGAACAAAGGGTAGTGATGGTTCTGCAGGGATAGGGATTGCATTGTTCAGAAAACAGCAGAAAGAGAGTTACAGGGTTACAGAGTTAGAGTTACAATTACAGTTACTAGCTAAACTAATGAGTTACCAGGGAAGTCTTATCCACAGCACACATACATTTATATCTTAAAGTCATTCATTATTCATTTTACACAATCCAAGTCAAATGTCATATTGCATCTTTATGTCCTCCACCATATCTTTCCCCCTTTTGTTTTGTCAGGGGTCAAATGCTTGACCCCTGAGTATCCTTAGCTAGGGGCATATATTGGGAACACAGGACTATGAGTTTTACAGAACTAATATGGTCTTGGATAGATTTAGTTATGCATTGTAGTATACAAGGTCCTTTACATATTTATTTATTTGGAACCAGTCCTGGGGCTGGAACTCAGGGCCTGAGAGGTAGTCCCTGAGCTTTTATCCTCATGGCTGGTGCTCTATCACTTGAGCCACAGCACCATTTCCAGCTTTTTCTGCTTATGTGTGCTGAGGAATTGAACCCAGGGCCTCGTGCATGCAAGGCAAGCAGTCCACTAGTGAGCCACCCTCTCAGCCCACTGTTTTTCTCTTCTTAAAAGAAAATAAAGCCCATCAAGAGATCACCACCCTATGTCATCCTTTAAACTAAATTATGTCCCAAAACCCCACTTCAGAAACCCCAATATTAAAATTTAAAATTTCAGCATATGGATTTGGGAAGACACAATCGTTTAAGCTAATAATACAAAGAAGGTAAGATAAATAAAACATCATGGTATCTATAAGGTTTTGAATATATCTGTAGACTCATACAGGTGTCTACCTATCATTGCAAAGAACATCAACTTTTTAGGCAAACAAAATGTAAGGTAACTACATAGATGATGTAATTAAAACAAGTATTTAAGTATGTCTTCAAATGAAAATGATAGCTGATAAACACTAAGATTAGTGCAAATAAATCAGATTGATAAAAATGGAAAATATAAGAAAATAATTCCTTTTACCTTTATGATTATAATTGACTAAGGAAAATGCAATGATTTATTTGGGGGTTTAGAACTTATGGCAAAGAAAAACATGATAAAACCCCACAGAATTAAAAAAAGGTTTTCATTTACTTAGTAGATTTGTAAGCTGAAGCTCAAAATCTATTGCCCCCAAATTTTATTGCACTTCATTCTTCAGTAAAATAATGTCTTATAGGTTAAATGACTTGCTCATTTATTACATCTTTCTCATTTTTGTCTATTTGTTTGAAATAAGAAATTGCCTATGCTGATCTTGAACTACTATATTCCTCATTCCCAAAATAGCAGGGAATACAAGCATGTGACAATGATGCCATACTTTCTACTTTTTATAACATAAATATTTTAATCTAGGTTATACTTATTGGAAAACTAAATTATCAGTCTTAAATTGCTGAGTTAAAAGGAAAAATACACTTTATTTTGTAGTAGTTCGGTATATGAGGAGGAATATATAAGAAAAACTTGACTGTATGAGCTTTGATAGGAACCCATTTCCCCCACAACTGATTCTTGAAAATAGAACACTTTTCAAGGAGAGTGCAGAAGTGCATGTTATCTGCTTGTTTTTATAAGAAGTTGGAAGGAAGAGAAGCACTTGATAGGAGACTACCCTGGTTTAGCTACAGAGTAATTCCCTATCATTATTTGACAATGAAAATATGTAGTTAGTCTTAATAACTTTTATATCCATAGTGCTGAATTCAGTATGTGTTCCAGTGGTGAATACCACATTTTTTTTCTCATTAAACTTTTTTAATGGGTCTCAAAATTCTGTGACAGATTTTTGGTCATGTTATTTCTATTAAATAGAACTGATTTTTAAAAACTAATAACTTAAAACTGCCACACACCCCAAAAAAGTCCACAAAACATTTTCCCTTCCTTCTGAAGGTTTATGATGCATTGTTATCATTAACCAGTCTTTTACTATTAAACTTAAATGCTCAATTGTGATAAACAGTTCTGAGACTGTTTATCCACCACTGGCTAAGACTGAAGTGGATGGTGTTAGGGGTAATAAATATTCATTTAGCCTTCTGAGCTTTCTGAGCAGACTTGATGACCTTGCCAGCTCCAGCAGACACAGCAACTGTGTGCCTCATATCAAGAATAGCCAAACAACCCAGAGAAGATCTCGACACAAATGGACTTGCCTAGAAGTCTGGTGGAAGCATCACCAGACTTCAGGAATTTAGGGCTATCTTCCATCTTCTTAACAGAATTGCCATCAATCTTCTCTTTCAGCTAAGTAAATTCACAAGCAATGTGAGCTGTGTGACAAATCCAACACAGGGGCATAACCAACACTGATTTGGGATGGTTCAGGATGATCATCTGAGCAGTGAAGCCAGCTACTTCCATGGGTGGATCATTCTTGCTGTCACCAGCAATGTTGCTATGGCGAACATCTTTGACATGTTCTTGATGTTTAATCCCACATTATCTCCAGGAAGAACTGCACTCAAAGCTTGTTGATACATTTCAACAGTCATCACTTCAATTGTGATATTGATAGGAGCAAAGGTGACCAACAAATCAGGTTTGAGAACACCAGTCTCCACTTGGCCGACAGGGACGGCTTTAATAGCATCAATTTTGTACACATACTCAAGGGGCTGGCACAAAGTTGATGGCAAAATACAACCCAAAGCCTCAAGCAAGGTGGTTCCACTGGCACTACCATCTTTATGGGTGACTTTCCATCTCTTGAACCAAGGCATATTGCCACTTGTTTCTAGCATGTTGTCACCATTCCAGCCAGAAATTGGCACAAATGCTACTATGTCATGTTTGTAGCCAAATTCTTAATGTAGGTGCAGACTTCTTTAAGGATTTTCTCCTGTCTCTTCTAGCATTAGGGTGGCTTAGTGGAATCCATCTTGTTAACACCAATAACGAGCTGTTTCACACCCAGTGTGTAAGCCAGAAGAGTATGCTCATGAGCCTGCCTATTCTTGGAGATACCGGCTTCAAATTCACCAATACCAGCAGCAACAATAAAGACAGCACAGTCAGCCTGTGATGTTCCTGAATTCATGTTCTTGATAAAGTGTCCTGGGGCATCGGTTATAGTCACAATACTTGCTGATGTCAAATTTCCACAGTGAAATGTCAATGTTGATACCATGCTCACTTTCAACCTTCAGTTTATAAGATCCAGGAATACTTGAAGGAGCCCTTTCCCATCGCCGCAGCCTCCTCGGAGTTATCAATGGTTTTCTTGTAGATGCCACCTTATTTGTAGATCAGATGTCCAGTAAGGGTAGACTTGCTGGAATCGACTTGTCCAATTATGACAATGTTAATATCGATCTTTCCCTTTTCCATTTTGGCCTTGGCTTAGGGGTAGTTTTCATGGTACTTGTGTTCTCACGGCAAACCAGATGTGGAAAAAGCAAGTATCTACATCTTCTGTGGTCATATGTGAATTCACTTGTGTGTGGATGGGAGGAAATGTGGTGGAAACCAACAGAAAGAAAAAGAAAACAGAATAATTTAGCATGTGCAATATTTTCTTAGCTTCTGCTGTTTGTTTCACTGGAACAGAATTTATTGCTTAAATTAATTTACCAGTTACAAAATTTATGTCAGAGAAAATATAATTCCACATAACATTTTCAAAGCTTACAAGTTGAGAAGAAGAAACAACCATCAGTATTCAGTCACATGTTCAGCACATGTACAGTTAGGTATTTTTATCTCTCTCCATGGTGTCATCAATAGTCTTGATCTGTTTTCTAAGGTGTGTGAGGATCTTACAAACTATATTTTTTAATATTTATTTATAGAAATGAAAGTTATTTAACATGTCCCAAGGAAATAGAAAAGGCATCAGTTTGAGCCCATTAAATGTCATTAATCAAATCTCCTGAATTAATGTTCACAGTGAGCAAAGACTCCTGGAGATATAGTGGCTAAGGTGAGAAATACAGAGATGGTTTACTTGAAAATCAAATTCTAGATAATGGTATCTCAGGTAGCAAAGCATTAGCAGGGTCTGGGAAGGTGGCTCAGTGGTAGAGCACTTGCCTTGCATGCCTGAAGCCCTAGGTTCGATTCCTCAGTACCACATAAGCAAAAAAACAAAAGCCAGAAGTGGCACTGTGGCTTGAGTGGTAGAGCGCTAGCCTTGAGCTGAAGAGCTGAGGGACAGCACCCAGGCCCAGAGTTCAGGACCCATGACTGGACCCCCCAAAAAAGAAAGCATTGGCAGATAAGCTTAGAGGAGATGAAAAATATCAAGTAAAAAATGATAAATGCTCAACATTCTTGACTGTATATAACGTTTACCATTTCACAACTGTTACTGCCAGACCTTTATTTGGTATTTATTGACAATGATATCATTTGGTTTTGAGAACTTTTATTAATTCTTAGACTTCTGAATATTTCTTTTGTAGTATTTCTCTGATTGCTACTATTTACAACTTGTAATTGTAACCTTGCTGAATTTGAGATTTTTTGTGAGCTGCTAGGAATACCCTTCTTTAAGGAGATATAGTGAAGAGAATTAAAAGGAAATATTTCGTTAGAATGGTAATTACATACCTAAATTCTAAGTAAACCTATTTCAAAGCTGCTATCCTGGCATCTCAGTATTAGAAAAATTGTTGGCAGGAATGTAAACTTTTCAACCAGTCTAGGAGGCAGTATAAAGGTTCCTCAAAAAACTGAACATAGAGCTTCCCTATGACCCAGCAATTCTACTCCTAAGCCTTTATCAAATAGAACACAAACAAGGCCAAACTAAAGCTACCGGCACAACCATGTTCATTGCAGCTTTGTTTACCATAACAGAGACATGGAATCAACCCAGATGCCCCTCAGTGGATGAATGGATCAAAAAATGTGGTATAAATACACAATGGAATTCTACTCATCTATCATCTCTCAACCATTCATAAGGAAATGGAAATACTTGGAAAAAATTGTGTTAAGCAAAATAAGTCAAATCCAAAGAAACAAGGTTTGCCTGGTTTACCTTATTTGTGGTAACTAGTATGTACATATGAATCTATCAGTAAAACACTGGATGGTAAAACAAAACACATATACATGAATCTCAAGGCATTCAAACACAGTGAGATAAAAGGAGGCTAGTCTTAGGAGAATATCACAATGCAATAGCTATGCACATCTGATCATATAAAATATATTTATTGGAATTAATTCCAGGAAATGGAAATAAGATGTATTTTTTCCTTTTATCTTGATTTCTTTTTCTTTTGTCTTGTTTTTATATTTATCTGTCTTTTTTTGTGAGACAAAGGGTAAACAGATGTAGCAGTGATACTCACTAGATATTACATAGAAAATGAACTATACAATATGTGAGTAGGCTTGGTAGGGATAAACTGTAAGGAAGCCAGGGAAGGCTTTATTCAAAAAGACATTATTCAAAAAGAAACATACTCTTTATCTGATTTATATAACTGTAACCCCTCTGTAAATTATCTTTCTTTCTTTCTTTCTTTCTTTTTCTTTGTCAGTCTAGAGCTTGAACTCAGGGTCTGGAAGCTATCCCTGAGCTTTTTTGCTCAAGGCTAGTGCTCTACCACTTTGAGGCACAGAGCCACTTCCTGTTTTCTGATGGTTAATTGAAAAAAAAAGTCTTAAGGATATTCTTTCCTGAGCGGGCTTCAAATCACAAGCTGAAGATCGCGCCCTCTTGAGTAGCTAGGATTATAGGTGTAAGCCACCATGCCCAGCTAAATCATATCCTTTACTACCTTTTAACGATTTTGTCATATGATAACATTGTGGAGCCTTCTACATGTACATAAACCAGATCTTCAGCCACAGGGTATTTAGGAAACTTCATATGCATTTCTGGGAAGACTCTGGAAAACCAATGGTCTTACTTGGAGAATGCAGCTGCCTGAGGACACATGTATGTTCTCCCTCCCTCCTTCTCCTCCCTCTCCTTCTCCTCCCTCTCTCTCCCTCCCTTCCCCCCCCTTGCCCCTCTTATAAATTCACAAGCACATAATGGAAACACCACCTTTCTCAACTCACAGTATCATAACTGCTTTCCAAGGGCCTTATATCTACATACCATGAACATATACTACAGGAGAATGATGGGTAATTTCTAAATAAAGGTAATCTATAATGTGCTTGGACTTCCCTATATTCAACAATAATTGTCCCTAAATTATGCAGGTCATCCAATTAGTGCCCTGACATTTCAGTCAAAACAATTTCTGATTAAATTTGTCTTTTCCACGGATTGGTGATATAACTGGGGCACACAGAGAGAAAACTGTCAGAATGCTAGGCTTGCTACCTTGGCCTTTGAAATCTGTTTTATACTGTCGTTTTGAATCTGTAGCCATCTTGGAAATAAGAATCCTGGTGGTACATCAGTGCAACCAAGGAATGAGTGTTTCGAATGAGTTTAGTTCCCAACTTCACTACCAAATTTGAGTACTGTTATGAATCATGATATAGCAGCTCAGTATTCTCATCATGGTACTCTATGCTTTCAGTACTTTGATAAGATTTTTTTTTAAGAAGAAAAGGCAGTAAAGAGAGTACACTCTAAAATGATGGCTTTTGGATGACAAAAAAATGCTGAGCCATGCTTCAGAACACTGTGATGATGCTTTGTCCAAACTTGTCTAGTGTGTAATGCATTATCATTACATAATTCATTATCAACTTCTATCATAGTTCTTACACATATTTTTTGTGCATTGTCCTGCCCTACATTTCTTTGCAAGCTTCGTGTTAATGCAAATTGTTCATAAAATTGTAGCTTCCAATTTTAAGTGGGTAACTCTCCTGTTTAGTTTTATTTTTGTACCACTCCACATTTTATGACACAATATAAAATACTGTAAGATAGCAGAGTTCACAAATCAGAATTGTGGAATATATGAACATAATTGTCATCTGAAACAATAGGAAATATTTAAAAGTCTCAGAATGCAGTAGGCATACTTTACACCCTACAAATACTTCTCTGTTGTAAAATACTATAACATGGAATAATGAGGAAGAAAATGTAGATTATAGAATTTGCATTAAAAATAGAACACAGACCAATATGATTATTTAGTAGAGAAATAACATTAATATAAATCATTCTTTACTACACAAATAATTGTAATGTATTCTGTGATAAGGTGCATTTTATTCCAAAATTTTCCTGAGTTCATCTACAAAAGAAAGGTAATTAATACTGAAGTGCTATACTTTTTATCATCACAAATCATACTTGATTGTAATGTGTACTTTTAGATATACATTCAAAGGGTATCCATTATAACTTTTTATGTTGTACAGGAAGAAAGTAGGTAACTTTCCGAAAAGATAATAACTTTAAAAATGGATGAAAATGAATGGCACTAATGCCATTTTATTTAAGACATGCACAATAGTTAAATTAATCACTTAGGAAAAATGTATTCAGTCTCTTATGAGCTCAGAAGTCTTCTTCAATCTGCACCTTTCTTAGGCCCTTGATTCTTTGTTGCTTTGTTTTAAATGTGGAAAGCAAGTCAGTAATCAAATCAACATTTGAAAATTATTCATGTTTTCCAATGTACTTTCTGAAAGCCAAGAATAATTACCTAGAGGTCTAAGTTCTGTGATATTGATGAAACTATTTGCTCTTCCTCTTATCTTTTCCAGCTCTTCAGTGCATAAATGAAATTCATTTTAGAATGGAGAATTTACCCAGAAATAATTGAATGATTTGGAAATTGAGTACATGTTTCTAAGCACTGAGGTGCAGAAATCAAATGTCAGGTACATATGGTAATTGTACACATATGTTTAAGCTAGCTCTCCTTTTCTTCAGGTGTATATTCACCTGGAAGTCCCAGTGTGTATCCGATGCTATGGGTGAAACCTATTTAGATTTCTCCACATTTCACCTCTTCATCTCTGTGCTTTCTGAGTACACTCTACTCTTAGAGCCCTGAAACTATATATTCATATTTACTGATATAAAAGCTTAGAAATTTAGCTGGGCACTGGTGTCTTATGCCTACAACTCTACCTATTCAAGAGGCTGAAATCTTGGGGTTATGGTTCAAAGTCAGCCCAGGAAGGAAAATCCTTGAAACACTTATCTTTAATTAACTACCAGAAGGCAGAAGGGCAGCTATGGCTCAAATGATAGAACAAGAAAGCTAAAAGATATAGCCTAGGCCCTGGTATTGAAGCCCCTAGACTGGCACACCCACAAATACAAAAAACATTAAAATAAAAACCTCTTAGTTAACCTGATATCTTGGTTGCATACTAGTGATCGTAGGAAAATAATGGCTATTTCCTAACGCTATTGTGAAAATTTAAATGACTAACTATGAAGTCCTTTAGGAATAACAAACTTAAAATAATCATTAGTTCTCTTTGCCCTAAGATGCACTGGCATAACATGATGACTCATAACACAGTCAGTCACTTAGGATTTCAAAGTAAAATGTGTTTTGTTTTTTCTTTGTCAGTTGTGGGGGCTGAACTTTGGGCCTGGGTGCTGTCCCTCAGTGCTTCGGTTCAAGGCTAGTGCCCTACCACTTGAGCTACAGCACCACTTCTGGCCTTTTTCTGCTTATGCAGTGCTGAGGAATAGAACCCAGGGCCTCATGTATGCAAGGCAAGCATTCTACCACTGAGCCAACTTCCCAGCCCCAGTAAAATGTTTTACTTCTCCAAGAAAGTGAGAGAGACAAAGACATTATAAGTTGTAGGTTTAATTTATACATCATAGCTATCGTTGTCTTACTTTCACAGACTAAATATTTGAAAGAACAACAAATACTCACTTGCTCATTAACTCAGAAATTTTGAGTGTATAATATATATGGTCAATTCTGTGAGATGTTTTGAAGTAAAGCAGTGAACAAGATAGACATGGCTTCTGCTCTTATGAAGCCAAGTTAGTTGACAATGAAGGGAATAAGTGTGTTAATTAAACATAGAACAACTGAAGAAGGGGGAAGAGAAGAAGGATAAAGAAATGAATCTAGGATTGTTGTAAAATTATATCTTCATTGATTCTTCTCTGTTCTTTGATATGCTTTCAATTTAGATGGTAGAAACACACACACACACACACACACACACACATGACATCCCACATACTCACATATTCAGCATCACACAACACAACACACATGTGTCTTGTCCCAGATGTGAGCAGACACATACACAGAGATGGGTAGATAGGTTAGACAGACCAGCAGTAGTAGATAGGCACATAAGTTGACATGCTAATATATTTTGAGTAGTAAAAGTTCATAAAAATAGATTATCTCTCAAGATATGAATCTAGAAAAAAAACAATTATTAGTAACCTAAGGCTACCAATTGGTTTTGGAAAGTATGGAAAGTTGTTACAACAATGTCAAACTTTAGATTACACAAAATTTGTCTATTTTGTGTTTGAGACAAGGTCTCTCTTTGTAGCCCAATCTGGCTTTCAGTGTAAAATCCTTTGGCCTCTTCTTTCACAGTGCCATGGCTGCATATCATAATTCTTTACCACACCCAGCTTAGACTGAATTTTTAAGGCAGAAAAATCTAATTGTGGATTTCAAAAAGAGGAGATAAAAGTGTTAAGTATGTATGCTTCTGAAACTCTAAAAAGAAAACAGTAACTAGAAAAGATTATGTGAGAATTTAGATATGAAATGGACTCTGTTGAAATGTAAACAAAAGCAAAAATAGCAGAACAAAATCAGGTGAGAGATATTTTCAGATGTTTGAGTCAGGGTTAGTCATTTTAGATGTGGTCCTCAAATATACCTAATGGTGCTGATGTGAGTTTGTTCTGACAGTACACAGATTTCTGAAATTAGATGGTCACTCTAAAATTAAAGGCAGAACTTGGCATTCAATAAATTTTCTACATTTACTTAACAGTTTTTGGTGCCAGAACTGGGACTTGAAATCTGGGACATGGGAGATATACTTGAACTTCTTTCTCAAGTACCACTTGAGCCATAGCTACACATCCAGCTTTGTTTAAATTTAATTTTATTGTCAAGGAGATGTACAGAGGGTTTGCAATTACATACATAAAGTAGTGGGTACATTTCTTGTCAAACATTGTTATCTCCTCCCTCATTTTTCTCCCACTTTCCCTCCCCCTCAATGTCCTGCCAAGTTGTAAAGTTCATTTCCAACATGTTATCTTGTGAGTATCGCTATTGCATTAGCTCATCCTTTATCTTTTGTGTCACCATTTTGTGGTTCCCCTTTCCTTCCCTAATTCAGATAAAATTATATACAATACACAGGATACCAAAATCAAATACAGTGACAATAAGGAATAAACCATCGGGTAGCATGAGAAATGCAAGGAAAAAGAAATAAACGCATAGTATATTAAAAAATAACAACAAAGAAAAAGCTCTTGTTTCTATATCTTGGAGTTCATTTCAGCTAGACTTAAAAAGAGAGACTTCTCTGAAGAAGAAATAAGAATGGCCAATAGACACAGGAAAAAAATGCCCAACATCACTGGCCAGAAAGAAAATGTAAATCAAAACAACATTGGGATTCCACGTCACCCCAATTACAATGACCATTATCAAGAAATCTAACAACAACAGATGCTGGTGCGATGTGGCCAAAAGGGAACACTACTATACTGTTGATGGGAGTGTAAACTTGTTGAGCCACTCTGGAAAGCAGTTTGGAGGATTTTTAAAAAACTAAACATAGAACTCTCCTAAAACCCAGCAATCCTACTTCTGGGCATTTGCCCAAATGACCTCAAATAGGGACATACTAAAGGTGCCAGCACAACCAAGTTCATTGCAGTATTATCTACCATACTTAAGATATGGAACCAACCCAGATTCCCCTCAGTAGATGAATGGATCAAGAAAACGTGGTATATATACACAATGGAATTCTATGCTTCCATCAAAAAGAATGACATTGCCCCATTTGTAAGGATATGGACAGACTGGGAAAAAATTCTATTAAGTAAAGTAAGCCAGACTCAAAGAAACATAGGGTTACCCTCATTTGTAATAATTAGTATATGTCTAGGATTTTCCTACCAGAGGATCACAATAGCTCAATAGTTGTGTACATATGACCATAAAAGATGATGCTAAGTGAAATGCCATCCAACATTTGGATGATAATTGGAGCTCACAAACGTCTGCCTAGGCTGGTTTTGAACAGTGATTCTTAAATATTAGCATCCTGAATAGCTAGGATTACAGGCATGAGCCACTGTTACTGGACTGGCTTACTCAACATTTTGAACAAAATGGTATCATAAAATTGAAATATTTTCTGAATAAATATTAGTAGTGCAGAATGTACAGGTTCTGAGAGTTGTTTAGCCCAGAAAGAAACTTCCAGGTAACCAGAGTTACTAGACAAATAAAGTTATCTCAAATGCAAAGATTTATTTCCATTGATGAAATAATATAACCATAAAGATGAACATTGAAATCGTTTCAAACCCACTGAAGGACATAATTTGTTGGTGGAGAAGCTGCAACTCCGTCATAGGATGTCCATCTGAGATAGTGTACATACTTGGCATGTTCTAGGTTCTGGAATCCATCCCTAGCGTCCAAAAATAAAAGTAAGATATAATTTTAAAAGAACTCGGGAAGCTACAAAAACTATGGGTGCTGTTTAAAACATACTACCCTCTAATTCTAGTGTCTATAAATATTTTTGAAAAGAATAAAAGTGGATATAAGGATGTGATTCTTTTAAACATATGCCGGGCAAACATTCATACATTTTCCTCTTTTAACTGAGATAATTAAGAAGAAATTTTTATCAATGTGAGCTCTCAAAAATATTTTCAAACAACTAAGCTGCAAAAATCATGTGGCATAAATATACTCCTTTCTTTCCTTAGAGAGATCTCAGAGTCTTTGTAGAATTAGGTGATAAGCTTTCCTCAAAATTTTGTCATTAAATATGGGAGGACAACTCTAATGCTTTCTCCTTATGGATTCTTGGCTTACAAAAAGGATTTCAGGCATACTTAGTGCATATAAGTATTGTAATTGGAAAACATTATATTTCTAGGAACTTTGAGAAGATTTTCAAGCTTAAGGTGGTAGTTCCTGCTGAAAACAGCCAGAAAGAGAGTATGATTATTTGGACTCAGGCTGCCAATCTGGAAATGCTCACCCCAAGGAAGTGTAGAGTAGTGTAGTCAAGAGTCAAGCCAAATCTTTCCACACCTTTGTATTATCCATGATTAAGATATGGAAGATGTCATGTAGAATATAAAGAGTTGAAGGTGCTGAGGTCATTATTGACATCTGAAGTTTAGGAATAAGCAATATTTCCTCACAGAAACCCTCCGAAAATCTCCTCTAAAAATCTTCTCCTAAACTGGGGTGATTATCAGTGGGGAGGATCCTTCTGTAGCCAGAAGCTCTCTAAAAAATTCACAGCACATCCTGCTCCCTGATGCAGCAGAGGGAAGGGATGCTCACTTAAGTTGACTCCAAAGGAGTAGTCACAGAGTATTCCAAAGATTAGAATTTCCCAGATCTTTTCCAAGATTCCCTGTCCCACAGTCTCTTCCTCAATATCCTCTTCCACAGGAAAAAACAGATTCGCTCCAACTTTAAAGAGAAGAATAGATATATGCTGGAGAGTTTAAAGATGTGATCAAAATAAACAAGAGAAAGGTAACATATTATAAAATATGCAATACTGACACTGGGAGAGACCTATAACATTTCCATCATTCTTGCAAGAGATCAATTAGTCAAAGTACTATGTAGGTATATATGAAATACCACAGTGAAAACCTATTAAAGATACATTAAAAGAAATGACAGGAAAGTAAAACGGGTGCCATGGGTAACTGCTAATAGGAGAGAAAGTGAAGAAAGGTGAATATGGTCAACATACTTCATGTATAGGTGTGAAAATAACAATGAAGCTTGATTTTACTCAAAGAGGAAAGAAAGAATAAAGGATTAAGGAGATAAGTTTGATCCACATACATTGGATGCATATATGGACATGTCAAAGTGAAACACCACTGTACATGTAATTTATGCTAAAAATGTGAACAGAAGTTGTCAATATCTGTCTTAATTAAGTGAAAATTTATTGTAATAATTCTAAAATCCCCTCCACAGATGAAGAACCGGAGCTAGTTTTGTCAGGGGTATGTACACACACACACATGCACACACACACACACATACATACATATGAAAGTCTTCTGTTTAATTTTGCCCTATATATAATATGATATATATGGTATATATCTATATATGTGCATATATAAAATATATATGTATAAATTTATACAGATATATATGATATATATATATGCCAAAAGAAGACTTTCAGTGGGGGAAAAGAAGGTTTTTCTGATGTCTAGCCTACTTTAGTAGATAATTAAAGTTTTTCACAGCATTCTATAGACTCTGGTTAGTACCCTTCCCCCTCCCCCCCACCCCATAAGTCATAATTTTGTTTTATCCCCACTTGAATTCCTCATTTTACAGATAAGTAGAACAGGTTAAGAACTTAGCAATTTTTCTCTAACTCTTAGTTGACCAATTTCTCCTATGGAAACCAGCACAGCAGGCAGGCAAGATGAAGAAAATGAGTTAACTGTTTTTTAGCATTACACTGAAATTTCTATATCTCTTTTGAACCAAAATCAAATTTCTGTCAGGGTTTTTTAAAGCTAAGTATTTTTTTGAGGAATATGTGTACCATAAACATCAGAATGTTTTCAATTTCAGTTGTCCATTAGTCAGTCTCTATCCACCACACTGTCCAGCTGTCCTGCATAAGTCTAAGTTCATTTAGACCTCCCTTTCACTTTGTTACCAAGTTGATTTTCTCTTCATTAATGGAACTCTAAAAGTTTGTTTGATCATATTTACTATCAGACTTGGTGTTGTTCTCCTTTGAATATTGGCCTGTATTTAACTGGTGGTACCTTGTTTTAATTATTAGGTCACTGAGATTCTGCAATGTTTAATACCATATCACTGTGTCATGATATATCTCAGAAATACAGAACTTAATATCTCAGAGGCACAGAAGGGGGGAGTTAAAAGAATAAAGAGAAAAAAATTAACATTTTATCCATAAGAGCAAAAATAACTTATGAGATAATAAAGCATAATTTGGAAGTCAATTGGGATATTTTGATGAAAACCAGGAAATGAAGCAAGCAAACAAAACAAAGGAAAAAATCCCTCATATTACCATATTAACTCATTGAAATAACTTAACTAACAAAGGAGGAGAAAACTGCAAGCAGATTTCATTTTAATCTCTACCTTTCCCAGAGAAGATTATCATGATATCATTAAATTGTAAATCTTGGCCATTAACAGTCTTCTTTGGAATGAAATAGACTTAATGTTGCTTTTAGCCTGACAACACATCAGATGGCTTTGTTCCTTTGTGTAGGTATCTGACATCTTTTGAATTAAAGCATTTACTTTAAAACAAACTTGCTTGTAAATTCTTCCTTTGGACTTTTAAAACTTGAACACTTTAGACTCTCATAGAAGAAGAACCCGAGAGACTTGGGAACCAGCCTAATGAAAATCAATGTGCTTAGAAATAGAGCCCTGATTATAAATTTAGGCCTCAGAAAAGTTGAGTTCAATCTCTTGGTTGTTGCAGTCTCCAAGAAAGACCTCCTTGCCTGTTAATCTGCACAGGTTTCTTTAACAGTCCTTCACTGGACTGGAGGGAGATATGCCCACATGTCATATTCTTCTTGTGATCTTCTTATGGCCAAAAGAGAATATTAGCGAGAGATTAAGATGTCACTGAAAATTGTTGAATAATAGGGGATTATTTGGATGGGGAAAGTAAAAGTAAGCAAGATGTAAATCACTCAAAGTACTGTGTGTGCATGTGTGAAGATCACAGTGAATACCCTTTGAACATTTTTTAAAAAATGATATGTGTCATGGGTTGAAACTAATAGGATGGGGAAGGGTGAACAGAGAGGAAAAGTGAGTATGGTCAAAATACTTTATGTATTTATCTGAAAATAACAATGAAGTTTGTTCCTATTAGTTTGAGGAGGAAGGGAAGAATAGAGAGTTGAGATGAGTTTGATTAAGGTACACTGTATGCATATATGGATATGTCAAAGTAATTGATGCTACAATGTCAACAGAAGTTGCCAATATCTTCCTTAATTTACTTCAATTTTCTTGGGATAATTTTATAACTGAAAAGGAATAGTGAAGAAAAATATCAAAACAAATCCTGAAAATGACTAAAGCTTCCTTAGTGTAAGAATTATTTGAACCCTTCCTAGCATTCTCCAAACCAACCCATGAAACAAAGGAAGTAAATTTTAAGCAATACAATTATATATGTATATATATATATATATATATATATATATAATATTTGTCTAATTATGTCCAAACTGTGTGTTAGTGCAAATTAAGAAGTTTTACCAATACATATTCAACTGTGTTCATTGCTCAATAGCTTAAAAAACAAGGTATCTCCCACAACCAAGCCATAGAAGTCTACTCAAGTAACTGTTTTGACCAGCTATTGAATGAACACACCAACTCCTCTGTCATTCAACAACTGCATCAACATTTCCCACCCTTCTCACTTACCGCTCCCTTCTCAAGCCTTTTTAGACTTTTTCATTTTCACTCTCTCACCCCATCAAAAAGTTTATCATCCACTAAGAAATTTTAATAGCACAGATGTATTGTATATTTTATACTTGGGTCCTTGACAGGCCACAACACATTGTATATCTCAACTGGCTCCAAAGAACAAATTTTCACCCATTTAGAGTGGCCACTACTCTCTTTAAAATGCAATTTAAACTATTCCTTTGATATTCTATAGAATACTTCAAATATAAAAACAAAATCTCCCTCTGCAAATAAACTTATATGTATATTATGAAGAACACACTATGGTCTCCAATTTAAATGTCTTATAGTTTATCAGAGTCAAGCAAGAAGTGGAAATGGGTTGTGGAGGAGGTTGACAAAACCCAATTATGTTTGAGTAGAACGTAAATTTTTAAGCTCATGCTTAGAAAATATTATCAAAGTGAGCCTACATCTAATTAATAATGACTATATAAAAATAGCTGAAGGGCCTAAAAACTAGTAAGAGGTCTAATTAATCCCCTAAAAAGCAGCTTTATGCTTCTATCATTACCCCTTTCACATCTGTATTTGTAGATATGTACATTCCTATGTATGTGTGTACTTATGATATTTTTCTTGTGAAGTTAAAGAAAATCAGAAAATTTATTCACTCTGGAATGCACCAGAATCACATCAGTATTTTTTTTGAGTTCTTAATGAACAACTTTAAATTTCAATAAAGAATGCTGTTTCACTGGGGGATTCATGAAGAATTGGCAGCAATTCACTCCCAGAAAATAGTTTATAGCGTCATTATGCTAAAAATTTTACTGAGTAATTTCTCCCACAGAACTCAAATGCAAAATACTTTTGTAAATAGTTTTCTTGATTCTTAAAGCATGTATTGATAACATCAGACATTAAAAGGTTCTTAATACAATAATATCAAAAGTCTACAATGTTGATTTTAATAACTTCATAATAATTTAAAATCTCATTTAACAGTACCTCAATCACAATTAAACAAATATATCTCTTAATTTCATTGGAAACTATGCTACGACATATTTTCTTTTTTTACATAGACATATGAAACTTTAAAAAGCTGGTGTGTTTTGAGTAAATTAAAGCCATAGTTAACATATGAAACATGTAATGAAATAATTTAGATGCTATTTTTAAACATTTTTGCCAAAGCAACTCCCAGAACTATCAGTCAATTCCATTTTATTTTTGTTTAATTAAAAATTAATGGGCTGGGAAGGCAGTTCAGTGGTAGATTACTTGCCTCACATGCATCAGGCCCTGGGCTCCATCTCTCAGCACCATAAACAGAAAAAGCTAGAAGTGGTGCTGCAGCTCAAATGGTTGAGCACTAGCTTTGAGCAGAAGACTTTAGGGCCAACACTCAGGCCCAGATTTCAAGCCACCAACACTAACAACAAAATTACCAATGAATGAATTGATTATATAATTCTTTTGTCTGTATAAAATACTCCTAAGTAATATAAGGGAAAATTCATTTAATATCAGGTATGATTTTTATATATAGTCATAATAATCACATGCTACAACAAATTTCAGAACCTAAGATTTGATAACATTTAATAATTACTAAATTTGAATATGTAGAAACTGAAGCAGGTGGGCTTTATACAAAGTATTTAGAAGCCTAGAATTTGTTTCTCTTTTTGATTGACAGATGTAAGTCATACTTTAATTATAGAAGCCTAGAATTTGTTTCTCTTTTTGATTGACAGATGTAAGTCATACTTTAATTATAAATAAGCCTAATCTCATTTACATAAGGATTTAGAACAGGACCAAGAAAGAAGACAAGTCTAATGTTGGCACAGACTAGAAATACATAGGAAGACAGACATTTCCATGATGAGAAAACATTCTATCATGATAAAGATATGAATTATATGAATGTATTCACTTATCAAATGTCTTCAAGGTTTGTTCTTGATATATTTTAATTAACAGATATAAATTGTCCTTAATTTTAAAATATGACAAAAATATTAAATAAAAATTGTCAAATTTACATTAAATCCATCATAATAATGCATAAATGAAATCATAGCTTGGGAATTTAGGGCTTGATTGTGAAACTACCTTTCCTGTGATTGTGCTTATGATCACTGACTTAAAGTCTATCCTTTCTTCATCATGGATATTTTTGTGTGCTTGCCTGTGTCCATACTTTACAGTGAAATAGGATATAGTTCCTATCCTGAAAGACTACAGCTCCCATTGACCTTTCTTAGTTTGACTCACACTCCCCAAAAAAGGAGTTTGATGCTTTCAATCCTGTTAAGCTTATGTAAATGGGGAATTCATTGTTCACAACACAGAAACTATCTTTACTTCAGTGTTTCATCTATTCATATGTCAGCTCTTTTCTTAATAAGTTGGTTTTGGTTTTTTTCTTCTGTTATGTAGTGGACACTATCATAAGACATTTACTGACACCATAAAGTAGTCATTCCTCAGTATGTATGTGGTGTATGTGCGTGTATGCCAGTCCTAGGAGTTGAACTCAGGACCTGCACTCTGTCCTTGAGCTTTTTTGCTTAAGGATAGTACTTTATCACCTGGACTAAAGCTCTAAGCTCTAATTCTGGCTGTATTGTTTTTTTTTTTTTTTTTGGTCGGAAGTGAGGCTTGAACTCTGGGCCTGGGCGCTGTTCCTAAGCTTTTCAGTTTCACTTGAGCCACAGTGCCACTTCTGATTTTCTGGTGGTTAATTGAAGATAAGAGTCGAACTTTCTTTCCTGGGCTGACTTTGAACTATGATCCTCAGATGTCAGCCTCCTGAGTAGCTAGGATTGCAGGCAGGAGACACTGGGTTGTATTAGTTCTTAATTGGAGAGAATCTCATCGACTTTCCTGCTCAGGGTGGCTCTGAACTGTGATCCTTCAGAACTCACCCTTCTGCATAGGATTACAGGTGTAAGGCACCTAAGCCTGGTTCAACTAGTCATTCTTTTTTTTTTTTTTTCCAACTAGTCATTCTTAAGGAAGAAAGACCTTCTTCTCTCTGGCGCAAATCTGGCCAAATTTGGATACATTCTGGTCAACATTTTGTGGAAGAGATTTCACACATTGGATAAAGATTTGTTACTAAAAAAATGGACAACAGCAACTTTCGTTACAGCAGAACAAAGTAGCAAAACAAGGCTGAAGAAAGGAGAGACAATAAAGACACACACTAAAGTTAAAAGCAAGCTGTATTATTTCTCCATAAAGCAATGATGAATATTTGAGAGAATAAACATGGCTTAAACATTGTACACACTGAAACATCACATGATACCCCACAAATATGCATATTTTATATTTTATTAATCAGTTATAAACATATTTAAAGTTTAAAAACAAGTTTCATGGGTTATTTTTGCTGTATGATTTTATAAATTTAGTTAAAATTTTGGTGTGTCACTTGCATTATTTTAAAAATGCAGGTAATATTAATATCTAACTCACAGTTAAGGAAAGAAAAATATAAAATGAATTTTTTGGGGGGGTTTGGTCATGGGGCCTGAACTCTGGGCCTGGGTGCTGTCCCTCAGCTCTTCAGCTCAAGGCTAACACTCTACCACTTGAGCCACAGTGCCACTTCCAGCTTTTTTTCTTTTTGCTTATATGGTGCTGGGGAATCTAACCCAGGGCCTCATGCATGTAAGGCAACTGCTCTACCACTGAGCCACCTTCCCAGCCCTAAAATGAATTTAAAATGGTTCTAGCACTACATAAATATGTGATTAATCTAAAATCTAAATTCTATAATATTGTACTTGATTATAACCAGTATTATTTTGTGGTTCATATTTGAATTAGTAGGCAAAGACCTGATAATTTTTAAATCTGTAAATTTCTCAGAAAGCCAGGACATCTAAATTGTGCTTCTGAAAACTCATCCCACTAAGCATAATCTGTTCTTAGTGCAGAATCTGTTATTTCTTTGCAATTCATGTTTTACTAATGTAAAAGTATGATGTGATAGACTACTAAACATTCCAGCTTTGAAAGATCTGTCTGCCTATCTATCTATCTATCTATCTATCTATCTATCTATCTATCTATCTATCTATCTATCTATCATCTATCTACCTACCTATCTATCTAATTAAGCTATCTATAGACCAAACTGCAATGCATAATAACAGCTCTGAAACTATAGATGTAGAACAGATAATTTCTTGGAGTGATCAGAGGAGGAAGCAGATTTCAGTCAAAATTACAGTGTTCAAAGGTAGCATCTCATAAATGCCAGAAGTTATATTTTACCCCAGTTGCCAAATGTCAGTTTTTACCAGTGTTTTAAAATCCTGAAATCTCAGTGGACTCTTTTTTATTCCACTGTGGAACATGGTTATATATGTGGAGCAATTTAGATTTTTAGAGACCTCAGAAAAATCCATTTTTGCTGGTCTCTTTAGAGGAGTTCCTATAGACATCTGGTCAGTTCGGTATTTTGTCTCATGTTTTAATAGGATGTTGAAACCATATGCACCTCCCCACTGGTATCTTGTATTACCTTTTAATAACTAGCAAGAGTTTTACCACTGCCCTTCAGCCAAGGTAATTTCTTTTTGGACCCTTAGAGAGTTCAGCAATTTTACACTCATCACTTCAGGGCACGACTTCCGATGTTAAAACAAAACAAATATGAAAGTACCCCAAGAAAGCCAATGCCGTTTCAAAGTTGCACCTATGCAGAGACTTGCTGTAGTCACACACAAAACATCTGTAGAATCTAAACGGAAGACTAGAGTCAAATATTTTCTTATTGACTATTTCCAATACCATTTGTTCATTTGCTACAGTTGGTGACATGCTATTAAGTATGTAAAAAAAATGGGTTTGTTTGGCTTTAGTACTTTAGTCCAAAAAGATATTCTGTTTGGAAACAGCATGGAGATTTGTTTACATTGGCTTCCAGAAACACATTCGAAAATATAAATTCATTTCTCTGTGAATAAATTTTAAATGTACTCACTCATGCTCATATTCCACTTTACTTTAATATGTGGATACTAGAAGTATTGAGAATTGTAAAGGATTAATCTAAGGCACAACGTGGAAAATGGCATTCTATATGATAGAGAAATAATCACTGTATGGAGCTCAACTGTTGTTGAGCCCAGAGAGACTCTGCTTATCATCTGCTTATCATATTCATGTAGTGACATGACCAATTAAGGTAATGAGTAAACCTCTACAAGTACTTCTGTTCATATGGGAGAGAAATATAATGTTTAAAATTTTTACTTAATTTCATACTTTTTGTGTTTTTGCATCAAAGTTAAAAAGCTAAATTAATATTTATCCAGTCACATATAGTCTGTTGTGTTATTTCTGGAAATGAAAGATCATTTCTGCTCCGACAACCTCAATAGAGTTCCTTGATCTTTATTGGGCAAAAACTTAGGGAAAGAGGAAAAATAATTTAAAAAATGTGTATTTACCAGATGCCATTTGCTTGTCAAATATTAAGTACAGTAACATCACATATTTATAGAGGGTGGAGATATATACATTTCAGACTCAAATTCAAATTTGA
Source organism: Dipodomys ordii (assembly GCF_000151885.1). Lineage (NCBI taxonomy): Eukaryota > Metazoa > Chordata > Mammalia > Rodentia > Heteromyidae > Dipodomys > Dipodomys ordii. The sequence continues at coordinate 1,233,109 of NW_012267361.1, forward strand.
GCTCACACATATGATGAGTTTACATAAACTCCTTCTTTGCAAGTACTATCTATTTAGCCCCTTATGTATGAGAGAGAAATAACATTATCATCCACTTTTAGTGTTTTTCTAACAATTAAAATAACGTATGTATAGTTATTATATAATTACTTTGTTTCAAACTCAAAACAAACCTGAGCCACCTAAGCATGTGCAACATAACCACATTTCAGTTGACACTGAATTTTCATAAAATAATATCACCCAATGATATTGTACCCGGTAGTGTAAATCTGTTTCCTGATGCTCACACAACACTGCTATTCTCAAAATACATCTGTTTATAAGTGATGTGTGATTGTGTGTTACTATTTTCATTACATATCAGAAACGAATGAGCTCATGAGAACTGAAATATCTTGACTAAAGTTATATTTGATTTCAGTCATTTTCATACCCATCTTTTTTCATAATTTATTTTTTATTTAATTTTATTGTCATGGTGATGTACAAAGGGGTCACAGTTACAGGCATAAGGTAGTGTGTACATTTCTTGACAAACCTATTACTCCCTCCCTCATTTTCTTCCACATCCCCTTGAAGATGTACAGTTCATTTCCAATATATTGTCTTGTGAGTATCACTGTTGCACTAAGTATGCCCTTTGTCCATTGTCTCACCATTTTGTTGTTCCCCTTCCCTTCCCTAATTTAGATAAACGTATATACAATACACATGGTATCAAAGTCAGTGACAACAGGGGATAAAGAAAAAAAATCACATAGTACATTAAAAACAACAACAATCGCCAGGCGCTGGTGGCTCACACCTGTAATCCTAGCTACTCAGGAGGCTAAGATCTGAGGATTCCAGTTCAAAGCCAGCCTGAACAGGAACATCCATGATACTCTTATCTCCAATAAACCACTAGAAAACCGGAAGTGATGCTATGGCTCAATCAGTAGAGCTCTCGACTTGAGCTGAAGAGTTCAGGGACAGCACCCAGGCCCAGAATTCAAGCCCCACGACCGACAAAAAAAAACAAACAAAAGAACAAAAGGCAACAACAATCAAGAAAAATTTCTTTTTTTCATATCTTAGATGCCCCTCAGTAGATGAATGGGTCAAGAAAATATGGAATATATTACAATGGAATTCTGCGTTTCCATCAAAAAGAATGACATTACCTCATTTGTAAGGAATTGAGAAGACCTGGAAAAATCAAATTAAGTGAAATAAGCCAGACCTAAAGAAACATAGATCCCATGGTTTCCCTCATTTCTAATGATCAGTGTATGTCTAGGACAGTCCTAGCAGATGAGCAGAATAGCTCAATAGCTGTGTACATATGACCATATAAATGATGCTAAGCAAAATGAATTGAATACTCATATTGGAAGTCTGTTTCTCATTAAATGTTCTGTGGTTCAATTCACATGTCTTGTTAGGCAATAATTGTCTTTCGCTACTGTGTAACTCATTGTACACAGATTTGGTAAACTGACCAATTAGGAAACATCAAGTTGGCAACTTCAATGAACATCATAATAAATTCTAATTTAGTGCTCACTCCCACTACTCACTGGGCAAAAGGATGAATGTAAATTTAAGTTTAATGAAATCTTGAAAAACAGATGTCATTATTTTTTGGCTTTATAGTAAGGAAACTAAAAAAATCACAGAGGCTAAATGATGTTTGTGATAAGGCAACCCAAGTGAAGAAGATTCAATGCTGAGTCCATGTCTAGCATGTTCTATAGTCTATGACATAATTACAAAGTAATACTGCCTCATCAAGGTCTGAGTCCAGAAATTAAGTCGGGCTTACATTTTCGAGAATTACTCTAGCAGTAAAGAATTATCACTACCTCTGCTCTGAGACCCCACAACATATAACGATTATTTCCAATTTCTATGGCTCTGGTAAAAATATTAACCAAGTGTGCAAACTTTAAAACAAAACAAAAAAAACCCTTTTTCTTCTTGTTGAGTTTTTGGGGAAAATATTGAATACCTATTGTGTTACATTTTTCTGATAGCTTTGAGGTAAACACATCCTAAAGTTCCTGAGGGGAAACAGTTCAAATTCTGAAAATTCTCAATTTTCAGAGAGAATCTACCCATATAAAGCAAAACACTGACCTATATTTGGCAACATCATTGCATAGGAAGCATAGGCCAAAATATCTAGCCCTTTGAAATCTGGATTTACCTGTTAAATAACATTTACCCATGTTATTATATGTGCCTGCATGTATGTCTGGATAATGTACTACCTTTCTATTTCTTTTGCTTTACTAATACAACTTTCTTGTTTTGATCTTGGTGTGTCCTAATTTGTATTTTTGTGACATCACAAACTTGCTACCCAAGGACAAGCAGAAACCTTCTGCCTTTTGGATGTTCTTCCCTAGAGCATAACCAATCTGGTCATACAATGTATTTCATTTATGTTTAATACAGAGAGCCAGAATTTACTCCTGACACAAAGTTTCAGGATTTATTACTGCTAATTGAATATCTAAATGTTTCGATCATCACTTCTTTATGCTCATCCCTTTCAAAATTTCTAAACTGTGGTTTCCAACATTCTAATCCTTACTTCTCTGAGTTTTACTGCTTTAGATTTCACCTATAAGAGATATTTTTCTTTCCTCTGTGTGTGTGTGTGTGTGTGTGTGTGTGTGTGTGTGCACATCACTATATTCTGGTCCAGGTGTTTGAACTCAGGGGCCTGATCATTGGTCCCTGCTTAAGACTAGCACTCTACGACTTAGCCACAGATCCATTTCTAGCTTTTTAGGGGTTAACTGGAGATTAGAATCTCATGGACTCTCCTGCCTAGGTTGGCTTCAAAGTACTGTTCTCAGATCTCAGCTCTTGAGTACCAGGATTATGGGCATGGGTCATTGGCACCTGGCTCTTTTCTTGGATTTACTTATCTTAGAATAATATTCTCAGGGTTCCTTCATGCTTATACAATAGACAAAATTACTTTTTGTAAAGCAAAATAGTACTTCATTGTTTATTCATACCACATCAGCCATTTATCTATCTACTTTCTATCTGTTATCTATATGAGTATTTAGATTGTCTCTATCTTGGCTATGGTGGAAGTGTTACAATGAATATCAGAGTGCAAATACTGATTTGTGATCCTGAATTGATAGCTTTTGTATATATACTTATATCTGAGATTGTTAGACATTGACTTAGAGTCTGGTTTAGAACATGTAGGGAACATTTTCTGCTTAAAGCCTTATAATAAATTGCTTCAAACATCTCTTTTCTCCTTCTCTTTAGAAAGAAGGTCCTGAGAGCTGAAGATTCTGTGTTAGGGTCTCTTATCCAGTTTAATGAGTTGAAATCAGACCAAACACATTCAGCAAAAATATTTGAGCATGAAACACTTAGGATTTTATGTATCATAGGCTTTAAACTTCAAGTGTGAAGACTTGTAGGAATTACATTCTGAAAGTATTCTTGCACATATACAGAAGTTTAGACCTGAGAGGGAGACCAGTTGTACGTCAGTCATCTTTTCCACAGCTCTACCTTTAACAAAACCGTGATTAAAGCACTCATAATTTCCAATTGCCCTAAAGCAGAGTGATGCCATCATGAATTAAATATCTATAATTGAAGGAACATGATTTTTATGCTCAGAAGTACTTTTGGTTTTGTGAAATTGAAATTAAATTTCAAATAAGTTAGTTTTAATAAAAGCACAGTTTTCTTTAACATGGGTGACCTTATCTTCATCTTTACCTTAGTTCTGAAGCATTCTCAATTCCAAAATGTTAGTCTTTTTTATCACTGTGGAAATCTGTATCACAACCTCATATAACAATGAACAATTCAAAATCAGCCCTTTTATTTTCTACCCTCCATATTTGTCCTTCAAAGATGAGTTTTTGATATATATGATGTATAGATTTCTGTTTCACAGCAATTATTTTCCCATGAACATCCTCAATGTATCTTCAAATTAAAGGACAAATCCTGTTTCCATAATTTGAAAATATGATTTCATGGCACAATGATATTTCATACCTTTTCTATTTCTGGCAATAATAAGGACCACCTGAGAGCACCAGTCATCTCTTTCTACATGTATAAAGTGGAAATATTATTAAATGATTCCACATATTTAAGGAAAACTGAAAGCTACTGAAAAGCAATATTTTATTATATAACTTTGTATCCAAAGTCAGCAAAGTGTACTCTATCTTAGCACAGCTATCTCTAAAATAAGTACTGTATTTACCAGGTAATATATTCTCACTGTATCTGAGAGGGAGTTTGTAGGTCAAATATAATTTGTCAGAATTTGCCCCAAATTGTCTATGAAATATGAATATTGATGAGCAAATTCTAGATATTACTGATCTTCTATTTCTTGTTTTCTGAAATTTGTTTATAGCCCTTACTGAAATCAAGAGGATGATTTGAAACATACCTTTTTAAATAAATAGCTAATCACTGGGACATGATAATATCTATCTATCTATGTATGTATCTATCTATCTTTGTGCCAATTATTAACACTTTGATTTCTCAGCTATTTTACTAACATCTGGCACTTACTATTCAAACTATACTTCTACTTTTTCCTAGCTAATCTAAGATTTTTGTGCATTTATCAGCCTAAGCAGGCTTTAAACTTCATTTCTCAGATCTTAGTCTCCTGAGTACCTCAGATTATAGGTGTGAGTCCCAGGACCTGAACTCTTTTTAAAATTAATTTATTTATATATTTGTGCCAGTCCTGCCTGGGGCTTAAACTCAGGGACTGGACACTGTCACTAAGTTGCTCTACAACTTAAACCTCAGCTTTACTTACAATTTTTTGGTGGTTATTTGGAGATGAATATCACAGACTTTCCTTCCTGGACTGGCCTTGAACCACAATCTTCAGATCTCAGCCTCCTGAATAGCTAGGAATGCAGCTATGAACCATTAGCATCTAACCTTTAAAAAAAATCTTTAACCATGATTTAGGCACTTGATAAACTGTAAAAAGACTGGCTATAAGTAAAAACTAACAATTAGCATTAAACTATGAAGAATTAAAACATCTCTCACTAAAACAATCCACTTGTATTTGCCCAGAATATTTTATCACAACATCTCAGTTAGGAAATTTAGCTAAATTAGCTTCTCAGGTGAGTAAAGGGAACAAAACAAGTATGTGTTTATTCTGTTGCTATACTCTAACCCAGTAACAACTAGTTTCTTCATGCCATTAAAAATTGTGAAAAGGCTTTCAGTTGACTTAGAAACATGTGTGTTTCATCCTGGTTTATTGAGTCCTACCTCCATGAAAACCATCTTGCCTGTTGCTCCTCTTGGAACAGCCATAACTTCTCTTCTGCACATTGTCCTGTGTGACCCATTGTGATTTTTACCTCACACATCCAGTGTTATACATCCTTCTTTTTGTAGTAATGTTGCCTCTTCATAGTGTTAGTGTTATAATTGTTGATTTGTACTTTCTTTATTATAACTCTTAGAGTATTTGTTGAGAATATGTAAAGTGTTAACAAAAGAAGCCAGTGTTGTTATGATACACTATATTTGCAATTAATCTGCAAGCAAAGATCATATATTAATGGTGACAATTACAGAACATTGTCTACCAATTCCAATAATTTGAAAACAAGAATCAATGATTGATTCATCATTTGGAAATAAAGATCAGAGCACACAACACTAGAGACAACAAGACATCTTTGGCAGAAACTGTGGACAGTAGGTCATCAATGACCTCTCAATCTAACATGAATGTCAGAGTTTCTCTGTTTTGGAGGTTTTGCCATATAAGTTCTGTACTTTTTTCACAAAACTTAAAATTCATCAGTCACCAAAAGAATTGAATTTCTCCAGCCTGAAGCTGTGGTTGACACTTATAATCCAATATTTTGGGGAAGTAGAGTCAGAAGAATATGTTCAAAAGTCACCCTAGTCAAAAAGTTAGCAAGATACCATTTTAAAATGCAAGCAGGCATGGGGGAGGATGGAAGGTCACCATGCAAAGCCAGCCTAGGAAAATGTATGAGACTCTGACAAACAAAAACAGAGAAAAACAAAAAGTCATACAAATTAAACAACTAATCAAAACAGATTTCATCAGGCAACTTTACCAGAATAGCAACATGTGGAAGGCAAAACTACTAATATTGAAATATAAAGATACATCAGATAAATCTCTAGGACTTTTGTAAGTAAAGTGAGTAAAAATATTATCCATATAGATAATTTCATGTTTATATATAAAATTACCATATACCTAATATTTCATACAGAACATGCACATCACATTGAAAAAAATGTCATTTTATAGACATAATTTGAGCTTCATTGACAGAGTAAAATTAAAATAAAGAGTAAATAAAAAAGAAAATATAAAATTGAAGTGAGGAAACTGAGTCTAAATAATGTCACAGCCACTCAGGCACCTGGCCAGGTGATGGGGCCAGCTCCAAGGCCTAGAAAGGAGACACGCCAGCCTTTGAATTGCAGTTGCCTGGTTTAATGGGTAGAACTGGAGGATGCATCTACCGTGAGTAGATACATTGTGTACTTTAGTCTCAGAAAAACCCTGCTCCTTGTGCTCTATTTGTACATAATGCTTTTCTGAGGCTTGTTCTACACCCGAACATGTCGCTTTTGTCTTTAAAAGCTCGACGCAAGCTCTATTTGGGGCTGCAATTCTTTGTAATAATTGGCCACCTACAAACTACTATTGCTCCAGTGAAGACTCCAAAATTTGACCTCTCAAAATGTGGCTTCTCTATTTTCCCATTGTCCCGACCCGCAGGACTTCAACGAGGGCAGTGAACCTAAGCTAGAAGGAATGAAGGGACAAGAGACACTGAAGAACGACAGCAAGACAAGGATTCTTATCAAGCTGCCAATTTTTATTTTTCACACAAGGGTATTTATATGCTTGGACTTAGGGCGTGGTGAAAAGGTGGTCATTAGTAGCTGCAGGGTGTTTACTTAGGGCAAGGTGAAAAGGTGGGATTCTGTAAACTCAGCCTCAAGATGTTCCAGTGAGATAGTTGGCTCCCAACATCTCCCCTTTCTTATTTAGAAAATTGACCATCAATTGTTGGCTGCTCTTTTTAAGGGGGTGACAGAGGCTCTGTTCCTCTAAGGGCCCAGGGTTTTTCTCTGCTCCTGAGTGAGCATCCTCACTTGGGGAGGGGAGTTTTACAGGCCATGGCATGTTTTTTGAGGAGACGGCTTGTGGGTATGCATGCGAACCGTCATGCACCAGAGCTTGCCACTCAGGGGTCTTGGGTTTTGGGATCTCGCAGATCCATCCCCCTGCAGTCTTACCTGCACCCTTGATTTGAGCATTTTTTCTTCCTCCCATAGGTGCATCCTCTCCCAAGCAGAGGGGCCTATAGGAGGAGGGGCGAACCTATCCCTTATGCCAAGGGCGCAATAGGTCTTGCCCGTTGAGTGGTCAGGAGTTATGAATAAGGAGAAGGGTTTTCTAAATAAGAAAAAGGAAGTGGGGGGGGTTCCCACAGGAACTAGCTTATGGTAAAACACTAATTAAAAGCCTGGGGTAAATCCTAGATCTCAATGCCGCGGTCTGCCATATCAAGGCGATGGTGATGAACCTGTATGGGCTTAGAAGACAAGACATTAATTTGTTAAATTCAAACAGGAAGGTCCAAGTCTGGAGTTCTAGCTGCATCTGTAAGAGAAAAGGAATCATCCTGGGGGGGGGGGGAAGGCTTCCCCTGGGTTGTGGTAAGCCATTCACTTGTTTTATCAAGCATTCTGGCAGCCACCTTGGGGCTGCTTGTTCTTGATCTAAAAGACAAAGAGTGGCAGGGAGTGGTCTACCTGTAGCTTTGGAGGGCACTGCCCCTTGGCTTTGTTTGCTGAAGGGACATTCACGTGAAAAGTGACCAGGTTGTTTACAATTAAAGTAAGTATGGGAGCTGGGGACTGAACCTTGAAATGCCTTGGTAAAGGCAGCGCCTATGGCGAGTCCCATGGCATGGGCTGTTCCTACTCCAGCACAAAGCCTGACAAACTCAGAGGGGTCACCCTTGTTTTTATGTGGCCAGAGGACATCTTGATATGCCGGGTTAGCATTTTCAAAGGCAAGATGTTTAACAAAGGCACTTTCACTTTCACTAGGCCAAAGAAGTCTTTCTGCAGCCAAGTTAAGCCGCAAGAAAAAGTCACTGTAGGGTTCATCTGGCCCCTGTCTAACTTTTGCCAGGGAAGTAGTACCCGATCCCTTTTGAGGGACACTTCCAAGCATAAAGGCCAGCATTTTGAATTTGTGCCAAAAGTCCGGCAGGAAAGCGCGCCTGTTTAGCATTGGTATCAAAGGGTGCATTACCCAAAAGTTTAGTATAGGTCCAGGTTTTTGAAGATGTTTTAGCCAAATTTTTTTGCGTGGTCTCTCTACATTGTTCCTTAAAGTCCGCATTTCATAAAACAACAGAACCCCCACTAAGGGTGGCATGGGCCAGAAACTTCCAATTATTAGGGGTGAGCCAGTGCACACTTTGGTTTTCTAACAAGGCTAATGTATAAGGGGCAGTAGGGCCATATTGGGCACATGCATTTTTAAGTTTTTCAACAAACTGGAGACTAAGCCTCTTATGCTCTTGTTGGCCTTTTCCCTGGGTGGGTTGTTCCTCTTCATCCCCAGTATCCTGTTCCTCATCTTCCTTTTCCTCCTCTTCTGATTGTCCTCCTCACCCTCTGAGGTCCTATCTGTCTGGCTCCGAGTTACTGGAAAGGCAAGGACTGATTGATGGCATGATCTAACCTTAATTTTATTAGGCGGTTTTGGTGTATCAGCCAAGGCCAGTGTGCCGAGTTCATAATCAAGGGACTGCAGTTCTTTTAAAAGTTGAAGGTGTTCTTGCCTATGTTGAAGGGACTTGCGTAAAGGGGCCAGGTTAGGTAAAGCAGGGAGAGAAAAAAACATCTGGGTCTGGAGGGGCAGTGGGCCCTTGAAGGACCCAGCCACAAAAGGAAAGGATTTTCAGTAAATTGACCAGCAGCCATATCTAATACAACCGATGGGCAAGCCGCGGGGGGCGAGAGGCATGTTGGAGAACCTCTTCTCCCATTTTTACAAGTTTTAAAATTCCACTATCAAATAGAGAACATTTTAAAACTTCATTAATCAAATTCCAATAAGAAAAGGCCGTATCAGGAACTTTTTCTGAACCAAAGATTTCATAATAATCTGTTAAACAATCTCCTACTCTTTGCCATCTTTTTGCATCTATGATTCCTACAAGTCCTCTATGAATGAGAGAAATAATTCTAAATCCTTTTTCTTAACCCTAGTTCCCCATGTCTTGAAGGCCTCCTTGAGGTGTGACAGAAATAGATCATGTGATTGCTTGTCCCATGGTGGGTCACTCACCTTGTGTCGTCCTCACTCTCCTCCTGGATCTGTCTCTTGGCAGGGTCTGTCCAGGCGATCTCAGACTGTACTTGGCCAAGTTTTCCTGGAGGATGGTGCTCCTTCCTTAATCAGAGGCTCCTGCCCCACATTGGGTGCCAGTTGTCCTGACCCGCAGGACTTCAACGAAGGCAATGAACCTAAGCTAGAAGGAATGAAGGGACAAGAGACATGAAGAATGACAGCAAGACAAGGATTCTGATCAAGCTGCCAATTTTTATTTTTCACACAAGGGTATATATATATGCTTGGACTTAGGGCGTGGTGAAAAGGTGGTCGTTAGTAGCTGCAGGGTGTTTACTTAGGGCAAGGTGAAAAGGTGGGATTCTGTAAACTCAGCCTCAAGATGTTCCAGTGAGATAGCTGGCTGCCAACACCCATGACTGGGTTTATATCTGATTTAAGGTACAACATAAATTTTGATTACATGGAGATAGGCAAAGCAGAAAATAATAAAAGTCTGAATATTTATACAGAGTAAGATGAAACAATAGAAAACCTTAATATCTACAAAAATTGGAATAAGATTACTCTGATAATTCGTTGGGTTTCATTATTATTTTGTGGAGTTTAATGTAGTGTTTACTTTACTAAATGTGACTTTCTCATAAAAGTTTCCCCTATGCATTCTTAACAATGAGAAGTCTTTAAAGCAAAAATTATATAAAACTTTTGGTATGTATTAATTTATATTCAAATATTTCACACATACCTATTATGGAAGCAAAATGTGTCTTCAAATCTAAGAAATTTCATATTTACTATTTTTCCTGTCATTGATATAATACAACTTTTATTTTTAAAACTGTGTTGGCATTATATAACACCTCAAACACATTGCTTTGTCTTTTCAGCATAAATACATTATACTTTAATATTTTCATTCATTATATAGAAATTGCAAATATAATTCAACATAATTTTAGAAACTGTAATAGTGTCCATTTCTTTGAAGACTTCTAATAGATTCACATATATTCTATCATTTGAGCTACATGAAATCTGCTTAAAATACTATTGCTATCCAAGTGTTCCTAAGAAAATATTTGTATTGCTTTAAAATATTTTTACTCTGTTTCTAAGTTGGTAATGAATTGTTTTATATTGCAGGCACATTTTAAGTATATGTGAAGAAAGGAAACCTAGTAGAGAATTATAAACAATGATTGAAGATTTATTTTTAATAACGTTTATGAATCATTGTATAAAACATTTTGCAAATATGTTGTCTTACATTTTTCATAATGTAAATTATGTGCCACAAAGAGAACAGTAGTTTTTCCGTTGGTAAATAATGTTGAAAATCTAAATATTTTGACATACTTATAGACAAATATCATTTAATTGTTGATGAAAAATTAGAGAAAACCTCTTTCTACTGAGAGTGAGAATGTTGAAAAGGGTGACACTGATCAAGATGTATTTTATTAATAAACTCCTTTGTTAAATGACAACTCATTTGTACAACTGCTTAAAGATAATTTTACAAAAGAAAATAACAAAGTACTCAATGAAATTGCTACCAATATCAAATTTGTAGGGAAATGCCCAATACTACAGAGAAGGAAAGGGGATATGGGATTTACAGCAAGTGTTGATAAGTGAGTATAGTTGTAAGTGATCATATATTGACTCATGTATTCTTCATTTTTTGTATACTTTTTATTGAAAAATACTGTACAGAGGGGTTACAGTTACATGAGTAAGGAAATGAGTACATTTCCTATTGAGCATTTTTGCCTCCTCCTTCGTTTATTTATTTTTTGTTTGTTTCAAGACCATGCCTTACTAAGAAGCCCAGGTTAGCTTTGAACAGAATTCTGAGGTAACAGAAATATGACATCATGCCAAACTTGAGCCATGCATTGTAATAACTGTACCTATCTGGTTGTGCAGAATTGATATAATTGGTTCAAAAATTGTTGTCCATTTTCTCTCATTATATGACAAACCTTTTGTGTGTCTTTAACACAAAGACTGGGTTAAACCATTTGTTTGTTTGTTTATATTTATGTGTGTGTTTGTGTGCCAGTACAAGAGCTTAACTCAAGGTTACATGTGCTTGTTTGGTTTTCTTGCTTACAGATCATGTTCTAACACTTGATCCATGGCTCTAACCCTTTATTTTGATGATAAATTGGAAGTGGAAACTTTCAAACTTTTCTTCCCTAACTGTCTTCAAATCCTCAGATATCAGCCTCTTGAATTGCTAGAATTACATACATGAGCTATCAGTGCCAACCTAAGCCTTTTGTGAACACTTCTTTTCTTAATTTTAAATAATTTTTAATTGTGTTTGTGGGACAAATGTTTATTGGTAAAGATGTTTTTATTTTACTCAAATTTTTTATTATTTCAAATGTAACCTCTTTATCTACTTTTACATGCACTATGAGATTTTAAACTGCTATTTGAATCTGGGATAAATGTACAAAGAAATGCTAGTTACAGATATACCACACAGTATATCTTCGTGCTCCAGAAAGTGTTTAATTCTTTACATTTGTACTTGTATTTTCTCATTTCTTAAACTGATACTATTCACAGGAATGTACTGATGGGTACTCTGGAGGCTTTTCCCAAGAGCTATTATATTTCTTTCATAATTTATCACCAGTGCATATGATATTATTGTATTTTAGTTTAATATGATGTGCTTTCTCTTTCAGAATCCCAAAACATTAGACTAGAAAAGCTAGATTTAAATAAAGCACTGTAGCTTGACTCTCCTCAGGGTGTAGATCCTGGAAATTTTTGTTTTCTACTCAGCCATTGTATCCTACTCTCTTCCATTGAAGGGCATTTTTTAGTATCAAAATCTAGAATTCCAAACCTCTGTTTTAATACAATTTACAGAAGACTACAGAGTTAATTTGGCATAGAGTATCACATTACTAGCATGGTAGTGCACATATCCAGGAAAGGACATCCCCAGGCCCTGGAAGATTAATGAGTCAAAATGTCCAAAGATCTTGTTTTTAGATTTGTCAATGACCACAGCAGAAATTCAGTAGTTGCTGGTTGAAAAAGTGTGATGCCAAGGAAAACACATACAAGGATAAATATCTTTCTCCAGTAATCTATTATATGTGAACAAACATCTGAGAAAAGTCAGGAAAAGGGGAAGGCTAATATTATCTGTATGCATTTACCATCTGATGCAAACATTAATTATGCATTATTCTAGTTTTAGTACTATGCTTATTGTTTGCTATCATTTTGATTTTGTTCTTGAGTGAGAACTAATATTTAACAGAGAAGTGAGTTCATTTCTTGTGATATGAAGTTACTTGACTTGCAGTAAATACCATCATATTGCAGTTGAGAAAGAAGAACATAATTTATGGGTACTCACTTTGATAAACACTATGAAAACACTACATTTACAGCTCAGGAACATAGTGAAATTATTATTATCCAAACAGTCCCTTTGGAAAGAACCAAAGGATGAAGCTGTGTATCTTAGGCTGTGGTGATTAACATTTATTACGGGTTTTCTTAGTCAGTTTTGATCTATGAAGTTGGGTTCATGTTGCCACAATCTGCAAGAGGAAGTTAAAAAGGTTTTCAGGAAAAACTATTTAACAAAGTTATTGCATTTTTTTCTTAGCTCTTTTCCTATTTGCACTTGATGTAGAACTCATGTGCAGAACCTTTAGTTACAGTGGGGAATAAGGTGAGCCCTTTACTGGAGAGTATTAGAGTTTTAACATTAGTTACTAGGGAATACAACTTCCTATCCTCCTCATGATGAAATAGACAAGTAGCTCAAATAGCTCATATTTGAGTGAAATTCTTAATCTGTCTAACAGCTTTCTCTCAACTAGAATAAGGAGCCAGCACAATAGTTGACTCTATTTATTATAAATGGGAAAAAGGTGGCTAACTATAGTCCACACTAGTAAGTAATTTAGCATGTTTAGGTGGATTATTTAATTTACAGAGATTTAGAAGTAAATACTCGGTTCCATTAGTCCTCAGACCTATTCTTGTGCCAGTACCACGCTGTTTTTATTACTAAGGCTTAGTAATAAAGCTTAATGCTCGATTATCCTCTAAGCACTATTCTTCCTGCTAAGGATTATTTTTGCTATTCTGTATCTTTTATTATTCTATAGGAATTTTTTGATTGATTTCTCTCTTTTGTTAAAGAAACTCATCAGTATTTTGGTGGGTATGGCATTGAATTTGTATATTGCTCTGCGCATTTCATACAATGTTAATTCTACCCATCCAGGAGCAGGGGAGGGTTTTCCATTTCCTTAAATCTGTTTTAATTTTCTTTTTCAGGTTGTAAAGTTGTCATCATAGAGGTTCTTCACATCTTTGGTTAAGTTAATTCTTAGATTTTTTTTTTTGATGCTATTACAAATGGAGTTGATTTCAGCCTTGTTCAGGATTTCAGGAAAGCTACTGATTTTTGTTAGTTTACTTTATAACCTGCTATTTTGCCAAAGTTTCAGATCAACTCAAGTTGTTAAGATCAGGAATCTATAAGATTTTTTTAGATACAGGATCATATCATCTGCAAAGAGGAATAGCTTTACTTATTTCTCTATTTGGATCCCCTTTATATTTATCTCTTGCCTTAATGCTCTTGCTAGGAATCCCAGTACAATATTGAAGAGGAATGGAGAAAGCAGACATCCTAATCTCATTCCTGATTTAAGAGGAAATGATTTTAACTTTTCACCATTAAGTATAATGGTGGCTGTAGGATTCCTAGTTTCTCCATAGCTTTCCTCATAAAGGGTGTTGAATCTTGTCAAATGCTTTTTCTGCATCTATTGAGATGATTATATGATTCTTGTCCTTGCTCCTATTTATGTGTTGAATTACATTAATTTACTTGCATATACTAAACCAGCTTTGCAACCCTGGAATGAATCCCATTTGATCGTAGTGAATGATGATTTTTCATACGTTGTTTAATTCAATTGGCTAGAATATTGATGCAAAACATCTCAATATTCACCAGAGATGGGTCGATAGTCCCGTGTCTTTGATTGGTCTCTATGTGGCTTTCGAATGAGTATTATACTGGCTTCATAGAATGAGTTTAATAGTATTTCCCTTTCAATTTCATTGAAGAGTTTGAGGAGTATGAGAGTGAGTTCTCATTTGAAGAATTACAGAATTCAGCTGCAAATCCATTTCATCCTCGGCTCTTCTTAGATGGGAGGTCATTTATTGCCATTTCAATTTCATTATTTGTTATAGGTCTATTTAGTTGGGTTCTGTCTTCTTGGTTCAGTTTGGTATATCAATGTTCTTTAGGAACATTTCCATTTCTCCTGGATTTTCAAATTTATTAGCCTAAATATTTGTGAAATATTTCCTAATAATATTCTGAATCTTGCATATTTCTTTTGTGATGTTCCCATTTTTCTCTAATTTTATTAATTTGGATGTGTTCTTTTCTTTTTTAGTCAAATTTGCTAAAGATCTGTCAATTTCATTATTTTTTTCAAACAACAACACTTTGTTTTGCTAATTCTTTCTATGGTTTTTATTATCTAATTCATTTATTCCTAGTTTAATTTTTATTATTTGTTTCCATCTATTGGTTTGGAGTTTGGCTTGTAACTGTTTTTCAAGGGGCTTGAGGTGCATTATTTAAGTGTTGATTTGAATTTTCTCTAATTTCTTGATGTAGGCACTTAGACCTACTAATTTTCCTCTGAGTACTGCCTTGGCTGTGTGCCAGAGGATCTGATACTTTTTGTGCTCATTTTTATTAAATTTAATAAATGTTTGGCTTCTAATCTTTCTCAATGACCCATTGATCATTCAGCAATGTGTTGTTCAGTATCTTTGAGTTACTTTTCTTTGATGGCTTTTGCTGCTGAGCTCTAACTTCATTCTTTTATGTTATAATCAGATGCAAGAAATAATTTCAATTTTTAAAAATTTGAACAGATTTTCTTTGTGACGTAACATATAATCTATTTTGGAGAATGTGCCATGGTCTTCTGAGAAGAATGTATACTCTGATATTGTTGGGTGAAACAGTCTTTAGATGTCTGCTAAATATAGTTGGTTGGTGTAGTTCTTAAGGTTTGAAGTTTCTTTGCTGAGTTTTTGACTGGATGATCTATCCAGAGGTAACAATGATGTGTTGAAAGTCACTAACAATCAACATGTTTTGATTTGAT
Organism: Dipodomys ordii; assembly: GCF_000151885.1. NCBI lineage: Eukaryota > Metazoa > Chordata > Mammalia > Rodentia > Heteromyidae > Dipodomys > Dipodomys ordii. The sequence goes on from NW_012267361.1 coordinate 1,248,697, forward strand.
CTGTGTGTACTTTAAGTAAAAAATATGTGTTTAATAAAGATGAATGGGATTGCAACAAAATATAGAGCTTCTACTTGGCAAAGAACATATCTGACAAGACAAATAAAAAACCCACAGAGTGGGAGAAGATATTTACTACTTATTCATCAGACAATGGCCTAATATCTAAGATATAGTTAAAGTTCAAAAAAATTAACCTTCCAAAAATAAACCCTCAGAAACTCAACAACCAAATCCATAAATGTGCTAAAGACTTAAAAAAGATATCTCAGAAGAAGAAGTAATAATGGTCAATAGAGCCATGGTTCAATACCTCTGGCCATAAAAGAAATGCAACTCATAACAAAATTGAGATTCCACCTCATCCCAGTTAGAATGACTATTATCAAGAAAATGGACAGTAACAAATACGGGTGGAGATGCAGATAAAAGGAAACTCTATCACACTGATGATGGGAATGTAAACTTTTCAATGGCTCTGAAAAGCAGCATGGAAGTTCTTTAAAAGACTAAACATAGAGTTACCCCAGGACCCAGAAATTCCACTCCTATTTCTCCAATAGAACACAAACAATATCACACTAAAGCTATCAGCACAACAATGTTCATTGCAGCATGGTTTACCATAGCCAAGATATGGAATCAACCTAGATGACCTTTACTGGACAGATGGATCAAGATAATATGGTATATATTCACAATGTAATTCTACTTATCCATCAGAAAGAACGCTATTGTATCATTTGTAAGGAAATGCAAAGATTTGGAAAAAATTGCATTGAGCAAAATAATCCACAGCCAAAGAAACATAGGTTGCATGGTTTCCCTCATTTGTGATAATTGGACTGTATCTATAACTCTATAAGTAAACATATTGAATGACTAATATATATTAAACATAATATATAATATAGTATATTATATATGTATACATACTGGGACATGATTAATTTTATAGGACTCAAGATATTCACACACTGAGTCTAAAAAAGGATGTACATAGCAGTGGTTGACAAAGGCTCAATAATTATGGATATATGATCACATAAATAATACTTTATGAAATGAACTCCAAGAACAGGAAACGAGATAGTTTTTAGTTCCTGTTGTTGCTATTTTTTTTCTTTTCCTTTTGTCTTAGGAGTGTAAGGGGGCACAGAAAAAAGTGTTATATAGGGTGAATAAATTCAACAGTGGTACTCTCTAGACAATGTGAAAAATGAGCTGTACATCTTGTGGGGGGGGAGGAAAACACTGGCAGAGAGCAAGGAAAGGGGAGAAAGGGTTCAAAAATAATTGTAGTCATCAATTGATGCATGTAACTGCAACCCCTCTTTATCTCAACTCTACAATAACAATAAAAATAAAAATAAATTTTCAAAAGAATAGAACAAATAAAAAATATAGCAGGAAATATGTATTTGAAAGGGGTAAGATAGAGTCAAGGGGAAAAGGTAGAGGAATGAAGAGGAAAGGGAAAAAATGCAGTCAACAATCCAAAGCATATCTTATATAATTAATAAGAGTGAGGGAAGTGGTGGGTAAGGGAAGGATGAATGAGAATATTGAAAAAGATGACATTGATTACTAAATGGTAACTCCTTTGTACAACTTAAAGATAATACAAATGTTTAAGAGAGAAAAAAAGATGGGTATAGTAAAGCTAAGCTACTCAACTAGTGTTGGAGAGACAAGTAAATACAGAGATGAGAGTTCAGGGTCAAGGTGTTATCCCATAGGGCATACCCCAAGGACCCATTCCCTACTAATTTCCTCTCCTAAATTTTTAATCCCCTTCTAATAGCCAAATCAGGAGCTCATCAACTGACACATAGTTTGGGGAAAAATTTAGAATACAAACTATAACAATTCATTCTATTTCTGCTCTGACATTGAATACTGGTTGTGGGAGGGAAAAAGTATTTGTTTTTAAAGTACTCAGTGCAAAAATAGCCACCATGATCACAGTGAGAGCATAGCAATACATCACTAGTAGATACTGGATAATGAACTATGTATAGTACACAAAAGACATGGATTTCTTCTGTAAAGATAAGATTGATATACTTACTGAGAAAAATGTCATGCTGGACTACCTTGATAACACTTATCTGATTTCAGTCTATACTCAGCAAACTGTTTCCTTTTCCTTATTTTATTCATATAAGTTCTCAGGTTATTTGGAAATATATATATACATACATATGAACAGTCTCTACTTCCTGCTCCCAATATGACATTATAAACACTGTAAAGTCAATAGCAATGGTTCTGGATTTGTGACACATCAAGGTCATTTTTGTGCTCCTTCTTCTCTTCCACAGTCTGAGATACAAAACTAGAAAGTAGGCTGATATTAAGGAGAGAAATGAAGTCATCTGCTTGGAACTTCAGAATAAATCCATCTACTCACCAAAGACCAGTTTTTACAACGTGAAATGTTGGAAATACATAATATAATCTCTACTTTGGTGAAACTGAAAGTATTCATACAAAACTTTCCTCAAATTTTACTAGATTAAATTAATTAATATGCAAGATTAGCCAAAAATTGAAAAATGGTCAAATAACTCTAGTAATTATTTTGTTAACTTTCTATTTTTTCGGGGGGGCAGTCTGGTTGTGGGGCCTGAACTCTGGGCCTGGGTGCTGTCCCTCAGCTCTTCAGCTCAAGACTAACACTGTACCACTTGAGCCACAGCGCCACTTCCAGCTTTTTTCTTTTTTCTTTTGCTTATGTGGGGCTGAGGAATCAAACCCAGGGCCTCATGCATGCAAGGCAAGCGCTCTACCACTGAGCCATCTTCCCAGCCCCCATTTTGTTAACCACTTTCTTCCTTCTTACAACTCTCTCACTCAACACTAGATGTGAACTGAATCTTCTCATTTTTTTTTCCACATTCGCAATCATCATCCTCTATTCAATCTGTCCACTATGTTGATTATTACTCTGGTCAGGCATTCAAGATTTTAATCATCCAAAGGTGATAGAACAAAATGTCAAATTAATGTGTAACTGTTTGAACAGCATCAGATTTAGCTTTAAAACTGGCTGATAGAAATAATTTTGTTTTCTATGTTCCTTGAAACTGTTTTATGGCTACTATTTTATACACAATTAATATTGCTATAAAAATTATTTCAAGCCAGGCACCCGTGGTTCATGCCTGTAATCCTAGCCAGTCAGGAGGCTGAGATATGAGGATCACTGTTCAAAGCCAGCCCGGGAAGGAAACTCTGAAACTCTTATCTCCAATAAACCACCAGAAAACCAGAAGTGGCACTGTAGCTCAAGTGGTAGAGCTTTAGCCTTGAGCTGAAGAGCTGAGGGACAGTGCTCAGGCCAGAGTCCAAGGCCCATGACCGACCAAAAAAAAATTCCAGTTTCTAAGGTGCACCAATAATCAAAATAAAATAAATGTAAATAAAAAATAAAATGTAAATAAAAATAGCACTTAAAGGTTTTAATTGCAAATTTAACTAAAGGAAAGTTAGAGTATTTTCTTATTCAAAACATTTGACTTCAAAATGGAGACAAACTGTTGGAGAAAATCATCTCATCATTGGTACAAGGTTTGTGAAATAACCTTTGACAATCATGACTTATATTTTATAAAAAAAAAGATTTGTTCCAGCATTATCCTTCTATAGAAACTGTATACCTTAAATAGTAATGTCAAGTACATCATTATGTATCTGAGCAAACATGAAAATGTATATCTATTTTTTTTAGCAAGATTAAATCAAAGTTAAAAAGATATCTAGGTTTTGTAGCCTTTGATATATCTGTGGTAATAAAAGAGTGACAGCATGACGTAAGTAGATGAATGTAAAATATTTCACACAGAAGAAATATTAGCTATTATGCTTTTAAATAAGCATATCTAGAAGTATATTAAAATAAATATTTTAATTGGAAATACAATTTAACTCTTTTTGTTTTTCTTTTTTTTTTTTTGCCAGTCATGGGGCCTGAACTCTGGGACCAAGTGCTGTCCCTCAGCTATTCAAGCTCTTCAGCTCAAGGCTAGTGCTCTATCACTTGAACCACAGCACCACTTCTGGCTTTTTCTGCTTATGTGATGCTGAGGAATTTAATCCAGGGCCTCATGCATGCTAGGGAAGCACTCTACCACTGTGCCACCTTCCCAACCCCAGTTTAACTTTTTATAAAAGTACACAGGTAGCTGGATACCAGTGGCTCACTCCTATCATCTTAACTACTCAGAAGGCTGAGATAGAAGGATCAAGGTTCAAAGCCAACCCAGAAGGGAAAGTCTATGACATTTATCTTCAATAAACTAACCTGGAAAAAGCTGGAATTGGAGTTCTGACTCAAGTGGTAGAGCACTAGCCTCGAGAAAAAAAAATATGAGGGATAGAGCCCTGACCCCCAGTTCAAGCCCCAGAACTGGTACACACACACACACACACACACACACACACACACACACACACAGAGTACACAGTACACAGGTAAAAATTTTATGCAATTATAACAGAGAAAATTGGGTTTATTATTCTTTATGATGTGATGTTGATCAGATTATTAGCTTCTGTGAGACACAATTCGGTTTGCTTTTGTATTTTTTTCTTTTAGTGTAAAGAATGAGAAAATAGTCTAGAATCTACAGGCCATAATCTGTTTAAAACCCGAACATCTTACACACTATATACTATTCTAGATAGACAAAAAATTAAAGTCATTCTGGTGCACGTAGCTCACGCCTGTAATCCTAGCTACTCAGGAATCTGAGATCTGAGGATCAAGGTTCACAGCAAGCCCAGGCAAGAAAATCAAGAGACTCTTATTTCCAATTAACCACCAGGAAACCGGAAGTGGCACTGTGGCTCAAGTGGTAGAGTGCTCGCTTTGAGCTGAAGAGCTCAGGGATAGCGCCAAGTCCAAAAAATAAAAGAAAAATTAAAGTCAGAACCCACAAAGAATGTGTCAAGGAGTAAAAAATAGTAAGTTGTGCATGGGGAAACAAAAGTCTACAGTGTTGTGTATGTTATGTTTGAGAATGGACATAGGAACTCTGCCCTCAAACCTGGTCAAGGCTTGTCATCACTGAATGTTATGTTTACATTAGGCTTTGAATTATAGATCCATGCTTGTTGAACAAAGAAAGAGAAAGGTATGCACCAGACAGAGGGAAAAAAGTATTTGTAAAAGAGCTATTCTACACTTTATATTGTAACGAATATGAAAAAGAGGAAAATGTGACCACTTATGATAAGAGATGAGACATTATTCTGAAAATGGTAGCACTATTGAGACTGATGCAGAAGAATGGCCTGGACTACATTCAAAACCCTGCCTCAAAATAAAGAAGAAAAAGAAATAAAGTGTGTTAAGTAGAGTAGGCACTGGCCACACTCCCTTTTGTTCTAAGCTAACTTTATTGATGAATTGTTTTGAAATATTGAAGACTCACACTTTAGATTGCATTCATTGGGTAATATGTTCAAGATGGTTAAATATGTATGAAAACACAAGTGAGAATGGCAAATTAGGAGAAAAACTGTATATTTCAGTGGAAACAATGATGAAAATTTAAAAAGTAGAGAATAATAGAAGAAAGGATGAAGAATGAAATATCAACTATGAGAAAAATTGATAAGAACTGATTAGGAAATAGGTAGGTGACAAACCAGAAGAGACTTTTCCTTAGCCTCTAGGCTATTCAGCAGGTAGAAGCAAGGCAGTTTAACATCTTGGCAGATATACAGACAGTGGGCATTTGAAAACAGCTATCTTCAGATTAAGATACTTCAGTGGAGAAAGTACTCTGCCTGAAACGACAGAGTCAGATGTAGTTTCAGAATTATTAGAATTTTTGTTTACATATCTGTTAGTCAACTTCCTGTTCCTAAAACAAATACATAATTAACTGATAAAGTTCACTTACAATTAACTTATAGAAGCTCACATTTTTAGAAGTTTCAGTCCATGGCTGTTTGACTTCTTACTAGGCCTACCTCCTTTTTTTTGTTTTAATTGTAAAAGTTATGTACAGAGGAGTTGCAGTTACATAAGTTGGGTAATGAGTAACTTTTTTTTAATAATGTTATCCCCTCCTCATTTTCTCTCAGTTTTTCCCTCCTTAACTCCCCTCACTCCCAACTTGTGTAATTCATTTCCAACATGGTGTCTAGTGAGTATTACTTCTGAATTAATTTACCCTTGGTCACACTCTTTAGGTTCCATCACTATCCAATAACTCCAACCTGGAATAAAGTCCCAAATGCCTGATCATATGGGAAATGTACCAGAGCCAAACTATAGTAATATTTTAAATTAAAATTATTATTAACAGTAATGATATAGTACATACAGTAGACAAGGTGTCTACCACAGAGCTACATTTTCAGCCCCCAATTTTTTTTTTTGTTCATGCTATTCCAGGACAAAATAGAAAAAAATCAGAGGTCTAAGGAGCAATGATAAATATAATACAAAAAGAAATACTTCATAGATTTTTTAACAGTAAGGAAATATTTTATTTAGTAAATTATTTTGAATACTCATTATTAAGCACTCGCCAATGTATTGGTTACAGTGTACAATGCTGAATTAAATAAACACAATTATGAGATGGTTCAAATCTAATGGTGAAAGGAGATACATATATTATGGTGTTTTTCATGTGGAAAAAGAACTGTCTTTTTTTCATGTTTCCATTTTTTTTGTATATTTTTTATTGTAAAAATGCTGTACAGAGGAGTTATACATGAGCAAGATAATGAGTACATTTCCAATTGAGCATTGTTGCCTCCTCTTTTGTTTTCCCCCTCCATAGATTTTAAATAATGATTAATAATGAATTTTTATAGAGCAGTAAATTTTGTAAATGTACAGATTGTTGCATATATAATGTTTATGTATGATATATGTAATATTTTATGTATATTTATTATGTATGTTCATAATTTAAAAGTAGAGATGTGGCTCACATGGTAGAATGCCAGCATTGAGCAAATATGCCCAATGACAGTGCAAGGCTCTAAGTTCAAGCCTGAGTACCAGCATAAAAATAAAATAAAATTTATAAAATGTTAATTGTTTGATACACCTGTGATTTGATGTGTATTATTACATATATTACATCTTTATGTAACATTACTTATTTATATAATTATATATCACATCTATTTGGAATAAATGTGATATGTGTACATTCCAAAATGTTTACACATCTACATATCTATATCTCTGTAGCCATACATGTCATTTAGGGATAGCATAGGTATATTAACTGGATTGCTACATATATACCCTACAGAGTAGCTCTAATGGAAAGAGCCTTCTGGAATGGTCATAGATTTTTTACAAATATAATTTACATTTATAAACTTTAAAAATGTTTCACTTTTTATAATAAATTGTAGGAAAAATCAACTTTAAGGTACATTCGGCATTTCATTTCTTAAGATTTCTGTCTTTATTATCCTAGCCTCCAATTCTTTTCACCCATTCTCCTATTAGTGAGATTCTTCTTCCTTACTCCATTTCACCTCCTTTAAACAATTTTGAAATATATATTGGCATAAAAATTTGACTGTTCAACAAAAGTATCAGGCTTATTCTGAATTCTCTTTATGGAAGATAAAGGAAGATCTGATACAACTATATGTTTATATTATATTCTTAGTTTGCATGTGGCTTTTTTAATGATTTTTCTCAGATATTAAAATATACAATATAGTTTTCATTTTGCTTACAAAATAGATTGGGTAAGAGAAATCCACATTATTACCTAGTTGCCATTCATATGCACCAGATGAGGATTTACTAGTCCTGGACATCTGAGCATCCAGCTTCAATAACTGTGTGATGAAGCCGGCCTGCATCAAGTCTTCAATTAAGGACAAAAGCAGAGCCTTTAGTTCATTTTGCGAGCATAGAAAACTGTATTGCAATTAGAGTTTCTGCTGGGAAAAATAACTCAATCTAATTACATTTATAAATTAAAAAAATGAACAATGACAGCAATTTATCTTCAGTCAGTAGCAAAGAACTACAGTAAACTAGGTGCCCAGAAAGGACAGATGAGGTATGTGTGCTTGTCTGCCTGAACAAAAACTAAATGCGGCAAGATTTTGGGACCTTCAATGCTACTTATCCTTAGTTTCTTTCTCAGTGACAAATACAGTCCAAAACTTTAAATCCCCAGCTTTATTGAGATATGACTAACAAAAATTGTTATGTGTTTAACTAGTATGAGGTGATTTGTTGAAATAGGTATGTATACATTGTGAAATGATTACTAATCTTAACAAAGTTGTATATTCATGACTTCACTTTTTTATAATTGTGTGTGTGTGTGTGTTGTCATTTCTATCTCCTGATGCACTGTGTGTGTAATCAGATGGAAGTTTTTGTCTACTGGGTTATTTCTTTCACCTAAGAAAATTCATTTTCTTGAAAAACAAGTCTTCTGGTAATGAATATTCCTTGTTTACCTTCTGAAAGCTTGCTTTACTCCTTGGGCTTTGCATGGCAAGAAGAAAAACAAATATGAAATATGGAATAAAGAACAATATAAGCAAATTTTATTTGTCTATTCTCATATTATATATGTATATACATACATGTAAATGTGTATGTTTAATTGACACAATCTTATTATCTATGCTCTTGTAATTTTTACAGAAACACAGTTGTAACTCTCTTTGTTCCTGAAAGTGGTTCTGATAGATGAATGGAGAGTATACAGGTGGGAAAATACAATAAAATATAAAACATATATGTGTGAAAATGGAACTAGAAAACTTGAGGGCATGAATAGAGACAGTATACATGAGAGGAAGAATAATGATCAAGATGCACTGTACACATACATTTGCATGTTGAATTGAATATGCTTTATACAACTGTATTAAAAGAAGAAAAAAGAAAAATTGCTTTTACTGAAAATCATTGATTAATTTCTTGGACGTATGGATTAGTAAGCACAGAGAAAACTATGGCATCTCTTGACGCCAGCTATCTATGCTCTAGGGTATTTTCTCTGCAGTTACTTTGCAATCACCTTGGAATTCAGGAAGGAGAGGACTATCTATAGCATCTTTATGACAAAAGATTGAAACTACCTGTGTAGAACAAAATAGATTTCTCAGGAGAGACCAAAACTGTGATTTTAGACAACAGGCTGAAAGTTCAGGAGTTTCAAGTTAGGTCCTGCCACTACCTCATATAACAAATACAAAAGACATGTTAAGAGGCAGGAAAAAGGCATTTATTACATAGCAGCCATGAGAAGACAGCACTTCACCATCTTCAACCATTTGCAGTGGTAGGAAGAATAGCTTTAGATTAAGTTGAGAGAACTAGGTCAGGGAATGAAAAAGTTATGCAGAGTTAAAATCCATCCAAATCACTGGTATAGTCTGGTTGACTTTTGTCTTGTAATGAGTTTTGTAGAAGCTGTTAGCAACTTACTATTGGCACAAGCTGCCTGGCAGTGATCTGAGTTTTGGCTATTTCCTTTAGGATGGTGTGAAGAAAGCATTGCCTGAGGAGCAGTTTTCTTTCCCTATAGTATACTTATCAGTGGATCTACTTTTGCCTGGAGCCCACAGTAATTATAAAGTAACTGCAATCGAGAATGGTTCATAACAAAGGGCCCAGATAGTTGAGGAACTTTTAGCTAATTCACTCAGCGAAAGCATTTTTAATGTTGCTTCTTACAAGTTCACAAAGTCTACAAGTTTTAGAAGTTTTCAATAATTCCAGTATCTATTCTATAGTTATTTCTGGCTTTGTTTTATTTTGCCTCTTGCCAACCTATTCGGTTTCTGGGTTTATCTAGTAATTTTGGTTGAAAATATAATACAAAAACTAAAGACTTGTAAATGGGTATCCCCCCCCTCCCCATACAAGTATTTAGTGGAATTTAGTTGCTTTCATGTTAAGCTGTGTTAGGGTTTTGTTGCTGCTATGGTTACTATCTGTCTATTATGAGCTTCAAGTAATTTCAGTGTTACTTTTCAGGATTTAGGTTAGATCAGTGGAGACTTTCTACTTTTTCAGTGTTCTCTTCCATGTGTTCTTCACATTAGACATTTTTCCTGTACAACACAAGCTCTCCTACTGTAATATGGGTATCCTTTTTAATGTCAGACTGCTGTCCTTTGTGCTAGAGGTTCTCCAGGTTGGCAGGGGAAGTGGCATTAGTGTGCACCTGTCCATTGTCCTTTGTCAGCCTTGATAGTAATCTGAACCTTAGGAACTTGGAAAATTTGGCTTTTTAGTGAGTTTTTTCTCTTCCTCTGTACAGGGCATTTCGATTATGGATCAAATATAATTTCCTGCATTAGAAGTGTACTATATCTCTCACCTCTCCAAAACAGGAGGTCTTCATCAGTATTAAGAAGAGGTCAAAACCACATTTACTAATCTTTCCAAATGATGAAGTCTTTTTTCTCCCTAAAGATAAATCGTTGAAGAGATTGAAAAATCTGTGAAAGGATTAGTTATTCCTACAGCAGGAGCAGTTTCCTTCTCTTGGCATGCATAGCAAGAATACTTTCTCTTAGTCTCCCAGGACCCAACTTCCAACCATTTTTTTAAAAATCTTAGAAAGACTCAAGTACAGCCTGGAATTGTATAACAACGCCCTATGTATTTTCAGTTTCTAGCATTTAGCCTCTAATTGTAGAAAAATTAGATTACACATTTATTCAGCTTGGTATATTTAGCTTAAGATTGTTTTGGGTATAAATAATCTTTTTCATGCTAAATATGTATAGATTTTATCTTTCTGAGAAAAAAGACAGTGGAATTTTTGTAGCATTATGTTGAACCAGCACTTCATTTTAGACAGAGTGAGCATGTTTGCATTTAAATCTTACAGTCTTTGAACCAAACATCTTTCCATTTATCTGTGTTTCTTTCAATTACTTTCATCAGTATTGCATAGCTTTTCCTCTAGTCATTACATAGTATTTTATTACAATGGTTTTATTATTTATGTTTCATTAAATAAGACTTCATAGCATGGGTTTTACTATTAATTGTGTCATTGAGTCTGGTGGAAAAATCTTCACATTGGAAGGAGTCTTTTTTCCAGAAGAGTAGTCTTTTTCATTTTCTTCAGTAGTATACCAATACCAGAGACTTGGACCTCTTGGGAGCCAGCATCTGCATTTTTTCCCCAGATAAAAACATTTTCTATAAGGTAATTCATAAAAGCTGAAGAGAAGGATAGGCTAGAATACTATGTTAAAGGCTGAGTCATTAAGAGTGACCAATTACAGAAAGAATGCCTTCTGTTATATTGAAGAGAAACCAAGCCAGGCAAAGTACTTGTTAGTCCAGAAGCCTCCTCCCTCATGGCTTAACATGTTTTTTTTTTTCCCCTAGGCAACACTGGGCCCATGTAGTAAAGGCAGCAAATAATTAGCCCCTATCCCCCTTTCCTGAGAAAGCACCCTGTTGGGATAGCTATCACCATAAAAGGCAGCAAGATCCCTCAAATCCTGCAGGTTATAAAATGTCACCTGAGACAATAGCTGGTACTTCTCATTTCTTCTTACCTGGTGAGATGGTCCCCTTACTGGCAATAACTTTTTCCTTTGTTCTTCCTATCTTGATGAGCTCCATGTGGTTTTCTGGCTGAGTCTAATTTACTCTAGCAGTACTATTCAAATTACTTTCCTTTTCCTCATTAACTTTAGGTGGACATCCTAAGTCACAATTCCAACTGCTGTCTTATATTTTTAAATAACAAGATAGTGCTGAATTTTCCACTTATTTTCAATATGTTAACAAAAATTTAAATAAACATAATTATTTTCATTAATATACATATCACAATGATTGATCTGTGTATGTTGAGCCATTCTTACATCCAAGGATAAATACTACTGAATCATAGTGAACAACTACAACTATATTCAGTGATATTCTTGACATTGCCCCTCTCTACCCTTATTATTATGATATTGCTGGCCTTTTAAAAAGAATTTGAATTTTTTTCTCTCATTTCCATCTATTGGAAAAGCTTGAGAATAGGTATTAGAACTTTACTTGACTCTGAATATATGTAAGAGCAATAGTAATAAAAAGTAGGATTGTTTTAATTTTTAAATGTATGATTTTTTTCTAATAATGTAGAGAAAGGGAGAGTTGTGTGTGCACAATGTTTTTTGGACTATACATTGAAGTAAGGAAGCTGAGCCTAAATAATTTCTTGTAGCCATCCTGGTGCCTAGGCAGGAGATGGGGACTGTCCACCCAGCTCCAAGGCCTAAAGATGAGATAAGCCATCCTTTGAAATGCAGAAGCTTAGCTCAAGGTGAGCTCATCTCCGGTCATCATGGCATCCCACTTCAGCTTTCCGTCTGAACTGAGTTAGTTTGTTTGTATTGCTTATGTTCTTTTTTTCCTCTCTGGCCTGTTCCCTAGCTGTGTTAAGTGTATGTGTGAGCTGAAGGCCTTTGTTACAATGGCAGCCTGCAGACTTCTAGTGCTCTAATGAAGACTTCAAAATTCCATCTTACAAAATGTGACTTCTCTGACAATTTATCTTAGAACAACATTACTACATTCATTATGGAATAGTGCATTAAAGTTCCTCAAATAATTAAAAATAAAACTATCATATGATCAAAATTCTATTAGGGAGATATACTAAGGAATTAAATTAATATTTCCAATAAACATTTGAAATTTAATTTCATTACAGCATCATTCACAGGAACTTAAGTATGGAATCAACTTATATTTCTACCAGTGGATGAATGGATACCAAAAGATTACACACATACATAAACACAAACACATATAGAGACATACACACAAAAAAAGTATAATACTATTGTGTTCTATATACTTAAAAACAGTATATTCTGTAAAATGTAAGCTCAACACAGACAAATTTAGCTTGATATAACTGAGATATAGAATAACAACTCATTGAAGAGAATAAAATGATGGGCATAAGAATAGAATGTGTGGAGATGAGGAGTTGTTTCTAAAAAATATAAAGTTAAGAGATAGGCAGAACAAGTTTTGAGATTTACTGAACATCAGCTCAAGTGTGGTAAACAATAGTGAATCGCTTATTTCCATTTCTAAAAATATTTCTAAGTGGTTTGCTGTAAAAATAATAAAAAGTTTAAATGATGGACATGTTGATATATTAAATGATCACATTATACTCTTAAATGTAAGCAATTGTAAGTTTTCAGTAAGAAATGAAACTAATTGATAAAAATTGTTTAAATTAGTAGCATTACAAGTAAACCTACAGGCCAGTATGATGGCCCCATTGTCTTTCTGCATTTGGTCAAGTGAGTCATGGTCCTGTTATTGTACCATAACTCATTTCTTAGATTTGAGATTATACTTGAACTCTCTCATAGAATCATGAATAGTCATGATTTTATAGAATGTCCAGAATTTTCCTGTTAATGGTAAAATAGGATAAATACAACATTCTGCACTGCTTTCTGTACCTAAAGTAGGAGTAAAATTATATTTTAAATACACTGATCTTATAGTAGAAAAAAACAGAAAAACTTGAAATAGTATTATAAATTTAGTTTCAAATTACTTAATTCATAGAAAATTAATAAAATTATATAGAAAATACAGAGTCTAAAACCAGTGTAAAATTTGAAAATCTCTGTACTTGCATATCACTATGGAAACAATTGCAATAAAATAATTAACATGTTTTATTACTATACAGACACAGTTTTTATAAACTTTACTTTTGGAAAAATATTTTATTATTTTATCTTGGTATAATGAGAATAAGAAGTTACTTTAAAATAAGGCTTACAACTAGAAGCTGATCAAAACATAGCTTTACTTAACCTCATTGATTCTGGGTAAGCTTCAGAAATATTTTGAAATTATATTTCATAATAAAAAAGAATGGATTAAAGTTCTTCTAGCAATGGGTGAAATTTTGCACATAGTTTTACATTTACTTCTTTGTAAAAGTGAGGTTTTGGCCATTCCTTCTTGTTTTAGTCCTCAATGTAGTAATATGGAAATAGCAGAAAGCTTGTAGGATATGCAAAGCTGCATAACTCAGTCCAGAATTTAATTATAATCCTGTTTTAATAAGTACCTTAGTTGTACAGAAGGTACTAAGAAACCAATTGAACTAGGAAGGATTGATTCTTTACTTGGGCCTGAATTAGGAAGATCAAGGCTGACTGGCAACATATTGGTCACATGGTGAATGGTAGGGTCTGGCATCTCATCTTCCAGCTGGGGCAAGGTGATGCCCCTCACCCACTTAGATGATGGGCATACCTGGATCCCTGGATACATGGCAGGCACTTTGCTGATAGATTGCTGGACCTGTCAGGCTGGTGTCTGGGACTAGGAATTTCCTGTGACCCTGCCCCCTTCCCTGCCTCTATTTAGGCCTGGAACAGAATAGGTGCCATGCACCATGCCACATGTCTCCATGTTTGGGTCCTGTGTCCTTTCTCCTGGCTCATCTCTGGTCATCATGACATCCAAATTCATCTCTCCATCGAAGCTGAATTCGTTTGTTAGTATTGTTGTCTTTTTTTCTTTTCAATACTATTTGTTTTTCTTTCTTTCTCTCTCTCTTTCTTTTTTTTTTTGCATGTTACATATATACTTTTCTAATTCAGGGAGGGGAAGGGAAAAAACAAAATGCTTAAATAAGGGTATATGTTGACCCATTGTAACAATGAGATGTGCAATACACTATGTTGAAAATGAACTTTACAACTTTGGCAGCAGGGAGAGGTGAGTGGTGGGGGAAGGGGGGTGGAGGGGGCAGAGGGGAAAAAGGGGGGATGGAAAAGTAGTTGTGGAGGTGGGATGGAAGGGATGGTAGAGGGAAAACAAAGGAGAAGGCAACAATGCTCAATAGGAAATGTAATTGTAACCCCTCTGTACAGCATTTTTACAATAAAAACATACAAATAAAAATAAGTAAGTAAATAAAAATTTTATTGTAAAAATACTGTACAGAGGGGTTACAGTTACGTGATAAGGCAATGAGTACATTTCTTATAGAGCATTGTTACCCCCTCCATTGTTTTTCCTCTACTATCTCTTCTCTCCCTACCTCCCCAATACCTCCCTCCATGCAAGCCACCCTCCTGTCCCCCCTGAAGTTAGTGTCAGCATAGTGTCATGTCTTTTGTATAATGGTATTGTTTTTGTTCTTTCTTTCCTCTCTGGCCTGTTTCTGAACAATGTTACATGTATTTGTGGGTTTCAGGACTTTGTTGCAACTGGCTGCTTGTTGACTGTTAACTGTGCAATAAAGACCCCAATATTCAAGCTTTCAAAATGTGACTTCTCTAATAATTTACCTTACAACAGACCCAAGAGTTAACTAAAAGCAAGGACAACTTTTGGCCCTTCCTACTTCCAGTTTGCATCTGTGTCCTGTACATTACATCTACATCTTGTCCCCTGAAATCTCCTTGAGTTCAAAAAGGTCAAGACTGAATGATAGCATCTTCACTACAATGAGATCAAACTAACCCCAAGGAATGGAGCAATAGAGCCTGAAGGACACACCCCTTTATTTGCTCTAATTGAAACAAGTGGCTTACCCATCATGTGGGATCGCTGAATTTGGATATTGATGAAAGACTTGCCAGTTACAAGTGATCTATACATACATGAAATTTTGAAAATTTTAAACTACAATAAAATCTTTATGACCTTCCATAAAGCAAAGTTTATTTTTTTAATTTGACAGAGAAGTAAAAATCATGAAAAAAATGGTTCTCAAATTAAAGACCTTTTGAGAACACACTGCAGGAAAACAAAAAGATAAACTTTAGAGAGGGAGAAAAATTATCACAAGATGTTTATTCACAAAAATCAGTACTGAGAATGTATAAAAAGATTACAACACAATGAAAAGATAAAAAATAGTTAATATTAAATATGATCAGAGTGTGCTTTACCTGAAGGGACAGCTCAAAAAGTGAACTATCCAAACAGATAATGTGTGCCTAAGGATAAAAGCTTCCATCAATAGAATGATGGCTACTAATACCAGGAGAAGAGAATGGCTGAGCTGGATAGGGAAAGTCTGCATTTCTTGACCAAATCCTTATTGTTGAAGACTCTGAGACACTCAGAAAAATAATAGGTTCCATGATTAATTACCTAGCTTGGCAAATTTCCTCAATACATACCCTGTTGTGAATTTGTTTAAATTCTAAGTTATTAATAGCCATGTGTAAGTTCCATGCTGGTATTATTTTAAGGATGATGAAATTTTCTCAATGTTCAGAATAATTGTATAATTAATAAATTTAGTTTTTTTATTGAGATTAGATGATTATATAACTTTCACATATTTCACAATATTGTGGTATAGTCATGCTTAAAGTCAAAAACACATTTTAACCTTCACAAGGCAAATTGTCATTAACATGGTCTATAAAGTTTGTAAAATCTGTTGAGCTTTGAAAATACAACTATTTCTTCCATATCAGGTGATATTTACACTTCTTCCTTTTGCTTATTGTAAGCTATTCTTTCTTTCCCTCTCATTACCTCCTTCCCACGTAGGGCACATGGGCAGCAAAGATGACGCTGAGAGGAAGTTGAGTGGGCAGAGCTCGAGTTCTTTCTGTTAAAATCTGACTGGGTACCACAACCAAGCAAAGTGACATCAGTGCATGAACAGCTCGTGGACAGCAGGGAAAGTATAGAAAACTTAGGTGCATGATAGGGTGACCTCTACAGTGATTGGTTGGTTCCTTTTCCTCCCCACTCATGCCACCAGTCTTTTGCTTTGCTTGCTATGTGGTAATAAATGAGTTTCTGCTTGACTTGACTTCCCGCTGCTTCTGATTGTCTGTGGGGCTAAGGGAGGCTGGGGAACAGGCAAGCTGCACACTTAACTTTCCTTGGATCCCATCTGTCTTCCACGGGATGGATGAAGACCCAACATATGGTGCTTGAAAGGAAAATATAGTGGCCAAGGCTAAGTGGTCTTCCAGGGTAAGTGAAACCTTTAATATGGGTAATTCTACTTCATAGAACAAGGAGAAGGGGGCAACATTAGGCCTAGAGGGAGTAAAGGAAGACTTGGGAAGTGAGAAGGAAAAGGAATGGGTCAAATTTGACGGAGAACGCACTGATCAGATAGAAGCATGCACAGTGGAAGTCAAAATGATGGTGAAGGTTACCCCTTTGACTCGGGTGCACCTGATGGTCCTAGGCCCCCACCCTATGCCCCCAATTGGGGGGGAAGTACGGCACCCTATGTGGCCCTACAGAGGGACCTGCAAGACCTGGACCCTTATCGACCTTCCACAGAGGGTTCAAGGGCTGGGGCAGTAACCTACAGGAATGCCTGCCCTGTAAAGGAATGGCCATCTGGGAGCCCGGACCCAGGGTCACAGGATTCGCTTCCCTAAGCTGGCACCAGGAGCTAACAGACCCTTGGAATGGTATCCATGGGAAGCTAAGGATCTTAAAGAGCTCTGCAAGACAGTGGCAGAGGATGGCCCAAACTCTCCTTGGGACCAGACCCTATTGCAGGACATTGCTTATCACCTGTGTGTCCCTCAGGACTGGCTGGATGTGGCCAAAGTCGTCCTCACCAGTTCTCACTTTATTAAATGGTGTGCAGGCAGAGAATAACCAGCAGGCTCAACCCGAGATACCTATTACTTACACCATGTTATCAGGGACAGGGGAAGGGTAATCCACTGGTGGCCAAAAAGCCAAAATACATGACCTGTACTGGGACCCGGATAGGCAGGCAGGACTTGTCGCTTGATACAAACTGGATGAAGGTCCCACTGAGTCCCCCATAGCAGAAATGAGACAAAAACCTGATTTTATAGACTGAATCCAACAGAGTGTTCACTGCAAGTTGCCAGCAGGGGACCTCCAAGATCAGTTTGTAAAGCTACTGGTTTGGGAAGGAATGAATGCAGACCACCGCACAGCCTGTGTGGGATTGAGAGAGAGTTCCCTGAGCAGATGGATGGTGGCCTCGCAGGATGTAGGAACTCAACAGCACCAGTTCCAATCATTATCTTTAGCTTTACAAGCTCAGACATCTGCAGTGACTGAGGCTATTACCCAGGCATTGGTAGGCTAGGGCCAAGGAACCCAAAGACCATGGGGGAGAGGGACTTGTTTTAAATGCGGGCAGGAGGGACTGTTCACAAAAATCTCCCCTGCCAACCGGCTCAGGGGGTCCAAACCATCCCTGCCCTAGGTGCAGGAAGGGGTACCATTGGAAAAAGGATTGTTGATCCAAATTTGATTTAGATGGGAAGCCTTTAAACTAGGGGAGGGAAGTCCTCCAGCACTGTTAACTCAAGGAGGAGCCCCCTCTGCTGTAAGGCCCAAGCAGCCTCATGTCAGGATGACCCAGGCCCATTGGACCATCCCCCTGGTGGAAGGACTCCACCCTAAAATGAGCATTTTCATAGGAAGGAAGCAATTTCACTGCCTAATTCACACCAGGACATCTTCACCCTCGTTTTGACTTCCACTGTGTATGCTTCAGTGTGTTCTCGGTCAAATTTGACCCATTCCTTTTCCTTCTCACTTCCCAAGTCCTCCTTTACTCCCTCTAGGCCTAATGTTGCCTCCTCCTCCTTCTTCTGTGAAATAGCATTACCTATACTTAGGGTTTCACTTACCCAACCTCAGCCGGTATATTTTCCTTTTGTGCCCCACGTTGGGCACCACATGTAGGGGCTTCATCTGTCCCGCAGAAGACGGACTGGGTCTGAGAAAGGTAAGTGTGCAGCTCACCATTCCCCAGCCTCCCTTAGCCCCAGAGACAATCGGATGCAGCAGGGAGTCAAGTCAAGCAGTAACTCACTTATTACCGCACAGCAAACACTTTTTAAAGCAAAAGACTGGGTGGCATGAGAGGAGAGGAAAAAGAACTAATCATTCACTGTAAAGGTCACCCTATCATGCGCTTTCTATACTTTCCCTGCTGTCCACGAGCTGTTCGTGCACTGACGTAACCAATCAGATTTTAACATAAACAACTTGGGCTCTGCCCACTCAACTTTCTCTCAGCACCATCTTTGCTGCCCATGTGCCCTACACACCCTTATGAAATGGACTAGCCCAGATGGAGAGCAGGGAAAGATATAGCCCCTAGTGGCAGAAACTCTCACAGCCAATTTACTAGGGTAAGACATGCTAGGACAAATGGATGCTATGTTGTTCACTACGGACCACTGAGAATTCTATGATGAAGTTCTGGATGGAGAAGAAGCACAAATGCTTAAATAGGATCTAGAGGGAGTTAAGGAAAAGGAATTTTATAACTTTCATAATTACAGAGAGGAACATAAGGGACCCACTCGGTTGCACCCCCAATCCTAAAGGCCACTGCCCCCTGAGTACCTCCCATTAGGTAGAAACTGGGAAGCCCTATTTGTGTGACGCAGTGGCCATTGATCAAACCTCAACTTGTAGCCCTCCACCTTTTGGAGGAACAGATAAACCTTGGGCACATACACCTTTCTATGAGTTCTTGGAACACACCAGTATTTGTTATCCAAAAGCACCCAGGGCCTGGCACATGCTCCAAGATCTACGTAAGGTAAATGAAAGGATGGAGCTAGTAGGAACGCCCCTAAGAGGTATGCCCTGGACTCCCGCTATATCTTCATAATATACCTTGGTTGTAATTGACACTAAAGATTGTTTTTTTTTTCTATCTCCCTGCATCCAGATGACTGTGAGAAGTTTGCCTTCTCCATCCCTTCTCTTAATGTTTCCCAGCCTGATCATAGGTTTGAATGGACGGTACTGCCACAGGGAATGGCCAATAGCCCAGCCTTTTGCCAACAATACATGGCCACACTTTTAAGGTCTGTGCTGGGTTCAGATACCTACCTTGCCTATGCCTACATGGATCATCCAGACCCGGCCGCCTGGAGGGCCTTCTGGCCCAGGTGCTCACCATAATAAAAAAAGGGATTTTACTCTAGTCCTCAATAAAATTCAAAAGGTACCTCCTTTTAAGGTGCTCGAAACCTACCTTAACTTGACTCAGGCCAGCCCCCTTAAGCCTTTGCTGGATATTCCAGCCTCTCTGACCCAAACCCAACTTCAAAGTCTTTTAGGGGAAATCAATTGGCTGTTGCTATGGGCCCCATCCCTAAAGATAGTCTTGTGCCCTTATTCCCCCTACTAAAAGACAAGACGCCCCAAGAAGTTATTATAATTACAGACAGGAAATATTTTCACAGTTCCAAAAAGCCCTGGATGAAGTTTCCCTGAAGAGGTATTCTATTTTTGAGCCCACTTCTCTCTGGTTGTTTGTGGGTGTCACATTGATTTTTGCAGTTTTCAATCAAAGGGGGGAGCCATTAGAGTGGGTTCACACTCCCCTTGTGGCCATACCTTGGGTGTACTCTCAGGCAGATCAGCTTGCCAATGTTATCATCAAGGGAAGGACCCAAGCTCAAAGGCATTATGGCCTCCACCCTCACTCCATTGTTTTTCATTTTCGGATGCAGATGTTGAAGGGCTGACTCGAGCCAATGCTCATCTTGCTCTATACTTGGAGGGGTTTCTAGGCCAAATTGACTGCCATTACAGACCATTCAAATGGACTGTCATGTTATGGCAACTTCTCCTGAAAATGCCTTCTCTATTTTCTCCTACACCTATTCCTGGTGCCCTCCAGGTTTTTACTGAAGGAGGTAAAGCAGGCTCTGTGTATGCAGCTTTTGAGGATCAACAAAAGACCCTGAGCCAACAAAGATTTCAACCTTGTCAAAGGTCAACACAATATAAAGAAATGTTCACCATAATTATGGCCCTTCAGGACATTCAAAAACCCTTTAATTTGTATTCTGATAACATAGATATGATTGACTTGCTCCCTCATATTCCCCAGGCACATATTAATCTGGCTGGAAACCCTATTTCCCCTTTATGGTTATCCTTAAGGGCCTATTAGAAGGACTGGGAGCTCCTATTCATATTCAACATTTGAAAGGGCATTCAAAACTTCCTAGGTTTTTATCCATGGGCAATAATTGGGCAGACCAGTTAGCTACTGGCCCACGAGCATTAACATTACAAGAGACCACCTGTTTACATGATTTAACCCACATTAATTGGAGAGGTCTTCAGCATAGATTTCCTCACATTCCTGAAAAGGACCTCAAAAGGATAGTTCATACCTGTAAAACATGCCAGCCCTTCTTAAAAGTATCCCCTTTACAACCACCACGGGTAAATCCCAGAGGCCTCAAACCCAACATCCTCAGGAAAACTGATGTTACTCATTTCCCAGACTTTGGTAAGCTTAAATATATCTTTGCCTCTATAAATACCTACCAGGAGCATGCTGGGCCACAGCACATACAGGAGAAAAAACTAAACATTCACAAGCATATTTTCTTCAATGCTTTGCCACCTTGGGTCTACCAGCACAAGTTAAAACTGATCATGGACCCTGTTTTGTTAGTAAAGCAATTTCAGAGTTTTTTTGATAGATGGCATATTAATCATACTATAGGATTTCCCTATAATCCCCAAGGCCAAGCAATTATAGCAAGAAATCACCAATGTCTTAAGGAACAAATTAGAGATGTAAACTCGGTGGAAGATGGACCAAAAAAATAGCAGAACAAGATCACAGCAAATGACTCTAGCAAGGCTAGACTATTACCATATGACAAATATCAAAATAATTAATGTACTTTACCTTAATTTCTTGTGTTTACATCACCAGTTAAATATTCACCAAGGTCTGTACTTAAAATAAGTTAAAATGTTGCAATACATGCCATTGAAGCAATGTAATACAATTATATATATATATATGCAATATATATATGCAATATATATATATATATGCAATAAATGCCATTGAAGCAATGTAATACAATTATATATATATATATACATATATATATGTAGTGTGTGTGTGTGTGTGTGAGAGAGAGAGAGAGAGAAAGAAGTACATAGATATTTAAAGTGTTAAAATGTCAAACTTTTACATTTGTCAGAAGACTTGCTTTATAGTTTATAGATTTTTATTTTATTATTAGTTCTTTTATTTTCCCAAGAGAATAAATTCAAAAAAAATTCTGGGCTAGATATATTATTGCCGATGAGGAAAGGCAAACAGCTGGTACATAAAAAAATTCTGGGCAAGATATATTATTGCAGATGAGGAAAGGTACACTGCTGATTCATTAGACCATGAATATGTAAATATATGTGTTTATATATGTAAGTAATTTCACATTTCCTTCCATTCCAAGGAGAGAAAACTTTTAGTTATTTCTAAGGCCATAATATTATATTAGCTCATTGGACTTGAGTCCTCTTGAAATACTATTCACAAGAGATCTAAGACCTACTTCACAGGAAATGAGAAACAGCTGTCATTGAGGGCCAGGAGAAAATAATGCTATCCACATCGCTCCATAAAATTCCTACCAGTAAATATATCCCTAGCTATAAAATTGCCTCTGTTATAGAGGTTGGCTATTCTAAGTACTGTGAATAGAATGCTTTTGCTTAGATATTGTTTAAAAAAAACCCTAATCTCTATCCATCTTTCCAGTAAGCCCACATCTACAAAACTGTATTATTACATTCAGAACATGTAGAGTCTGAAAGAAGAAAGAAAAACTTTCAACTCAACGTACCATTCAACCAGAATTATCTTAACATTTGTTTAAAAGTTAAAAAAAGTAAAAATAATAACTTAGCTATTTACATCTACATTTATTGTGTGGTAAAAGGAAAGCATTCTGTTAAATGAGTGACTAAGTCAGACACATAGCTAATACAGTATATAATATTTTGAGTGATCTCTGAAACAGTGGCATCTACAGGCAGAAGCTTGCATTCTTTAGGGGAAATTTCATTATAAAGCAACTATCTAGAATAAATTTCTTTTTCCTGATTTTCGACTGCTTAAAAATAAAAAGTATAACAATAAAATGGACCAAATTGTTCCCAAATATTTGTACAATGAGTATATGTGATTGTACATCTGTAATCCAGCCACTCAAGAGGCAGAGGTAGGAAGATTAAAACTCAACGTCAGATTAGAAAAGAACAACAGATTCTATCTGCAAAAGAAACTAAGAGCAAAGACTGGGATATGGCTCAAGTAGCTTCCCTAGTAAGTACAAGGCCTTGAGTTCAACTGTCAGTACAATGAAACTTAATGTAAAAATAAACAAACATAGGAAATAAGATGAAATATCATATTATATTATTATATTTAAATAGGTGATTTTTTCAATGCCTTGTAATGTTGTATGAAACTGAGCTTTGTCTGTAGTCTGCCTGATGACTAGTAATTTCAACATCCTATTACCTTTTCATTTTTTTTGTTTATAACATGAAATATATACTTGTGCCATTTTTAGTAACTTGTATTTTCACATTGGTTTCTAAAGATGTCATATTCTTTAGGAGATACAGAATTCAATTCCTTTCTACTTCAATATATTTAAATTAGATATTTCAAATATAAATACACAAAACATCAGAAAACATGAATAGTTGCCAGAAGTTCTAAGATTAGAAATTATTCCAAGTGAACTTGTTCTGATGTATTAAACTGAAATTGCAAGTGAAACTGTAGTTTATTTTTGGTGTATGGAATTTATGTTTTAATTAAATATTTATTCTGACTTATGTTTTGTCTTTAAACTGAGTCATAAAATAAAAGTATTTTACCAAAACCATGCAAATATTTTTCAGTATTTTGAGTAGTCAGGGCTAATTTTTTTTCAATAAGTCATTACAGGAAATATTTTTCTGATATTTATAAGAACATTTTTCTCAGTTTTAGTTTTCCACATCTGTGTATACAGTTTTCTCAGCACTATTTGTTGAAGAGACTGTGTCTATTGGCTTCCTTGTCAAATATTAAATGGTTCTAAGTTGGTGGTTTCATTTCTTGGTCTTCTTCTATTTTGCTCCATTGGTCCGGATTTTGGGGCAGTGTCAAACTTTATTATTATTATTATTATTATAGTGTTGCAGTATAGTTTGGTATTTGGAATTGTTATATTTCCAGCACTACTTTTTCTGACCAGGGTTGCTTTTTTGATTTGAGGCCTTTTGTGGTTCCATATGAATTTTCGGATTGTTTTCTTTAATTCACTGGAAAATGATGCCATGATTTTGATGACATTGCATGGAATTTGTAAATTACTTCGGGGAGTATTGCCATTGCCATGATATTAATTCTTCTAACCCAGGATCATAGCTTTTTTTTTTCTTTTTTTCTTCAAGATTTTAGTTTTGTTCTACAAGTCTTTCAAATCTTCCTTTAAATTGATTCCTAGATTTTTTTTGGGGGGGGAGGGGACTATTGCAAATATACTTGCTTTGATTTCAGTGTTACTCTTTTCATTGTTGACATATAGGAAGGGTTCTGATTTTTTTTTTGAAATTGTGTCTGTATCGTATTGCACCAGTATCCATTCAAAATGGATCAAATACCTCAATGTAAGACCTGAAAACATGAAGCTATTACATAGGAGAAGAGAAATATTGGGACACCTGGGAAGAGGCAGGAACTTCTCAAATAAAGGACCAGAAGCACAGCAAATCAAAGGAATAATAGATAAATGGGATTGTATTAAACTAACAAAGTTTCTGCACAGATAAAAGAACCAATTATGCTAGAACAGCCTGCAAACTGGGGGAAGATCTTTGCCAACTATACATCAGACAGAGGCCTAATATCTAGAATATGCAGAGAGCTTAAGAAACTAAGCTCTCAAAAATCAACAACCCAATTATTAAATGAGCAATATAACTAAATAGAAACTTCTCAGAAGATGTATAAAAGGTCATCAGACATATTAACAAATGCTCAATATCCCTGGCCATAGGGAAATGCACCTCAAACTAATACTGAGATTCCATTTCACTCCAGTTAGAATAGCCATCATCAATAATACAAACAATAATAGGTGCTGGTGCTGATGTGAGCAAAAAGAAACCCTAACACACTGTTAGTGAGAATGTAAACTAATAGTACCATACTTGAGAGCAGTGGCGAGGTTCCTCCAGAAAACAAATATTCAACTGTTCTATTCTACTCGGGCATTTCTTCAAGATTACAAACCAGGATATAGTAAAGCAAATAGCACAACCATGTTCAATGCAGCACCATTCACCATAACTAAGGTATGGAATCAGCCCAGATGCCCCTTAATTTATGAATGAGTCAAGAAAATGTGGTATATATACACAATAGAAATTTATTCATCCATTAGAAAGAATGATATTGAGCATTTGCAACGAGATGGAAGGAACAAGAAAAAAATTATGTTGTGAATTAAAATTAAGTCAATCCTAGAAAGATAAAAGATGAATGTTTTCTCTTATATAATATAGAATCTAGAATTAATCTATAAATAAATACTAAAAGGTAGAATCCAAGTGTATGCAAGTGTATTAACTGAAATATAGCACACTCAAATTATATAATTCCTTAGAAAGGCTAACAGCCCAACAAAATAAACACCAAAAGTCTGGTGCACAAATATGGAATAGAATCAAAGGGAGTAAGACAGATGAATGATAAGAGGAAAGAAAGGAAAATGCAGTCATAACATTCAATGAATATTCTACAAAATAATGAAAATTGAGGGAATATATAGAGCTGGGAGGAATGGAAAATAATGATGAAAGAGTGATATTGGTAAAGATTCATTGTATCTATACACTACTTTTTTGAAGGCCAACTCCTTTGTCCAAATACTTAAGACAAATGTAAAATACAAACCACATTTTCTTTTTAAATTGGGCATTGCACTAGCTAGGAAGACCTTGACTGGAGCCACTGGAACCACCATCCTATATCTTTATACTCTAGTTACTTTCCGGATATATTTTTGAGGTTCTGCCTAATCTGACCTCAGTTTTTGTTTTGCCCTGGTGTAGCTTCAATCAAATATATACCTACCTATGTGTCCACACAGTTGTGATCACAGGCAATTGCCACCTTTCCCAATTTATTGAGATGGAGTTTCACTGACTTTTAACAGTGATTCTGTCTCTACCTTCTGAATAGGTAAAATTATAGATATGAACTATAATTTAGACCATACATTTTTATTATAATTTTACTCAAAATTATTAGTTGATATTATATAGTTGCTATATTAACAGTTCTCTTTAAAAATGCCTTTGTTCTTTAAAGAGAATCTTGCCATGTAGCCCAGGTTGGACTGAATCTTTTGATTTGTGATCCTTTGATTTCAGAGTGTGTGCACTATACCAGGTTACATGTTAACTTTGAAATTAATATTTAATTATTAGTTTCAGTTCATGCCAGATTTGGTGATGTATCATTTATATCACTGTGAATATTCTAAATATCCTAAATATCTATCATTCTGGATCATACTTCAGAGATACAGATTTGTATTAGACCATTGATCCTTCTGTTAATTTCTTGGCAAAAATTTAATTAAATAAGGCCAAGTCTTAGGTATTTACTTTTAGAAATCCCCAGTTTTACTTTCTTTTGATTTTTTTGGGGGGTCCGGTCGTGGGGCCTGAACTCTGGGCCTGGGTGCTGTCCCTCAGCTCTTCAGCTCAAGGCTAACCCTCTACCACTTGAGCCACAGCATCACTTCCGGCTTTTTTTTCTGCTTATGTGGTGCTGAGGAATCATACCCAGGGTCTCAAGCATGCAAGGCAAGAGCTCTACCACTGAGCCACCTTTCCAGCCCCTTGATTTTTTTTATCCTAATTGTGACATTTTATTTTTCTTACTCAAATTTTGGAGTTTTCAGATCAGAAATTGTCACAGAGCTATCATTTTTTATCATTTATATTAAACATTACTGACCGTAACTTTAGGAAATATATTTCTAATATTACTTATCTGGAATTGGATGTAACCATTGAATATAGTCCATAAAAAGTGCTAACCTATATTGCTTTATTTTCTAAAATTAATATGTAAGTGGCATATTTCCAAACTACATTCCTGATCACTCTGTGTCAACAAGGGCAGCTGTAAGTGAGGATGATAATTTAGTGAAAGTGGCATGTTATCTCAGTGATCTTCCTCACGAAACTGCAATCTCTGTTAAATCTAATAGATTGAATTCCCACAAAATATATTACCACGACTGTCTAAAACTGCAAAAATTTCTTAGAAGCTGTTTTAGTTCATAGGAGTCAGGACAATTAGATTCAATGTTTACTGGATCTAATCTGAAATAGGTATATGATATTGTATAAGAAATGTGATGTCTGAATAAACAATGAATTATAGGGAATGGTGATATATCACTTTTGTTTAACTATTATAGTAAGGGTCATCATATTAATAGAAAATACATATTTTGGATATAAAAGACTTTGAATCTTCTTTTCAACTTTTTATATAAATCTAAAACTATTATATACATAGTTCATTATTGTTAAAGATTATTCAAAGTAAATGATTCAACAGAATATGTCCATTGCTTTCAAAATAGCTAAGATCTGAAATCAGCTTAGATGTCTGTTCTTAAATAAGTGGATAAAATATTTAATTAACATAGTATAATATTTAAATATTACAATATACCATGTAACAATATATAGTATATATTATTCATTTATTTTTCAGCAAAGTGGGTGGAATTAGAGAATATTATATTAAATGAAATAAGCCTGACACAGAAGGTACCTCATATTGTTTCACATATATGTCATCCAGGCATGTTACTACAAACCTGTGTCCACACTAGGGAAGTAAAGACAGGAGGATTAAAATTGTGTTCTCTCTGGAAGATATAGTGAGACCTTGTCTTAAAATATAAACAGGGAAGTAATTAAGCACATAGAAAGAAAACAATACTAATATCACTACTACTACTACTAATAAAACCTAGATCAACCCAAATGCAGAAGAGTGAGTAGTAGAAGCTAGGAAGACAGTGGTGAGGAAGGGTGAATAAAGGGTGGATGATTTATAAGTGTCTACATGTGTTGAAACATCATATTAAACCTCATTCATAGGTACAATTCATAAATGTTTAACCCGAAATAAAATAAATTAGATGAGTGAAAGGCATGTTTCCTGCTAAATCAAGCAGGAAATATCTTTAAGTGTCTTACCCAGGAGCTCTTCTAGTTTTTCTTTATTTGAGAAGTGCACTTGTACACACTCGTGTAAGTGTCCTTTGGTTCACAGAAAACAAGAACTGAAAATCTTCAACAGGACACTTCATTCAGCCATTACTTCCTCTTATTTGAGACCCACAGATAAAACAGAAATGATTTTGTTTGCCATTTTGACATTTTTTTTATTTCTAGGCTTTATTTCTTCAGAAGTTGTAAATGTATAGGAAAAATGGACAGACATTCATCCTGTACACCTGCCCAATTTTTATTATTAACCTGTTCTGTTAGCGATAGTCTGACACATTATTATTAACTGCAGTGCATAATGTGTATATGTTTCATTAGTGGTACAATTTAGTTCTATGGATTTTGGCAAATACATAATGCCATCTATTCACCATGATGAAAGTGTACAGAATAGTTTCACTGCTTTAACCTTATCGTGCTTTTTCTCAATCCACATTCTGTTCCTCCCCTTACACTAACCTTGGCAACTGTTGATGTTTTTATGGTTTCTGTCTTGTTTTTTCTTTTTTCTTTTTTTTTTACTTTTCCACTTAGAAATCAGTTAGAATCATACAGTATGTGGACTATGATGTCTGGCTACTTTCACTTTGAAATACAGTACATACTTTTGAATTTTATGTGTGCTTTTCATCGACTTGAAAGTTCACCTATTTTTGTTGCTGTTGATCATATTTGTATCAATGTTGAGTTTGAACTCCAACTTTTTTGTCAGTTGTGGGGCTTGAACTCAGGGGTTGGGCATTGTCCCTGAACCTGTATGTGACCAAGGCTATCACTCTACCACTTGAACCATAGCACCATTTCCGGATTTTTAGTAGTAAGTTGGAGATAAGTTTCACAGGGACTTTTCTGCCTGAGCAGACTTCAAACCATGATCTCAAATTTCAGCCTCCTGAGTAGCTAGCAATACAGGCATGAGCCACAGATGCCCGCTTGAACTCCAACTTTCACTGGTATTTTCTGCTTAAAACTGGTGCTCTGGCACTTGTCCACACCTCCACATTCCACTGGTATTTGTTGGTTAATGGAAGTGAGAGTCTCTTAGATTTGTCTATCATGGCTGGAATCAAATAATGATCCTCAAATCTCAGCCTCTTGAGTACTTTATATTACAAGCATGAGCCACTGTAGTTGGTAAGACCTCATTTATGGCTGAATGGATGCACCAAAATTTACCCGTTCACCTATTGACAGAAATCATGAGAACTGTCCTGTATGCCAGTCTCTATTGAGGGAGAGTGGACCAGAGAAAATCTTCATATTATTTGGGACCTCCTTGACAATTTGGACATCAGTCAATCTATAAGACAAAACTGGATTTTCACTTGGCATATTTTATGCATTTTAAAAGCAGTCATGGCTCAGGAATTTGAATATCAAAATCAAAAGAAAAGCACCTACACAGTATCAATCTTCTCAGTATACAAGTCTAGGAGATGGTGAAACAACAAGATGTTGGGTGAAAAAAATCTGAGTGTGACACATGTTTTCTTTTCCTTTGAGAGTGCTCAGTGACAGGTAGGATGTATAATTCAGATGCAAATCTATATGTCATGTAATAGGATGTCATAAGTGTAAAAAATGTCATAGGTGGAAGAATTGTCACTACAATAAAGCAAAAAGTGTATCCTGTTTCAGAGCATAAGACAGACTGAGATGATGTCTCATAAAGCCTTCTAAAATAAAGGCCGGTGGAAAGTTGGGGGTGACCACATTGCTGGACAGTGAGAGAGGAAGGAGAGAACACCAAAGCAGTGCAGGACATCACTTAATATCTAGATTGTCTTTGACTCTTAGAAATGTAGAAAGGCATTCAATAGATAAAGCCAAGAATTAAAGGAACTTCTGTAGGAGTATTTTTTTTTAATCCAAGAAGGTTAACTGCCTGCTAAAACACATGGATGGATGAAGAAACAGTTCACATGTTTATGCTTGTGGTGATCTTACTTCTAACATTTCTGATTTCAACTACAAAACCTGAGATATCATGCTTATACTATTTTTTATTTTATTGTAAAAATACAGAGGCATTACTATTACATAAATAAGGTAATGAGTATATTTCTTGTCCAATATTGTTATCAACTCCATTGTTTTCCTCCCTCTATTCCTTCCCTCCCCCACTCTTTAACCCCAAGTTGTATTTTCATTTCCAACATAGTGTCATGTGAGTATTATTGTTGCATTGAGTAATCCGTTGTTCTTGTTTCACCCTTTTGTTATTTGCCTATGCTTCCATAAATCAGAAAACATACATACAAGACTCAGGGTACCCAAATCAAAGAGTGATGGCCAGGAATAAACCAAAGGAAAAATGAACATAAAATAGCATGAGAAAGAACTTGATACAGTACATTGACAACAATGAGGTCAATGGCAAAAAAAAAAAGACCTGGTGTTTCCATGTCTTAGCGTTCATTTCATTTAGCATCATTTTCTATGGTCATATATACATGGTTATTGTGCTATTGTGATCCTCTAAGATACATATACTAATTATTACAAATGTGGGAAACCATAGGGAGCTTATGTTATATTTTAATTTTCACAGAAAGAATAACTGGAAAAATACTTAGAATTATTCAGAAATCAAGGCACACAGAGGAAAAGCTCAAATAAATTTTATAATGTACTATATATTCAGCTACAAAACATGTACATTTAAATTATTGTAATGTTACCAATAGTTGGTTATTTGCTTACAAGTATTTAAGTAAATTTTGTAAGGAATTTTGTCGCTTCAAACCATGATCTTACCAGGTAATTTTGCCTATCGTTTCTTTTAGAACTGCTGAACCATGTTGGGGAAACACACTGAGCACATTAAAATAAATCAAATGCATTGAGATGTGTACAGACACAAAAAATCACACATAGGCAAATGTACTCTGTGAAGTGTTAAAACCAGTCTATGACACTCAAACCCATGAGTGCTGATGGTTCCTGCATTGCACAAGTCTAAATCACTGTCCCAAATCCATTCATACATGCATTTACAGATACATTTAGACAGCAAAGACTGACTTTATTTGGACAAAGGGTCAATGAGTTAAGTGTTTTTTTTTTTTGAAATGGAAGTTAAATGTTATACTTACAATTTATGCATGTCACATTCAGAACACTTTTGCAAAAACTAATTTCTGGATACATATGTTTAAGTTCTCCTTTATATACTTGCTACATGAATTCATTTACATTACATTTACATTTATATTCTGGTTGTTTATATTGTTTTTTTGGGGGGGGCTTGTATTACAGTACTTTATGAGTTAACAGAGTAGAAGCAAACTCCTAAGATAGGGATGTGAGTTTTTAGAGCTATACCCCATTAAGCCAAAAGTCAGATTTCTACAACTCCACATTCTTTGTGTTAAAACCCAAAGTGGCCATGCATTATACAGCATAATGGTAATAGACACCAGAATAAGCCATTTAAGAAAGGCCAATTTTAGTTGGGTGCAGGGCACTCATACCTGTAACCTAGGAGGCTATTTTCCAGAAGATCACAGAGTGTGAAGCCAGACACTACAAAAATTTTGTGAAAACAACAAGAGCATCAACAAGCTGGACTGGAGACATGACTGCCAAGCCAGACAAGCAAATGAAAGGTCCTATTTTCAAACTTCAATATTTCCTTTTCATAAAAAAAGGAAGGAGTCTTTTTTGCATCTACATTTAAAAGATAATTTTGGTGAATTTTACAAAATATAAGACAAATTAGTCAATATAATTCATTATATCAACAAGAACAAGAATAATAACCACATGATTATCTCAATAGATGCAGAAACAAAATTTGACATGATCCAACCCCCTTTATGATTAAAGATCAGGAGGAACAAGGAATCCTTGGAACATTTCTCAATATAATAAAGGCTGTGTATGACCTACAGCCAGCATTATACTTAATGGTGAAAAACTAAAGCCTTTTCTTCTAAATTCAGGAATGAGACAAGGATGTCTGGTCTCTTCACTCCTCTTCAACTTTGTATTAGAATGCCTGGCTCGAGCAATAAGACTAGATGCAAGCATAAAGGGGATCAAAATAGGGAAAGATGAAGTAAAACTTTCTCTCTTTGCCAATAACCTGATCTTGTATTTAAACAACCCCCAAGTTACTCAATCTGATCTGAAACTTTGGCAAAGTAGCAGCATATAAAATTAACCCTCAAAAATCAATGGATTTTCTATATGACAACAATGAGAAGAGCATGGCTAAAATCAGTGAAAGCAACTCCCTTTGTAATAGCCCCTCAAAAAATAAAATACCTAGGAATTAACTTAACTAAAAAAGTGAAGGACATCTATGATGAAAAAATTAAAAACCTGAAAAAGGAAATCAAAGCAGAACTAAGGAAGTGGAAAAACCTCCCATGTTTCTGGATTGTAAGGACTAACATCGTGATACTGGCAATATTCCCAAAGGCTATATACAAATGCATTATGATACCTATCAATATTCCAACCTCATTCTTCAATGAAATAGAAGAAGCAATCCAAAAATTCATATCAACAATAAAAGATCCAATAAAAGACCCTGAATAGCAAAAACAATCCTTAGCAGAAAGAACAGTGCTGAAGGAATAAAAAACATCTGTTTATTTAAGCCAGTCACAGATGGCTCACGCCTGTAATCCTAACTACTGAGAAGGCTGAGATCATGAAGATCGTGATTCAAAATTAGCCTGGGCAGTAAAGTCCATAAGACTTTTATCTCCAATTAACTGTCAGAAACCCTGAAGTAGTCCTGTAGATCAAGCGGTAGAGTGCTTGCCTGGAGCTGAAAAGCTCAGGGACAGCCCCACGGCCAATTTAAAAAAAATAAAAATTACATTTCTTTAGAAGTTATTGTTCTGTGAGCAGTAAAACAATGTCAGGTATCTTCTTGTCAGCTTTATTTTTTTTAATTGAAAAGAAAAATAGTTTCAAAACAAAATCGTTCAAACAAAATACCCATTTAAATGTCCTTCATCAAAAAAACCTGTGTTTGTATTTTATATTGTATTTTATATTGTTAAAGGAAAAAGAACAAACGTGGCTGGCCTGGCATTTACAAATTCCTACAAGACAGCTAAAATATCTATTCAAAGAAAAGCTGTTTACATTTAGTCTCTCTTCAGATGTGTACCTACATTTTCTCATCTCCATTTCTTATGGAATATTCTAATCATTTTTTCTGCTTAAATCCTTTTCCAAAGAATCAACTCTTTAATAAAACATTCTCTTTTTCTTTAGAGTGCATGTAACTTTTCCTTTTTTCTTTTTTTGTTTCTAATGACAAGGAATTTTGGCCTCAAAAACTGATGAGATAAATGAGTATGTATATATATATGCTGTCCCATATTTTTATCTGTTCAGAGAAGAACACTGATGCTTGGAGAATAATTATTTCTTAAGTAAATAAATATGTACTATATAATTTATAAAATTGCGTGTTTAAATATAACTTTGACCCATTGTGACTCACCTCTAGACCACCACTATTCATAGTAGCTGTGCAATATATTCTTAGTTTTGATTATTTCTCTAATAGACATCTCTAGTTTATATAACTGAGATAATTACTGTGAGAAAATATAAGATTAGTAATATTTTCTTCACTGTGTGTATTTATTTGTCCTTTATTTGCAGCCTGGGTCTCAGAGCACTAAGTCATTTTACTCAGTACAAATAACAACATAATAATCTTTACATCACTTACATTCTGGAATATAAGTGTGAATGCTCATTTTTCTCATATTTTGTCAAATTCTACAAAGTACGTGAGTGATATACAAAAATCCATGTTTAATTAAACAAGATGAAAGAAGACTGCAAGGAGGCTAAAAAGAATTCTGAGATCCAGATTTCAGAGAATTCAGGTAGAAAATTATTATATAAAGGTCAGTACTCCAGGAAGAAAAATCCCCACAGAAACCCATCAGAAAAACAGTCATGAAATTTCCTGGACATTCAAACAAGGAAGGAGAATAAGTGAAGGAAGTACCAGTGAGAGAAGCAAGGTCCTTCTGATATTCAATAAGCATGGTTCAGATTACTTATAACCAACACTCTATCTGCAGGAAATAAGAAAAGCTAACACAAAAATCATCAATAACTTCAAAACTAAAGAACGTTTCTCTTTTTCTTGGAAACATTAGATTTTTTTTTCCTTTTTTTTTTTTTTTTGGTCGGTCGTGGAGGTCTGAACTCTGGGCTTGGGTGGTGTCCCTCAGCTCTGGGCCTGGGTGCTTTCCCTCAGCTCTTCAGCTCAAGGCTAGCACTCTACCATTTCAGCCACAGCTCCACTTCCAGTTTTTTCTGCTTATGTGGTGCTGAGGAATCGAACCCAGGGCCACATGCATGCATGCAAGGCAAGTATTCTACCACTGAGCCACCTTCCCAGCCCCTATATTTCTTTTCTATCATGAAAACCATGTATTCCACATGCATGCTTTAAATTTTTATTGCTCGGATCCTGTGAAGAGAAGGCATCAATGACCTCCTCAGTTCTCCTTGAGAGTTACTAGGGTCATCATTCTAGTGAATTCTAAGAAACTGAAAAATTTGGCTGCTATCATTAGGATCTCTGCTTGACAAAGGATGTTTACTATATGTCTGGCAAAGCCATTACTTGTACCTGGAGAACATTAATGTATATAGCTAAGGAATCAAAAAATCATAGGATGCCTTTTTAGTTCCAACTTGATGATTGAAGCTCAGGTTCTACCACAGTAGAGGCATGGAATATATCTGATCTTGGTCTGAAAGAAGAAATCTGGCAGTAAAAGCTGGATTATGGGGCAGTTATGTGTATGGTATCTGCTGGGATCCTTCAAAACCACTTTCCATAATCAGATATCCTTCATGAACAGTTAACTTTACATTATTGCTATATAACAGTAGCACAATACCCACAGCAGTAGTAATATTAACAGTATAACTCAATGTTAGTATTATAGTTTAAAAAGATTTTAAAAAATCAACCTGTATCAATTAGTTTTTCAGCAGTGAGTAGCCTGGTCGCTCTGTATTTAAGTGTATTACTAGGTATCCTCTGCTTTTTAATATGATTGTTCTACTTCCACTAAGTATTGTGGTTAAAAAGTAAATGACAAGATTATTGAAAACAGTATCCTTGCTTCTACATATCTATTACTCTACTTATAGTTAATACATTAACTTCAGTTCATTTTTTATCTATCAAAACTCATACATGTATCAAAGCATCACAAATATCACTGAATTAATATGTATGATTTTATCTTTGTATGAATTAGTTAAAATGAATTTAAATTTAAAATATAAAAAACTATAGACTCAAGTCTGTAATCATAGCTACTTGAGAAGTAGAGATCAGAGAATCATGGTTCAAGGCCAGAACAAATATAAAATTTCAAAAGACTCCATTTCACTCAATACCTAGACACTAGTTATCCTCTGGGTCACAAGGACACACAAGTAGAAGGACCGTAACCCTGGACACTACCCAAACTCTATCTTGAAAGTTAACCAACACAAAGAGTCTAGAAGGATGACCCAAGTGGTAGAGCATTTGATTTGTAAACATGACACTTTGAGTACAATCCCCATTACTGTCACAAAAAGAAACAAAGAAAAGTTTTAAATGTGGACTACAGAATTACAATGTTTAGTAACTGAGAAGAAAAATTCATGTTTTAAACTATGATGGAATTAAATGAATAATAATCAGGGGAAGAGAAAAGTTCTAAGAGCCACTCACTTTACACTTTATTTGCATGACTAAAATTCATAAAGCTTCATTTATGGTACTTCAAACAATTTTTGATTGCCATATAATTTTATAAAGCACTAACTCCATTTCAAAACAAAATAATTTTTGATGATTTTTGTTTTTCCTTTACAGAGTAGCAGAATTGTCCAGAGTTAAGAATTTTTATGCTAAATAGGGAATGTTTAGATAATCACAAACATCCTGCCAAGTTACTATACTGCAAGACACACTTCTTTAAGCAGTAGTACTGCGCAGGAGATGAATGTTCTGCCTTCTGTGCTAGCAAGGAGTTGTTAAGTGGCACTTTCAAAATAGGACATAGGAGAGGGGACCAAGATGGCGACGGGGCAGTAGGGAAACGCCACAGCTCTCTCCAAACAAAAAGAGAGTTCGAGTTCCAATGCTTAATCTCTCCAAGAGACCGACAACAACAAAAAGACGAAAACTCAGAGAAAAACCAGAGGTGGAAAATAACAAAAAAAGAAAGAGAGGAAAAGAAGAATTTCAGAACAGAGAAGAGCGAAGACCCCTCCCCCAACCTTTACTGGCCACGCAGCAGTGCGCCAAGCAGCAGGCCAGCTGGCAGGGGGGGGGCTGCCGGAGCCCCCAGAGACATAGGGGGCCGCTTGCAGATCGCCAGGTACCGGTTCGCAGAACAGCGGATTGCCAGGAACAGAGAAACCTACCAGCCGGGATTCTCCACGAGGATCCCACCCCCACCCCTCACTCTCTACGGGAGCGGAGAGGCTCCATCCCGCCAAAGCCGCCCGGCACTAGCAGCGCGACAAAGGGACCTGTCGGCAGACCACCCGCCAGATCGC
>NW_012267361.1:1291299-1312382 GCF_000151885.1 Dipodomys ordii
TAAATCCAAAATGTTAGGTGATACTACAAAACTTACAGGACTTAAGAAACAAAGAACTCCTGCTCATCTGGTTGAACCACTACTAAATATCCCCATGCTGCTGATCACATGTATGGTGTATAACATATGAACACTGTTATATATTACAGACTGTGATAGACAATTTGCTCCAGGAAAGTTAGAATGAACTTGTGACTTAGAAATTATGTAATCACTTAATCACAACCAAAAAAAAAAAAAAAAAAGAACTTCGGGGAAGGGAGGGAGGGAGGGGATGGTAGGGGGAAAACAATGGAGGGGCTAACAATGTTCAAGAGGAAGTGTACTCATTACCTCACTCATGTAACTGTAACCCTCTGTATAGTATCTTTACAATAAAAAATTAAAAAAAAATAGGACATAGAAGATAGTTTTCATATCCCTCTACACACAGATTTCATTTAGATCCTTTTTTTGGAAAGTGCTTTCACAATAGCAACTTTTTTATCAGAGGAAATAATTCAATTTCAGAGCCAATTGCAAATGTTAACTAGAAAGCATTATGAAGAAAAGCAAAATTCAGCCATTCTTGAAGTAATTGAAATGTAGTCACAACACTGAAACATATATTAACTGGTGTACAATTGAAGACTGATATTGAAGTCACAGATTCTCACACAAATGTAAAGGAAAACAACCCATGGTGAAGTACTATTTGTGTAGCAAAGGATTAGAATGAAATGTGGTATGTCCCATCTGAAACTTCATATAGTTTTTGTATATGTTTCTGTTTGTGTATTTCTGTGTGTCTGTGTGTCTGTCTGTGTGTTTATTTATGAGGAGCTTTTAGGGCACAGGAAGAATCCTATAAATTGGAATACAATTTGCCTTCTCATAATGTAATTTGGAAAAACTAAAAAAAATTAAATTGATCCTCTAGAATATTAACTGGAAATAAAAGTAACTTGAAATCATTGACTGAAAAAGATTTTGAACAGCTATATTGTGATTAAGCTGCCAGTGTATTTTATCTGACCATGTTAGTAGATAAAACTTATTTAAATTTATTTAACCTGGAGAGGTCATGTATTTTCACTATCTTACCAAATCTGTCCTCTCTTTGCTACTTGCTCTGTGCTCATAGAGACTGACTTCCATGCTATGTACCAAAGGGATTCTTAACATCTAATACAACTAGTAAGAGGAACTGGCATCCAAGCAACAGATGGAGTAGAATTAGTTGTGGAATGTTTTTTAAAATCCATTTCTAAAGACTGATTGCTTTCATGAGAGCTACAACTAATTTGTTTAGGTTCTGCTAACCAGAAGCATAAGATAGAGTACCTCATTGTAATCTTAGGCTCTATTAGTATCGGTTTGTTTATTTATTTAGCCATTGTTAGAGCTTGAACTTTTGGCCTTAGCTTTTTCAATCAAGACTGGCTTTCTACTACTTGAGTCACAGCTCCACTTGCTACATTTTGTTGGTCAAGTAGAAATAAGAGTCTCATGGACTTTTCTGCTTAGGTTGGGTTTAAATTGAAATCCTAAGATCTTTGTCTCCTGAGTAACTAGGATTACAGGTATGAGCCACTGGCTCATTGCTTTTTTACCTCATTTCCTTTTACCTCAACTTGCAAAACTTACAAAAAGTTTCTTTTAAAATGAAAAGGATAGTTTTATTTATTACCTAGTGAACATACATTGTAAAGGATAATGTTTGTAGGTAAAAATGAAGGTATACGCACAATCTAAAAAATTAAATTTCTGAGAAGGAAAAATAACAGTTAGTCTATATCTGGTGAAGTGTCATCATATTGTTTAAGACTGTAATCATGTTCTCTTAGAGTCACAACTTTATTCCACTACTGGTACTACTTAATGTCACTTAATATTTGTTTGTATCTATCGGTACTAAGTAAAACTCATAGTAAAATAAATTTTAATGTAGAATTTTTCTTACAGGGAGCTATATAAATTTGTAAATCAATACCCAACTTGTTGAATAATTCCATATTGTCATATTCTACATAGCACTGTAAGTGATTGGTTAGAATACCTTAATGACCCCATGTGGTCATTTCTCAGACCAAAGTTCAGAAGAAGGTATTCTACTTAAAAAATGCAAACCATTAAACCTTAAAAGCCACATAGTAGTTGTCTCCCTGTAAGAAATCTGCTAATCAGAGGGGCTCCTTAGTGCCTATGAACTCTAATCTCTTGAACTCTAATATTTCTCTTTGTAAAAATTTAAGATATCCATTATTTTTAAACATTTATCTATAAATATAACAATCTATGTTAATAGATACTTTGGCTGGTTTGTGCAGTCAAGTTAGCTTCTAAAATTTTGCTCTTAAAGTAAAAAATAATATATTTCTGGAAATATAACCCATTACATTTAAGTATTTCAAAAGGAAAAGAATACATATCAAGATATACCATGAGTCATTCCATGTTTATTTTTTTTGTCCTTAGTTATCAAGAAAATAGAATTTGGGGGTGATAAAATGACTGCCCTCGTCTTGAACTATGGGCATCTTGGGTTCACAAAGGTAAAGTAAATGAATGTCTTTTTATTCTCTAATTTGGGCAATATTGATTAATTATTGTCCATGTTCAATGCATATAGACAATTAAAATTCACTGAAAATATTAAATGAATTTTCACTAACATCAATAAAAATACTATTTTAGGATTATCATTTCCTTCTTCATAATTTTGCTATTTGTGTTTGGAATGCTAGTAGCCCATGTGTGCTCATATAACTGTTATGCTTCTTGGAAGTTTTCTTGGGAATTCTCTCATAATTCTTGGGAATGTGATTGATACTTCAAAGCAAGCTGTGAGAATAAAAGTCCACAGCATTATGAAATTTGTATTCCTGGGGAAACAGACTTCAATTATTTGCTATTAATAAACTTGCATAAACAAATGAGAGGTGTTAAAAAGCATACAAATGTAAATTAGAGGTAGTGTGGGAGTTTGATAAAACAAGGCTGGAAAAGAGCTTAAGAGCTAGATTAAAAGGATTAATAGACACAAATACATGAAGATAGAGGTAATAATGAAAAGTGTTACATGTAATAAAAATGAGATATATGTAAAAGAGATAAATATAAATTGTTCAGAATTTAGAATTCTACTAAGTATTCAAAGTAGTGAGCTTATGAATGCTTACGTTTGTATTCAAATCATTTCTAATTTCTTCTTTTTTTTGGGGGGGGGGTCCGGTTGTGGGGCCTGAACTCTGGGCTTGGGTGCTGTCCCTCAGCTCTTCAACTCAAGGCTAGCACTCTACCACTTGAGCCACAGTGCCACTTCCGGCTTTTTTTCTTTTTGCTTATGTGGTGCTGAGGAATCGAACCCAGGGCCTATGCATGCAAGGCAAGCACTCTACCACTGAGCCAACTTCCCAGCCCCTCTAATTTCTTCTTTAATCTTCATTTAATTGCCCTATTGCTTTTACTGTAAGGTTGTCTTCACAGAATAGTGACTTCACTAAAACATATCTAGAATAGAAAAACTGTTGTCCTCAGAATTACTGTACTAAGAAATAACAAATAGAAATTGAAAAATAGATTCCAAATATCAAGAATTTCTCTGTACTTTAGAAGTTCTCTGAGGCACCTGAGCTTATTTGCAAATGAAGCTCCAAGGATTCTGAGTGAAGAGTTTTTGTCTTTCACCAGAGATACTTCAAGTGCTTAACAGAATTTCATTTGAGCATTTACAATCCTTTCAAAGCAGGTGCAGAAACATAAAGGGCCATGATACTCATCACTTAACAAGATTTTTATCTGTGTAATGTTAAAAGAAAGTTGTAAATTTTATTACTTAAAAAATTCAATGAGATTGGAATTGTAGCCCAGGAACTTGCCTAACATAGGCTACTTTATTTACAATTATACTGATTATTCTCTTTCTGAACTGAAGGAATTTTACTTATATTTATCCCTACATCACTCTGAAAGTTGTTTTTACATTAACTGATAAATAAGAGCGATAACTGATAAACCAAAGCATTGCAGAAGATGCATATCTTAAAGTCTTTTGATTGCTACAGGAAAGTATCACAGATAGGAGTTGTTTATAAGTAATGGAAATTTATTCCCAGAGTTGTGGACACAAGGGAATCCCACATAGAGGTGCAGGCAGATTCACTATCTGATGAAGGTCTTCTCTCAGCCTTCTGGATGGCTGTGTTCAAGCTAGTACCCAAATGGAAGAAGTGTGGAGGGGTCTCTGGCTACACCAAAATGGCTCAACTGTCATGCTTTACTCAATTTCGAAAGATATCACGTTCTAATACCCTCAATTTGGGATTTAAAAATTGAGGTTAGCCCAGCAGGTGACTCATGCCTATCATCCTAGCAACTCAGGAATATGAAAGCCTCTCTGATGCTGAGCTGTGAAACCTGAAGGGGTTAAGGCCTTGGAATGCCAGCTCCATGTGCCCTCTGAATGCTGAGAGTCAACCCTGAGTAACATCAAGCCTTCATGATTGACAGAGTTAAAAGTTATTATTCTAAATGTGTTTAAATTAGACTTGCTTAAAAACTAAAAGCTTAAGGCTTTTGGAGACAAGATGGACGTCTGTTTTATGGATAGAATTTTTTTTTACCTTTGACCTTCATATAATTCTTTTATGCTTTTTTATTGTAAAAGTACAGTACAGAGAGATTACAGTTACATGAGTAAGGTAAAGAGTATCTTTCCTATGGAGCATTGTTACCTCCTCCTTTGTTTCCCACCTACCATCTCTTTCCACTCCACCTCCCCAACTCCTTCCTTCCACCCCCTCTCCAAGTTGTAAAGTTCATTTTCAACATAGAATGATTTATAGATTCTTTCTGCTCCCTCAGGATAATGGAGTCATTTATTTCTACGTATACAAATTATAACTCATGTTAATGGTTGCAACCACAAGATAGATTGATACATTAGTCTCTGTAGTCGCTCCTCCCTCTGTACCTAATTCAGTAAAAATACTCATTTGCAAGGCCAGGATAATCAGAAGCCAAATGAGCTTTAATTTTGCTGGTGACCCCAAACATCAGTTCTTTGGCCTGGTCTCCCATTTTTTCCCCAGTCCAAGCAGTCAACAACACAGGAAGCAGACATCTGACAATCTCATTCCCAAGCCAATTGGGGCATGGAAATGGTGAGACTCTTATCTCCTATTAACTACCAAAAAGCCAGAAATGGATTTGAATCTCAAAGTAGTAGAGGACTCTAGCCATGAGCATGAAAGATCATAGACAGTACCCACACCTTGAGTGCAAGCCCCAGGGTACACACACACACACACACACACACACACACACACACACACACATACACACACACAAATGGTTCCCCAAACAAAAAATGTTGGGATAATATAATGAAACTGTATTTACCAATGGTTAATATACAGGTATCACAAGAATTCCTACTGTAAGTGTAAAAACACTCATTTGTTACGATCATATTTATATATTTCTGCCATCATTTTATACCAAAAATATATTTGCAACAATTGACTTTTGTGTGTGTCAGTCCTGAGCCATAAACTCAGTGTTTGTGCACTGTTCCTGAGCTTCTTTTCGCCCTAGGCTAGTACTCTATTACTTGATCACAGCTCTACTACTATCTTTATTGGAAATAAGCGTCTCATCGGCATTCCCTTCCCTACTGGTGTCCAACAATAATCCTCAGATCTCAGGCTTTTGAGTAGCTACAATTATAGGTGTGAGCCACTACTGACTGGCAACAAATGATATTTTATTATAAAATTTTGGCAGTTATTCCAGATTTAAAATAGGTTAGCAAACTATCATATATACTTTCTGAATATGGTTAACTTCAAGGGGTCTTTGGTAGAGAAGTGAAGAAGTTGTAAAAGTAAGGATAATGTTATTGTGATTTTCCTTTGGCTTCAAATCATAGACACCCTCCTTCAGAACTCATTAATGAAATCATTACACTAATTTGTGGATCTAGTAGCTCCATAAAATGATTCTCATTAGTTGGATAAATTGTCATGTCTGTAAGGAAAAAAAAAATTAGTCTATCATTTACTTATATTTTCCAAATACTTTCTTTCTTAATTTGAAACTACAACATAAACTTTTCTCCTGTTGTTTTCTTCTGTAACTATGGTT
The DNA here is from genome assembly GCF_000151885.1 of Dipodomys ordii. NCBI lineage: Eukaryota > Metazoa > Chordata > Mammalia > Rodentia > Heteromyidae > Dipodomys > Dipodomys ordii. The sequence goes on from NW_012267361.1 coordinate 1,297,426, forward strand.
ATAAGTTATACTCACTTATTCAAACTGTTAGCATATATTTTCCACGGATATGTTGATGTTTTTGCATGTCCAAGGTTCCTGACTAAACAGCATTAACAAAGATCTCTGACATCTGATTCAATAGTGGGGGAAAAAATAAAGGAAAAAAGATAAAGAAAGAAAGTTTGGGAAGCTAGTCCAGTGTTTTTCTGTTGTAGATATTCCGCATTACCTTTTACTCTTCCTTCCACAGAGAAGATGTGTCATAATACTTGCTTTAGTCTCCAGCTGAATGATTAGATCAATACACCATCCACCCAATGCAAACTTCAAGTTTCAAATATAATACTTGATACTTATAATAAAATCCCATAGTGTCTGGTGGGCAAAGAAAATCACCACTAAGATAGACTATCTTCTGATCCAGGAGTTGGAGGCTCATATCTATAACCCTATTTACTCAGGAGGTGAAGATCTGAGGATCAAGTTTCCAATCCACCCTAAGCAAACAAATCCCAGAAACTTTTATCTCAAATTAAACAGTAAAAAAGAGAAAGTGGAAGTGTGGCTCAAGTGGAAAAAGTGAATCAAGAGTGGAAGGTCCTGAGTTCAATCCATAGAAGTAAACACACACACAAATGCACACCCAATGTTAAAAAGAAAGGGAAAAAACAGATTAGAACTGCATAACTAGACAATTATGCTATGTGTTTTATATAAAGGTGAAAACTCTCTTTGCCATCACTACTAAATTGTTTATATTTATTTCTGATAGCATCTAAAGGAAGATCAACTTCAGTTCCCAGTCATTTCTTGTGGTCAAAAATCTGCTTTTATGCACCATTTGAACACCAAAGTTGATAGTAAGATTTTTTTTAACTCAATGCCATTAATTTTTATTGCCTTGATTTATTTGTATAAATGTAACTTTTAGTACTGGTAGGAATGAAGAAAAATGCAAGCACTTCTCTCCATGTGCTAGAACAGCAGAACCCTAATGACCTATGTAATTGACTCTCCCAAGGACTAACGTAACAATCCAAACCGAGAGATCAATGATCAAGAGACTGACTTTAAATCTTTCTGATATATCACACACTCCCAAGGTCAAGTTTAAGCTTCTAAGATCAAGAGGATCAAATGTACAAGTTCCCATACCTAGGCAGCTGCCAAAACACTTGAGGCTAAGGGAGGATCTCAGTGTCCTACTGTTCAGAATTCCCAAACGTTTGCACATGCCCAGTGTCTGGACAACCTTTGTGCTTTTTAGTCTTATTCAACCACTTCCCTCACCACTTGGCTTTATCCAACATGCCCTTCCCCTGCCTTCAGTATACTCATGCTTTGTTACTAAACCACTCTTCACTGTCTTTCTGTTTTTGCCTCTTTTGCAGATAGCTCATTTGTTATTCCTCTAGGAGTGTCATCATAGTAGATGTTCCATATTGAAGGACCAACCTGGTATCCAGATCTCCCCTAATCACTGTTAACACAACAAAATACATTAAATAAATGCACAAAACACAACTTGTCAAAATTATTGATTAGTGGGCACACTTAAACTCATTTTCTGGTTAATCAAACCACCTATTCTGATTTATGTAAGGTTTTAAGGTATTTAAGGGCTCATGGGCAGTCTATTCCCTACAACAACTTCTCTTTTACACAAAATAAAAATCTTGGAACCAATTTTTCTATTGCATCTTCAGTATTTACAGATGAAACAGAATAGATGAAGAGAAAATGAGGTATACTCAGCTCGCAACAAATACAAGAAATATTCATTCATCTACTTCCCTTAAGATTAAGGTTGACCAAAGCCATTTAGGGGAAAATGAAACAGGATAACTTATGGGAACTGAGGCCTGGTGAAAACAACTCAGAAATATGGTATTTAGAAACAGAAATGACAACTTTGCTTCGAAGAGAGACAGCCAAATGCATCCCTTCCTCCAGGATGCATTTCACACCCCAAGAATTAATACTTATCTGACAGGATATATGCTTTCCTGAGAAAAAAGGCTTCCCCAAACTTAAGCCACTTGCCCCAAAATGGAGTTAGCAGGACACCTCCTTATCTCAAAGATAAGGATCTATTTCATGGCAGGATGAATTTTTAACTGGAAACTCAGAAAGTAACACCAGGTGTGATTAGAACAATGACAAAGCATTTATCTTCATATAACTTTGAAGCCAGACCTCCTTGCATTTACCCCATAAAATCCCAACAACCAAGGAGCTGTGTGTCTCTCTGTGTCTGTCTCTATTTCCAGATTAAAGCACCCACAATCTGTTAGAGTGAACTCCTGCCCTTCTATGTGTTTGTATGCTTTGTTTCTGTGTCTGCTTGCCTACTTCTTTACTTAATAAAGCTCTGCCAAGTTTTCTTACGATCATGACTTATCCAGAAATTCTTACTCTGTGATGGAAGTCAAGACCCTAAGTGAAGAGTTCTTATCTTTAAAGGACAACTTGACTAAACCTCACTTCTCTCTAGTGACAAAGGTATACAGACATACACTTTCTTTTCTGTAATTCCAATGTTGTTAGTATTCTTAAATTGGTATGCCTGATAGATGTTAATGTTTGTTTGTTTCTACAAGTATCTCTGATTTTATGTTTATAGAGAAGATAACAGGCTTTCTAAAGCATTTTTCCAGATACCATTTTCAAATGATAAATTATTACTTTATACTGTATTTTTATACTTGATTAATGAGACTCCAGACATAGTTTAACTTTGTATTTAATTTATCTATTTATGTCTTTTAAGGAAAGGGTTATATTCTTTTTTTGGGGGTGGGGGGATCCCGTCATGGGGCCCGAACTCTGGGCCTGGGCACTGTCCCTGAGCTCTTCAGCTCAAGACTAGCACTCTACCATTTGAGCCACAGCGCCACTTTTGGCTTTTTTTTCTATTTACTTATGTGGTGCTGAAGAATCGAACCCAGGGCCTCAGGCATGCAAGGCAAGCCCACTACCACTTAGCCACCTTCCCAGCCCAGGGTTATATTCTTGAACCTAAATAATTATATGTTCATCAAAATCCCTGGAGTACAGAAAATACATGAGAAACACATAAATATTATTGATATTGACTTGAGATAATTTTCTATAAAGGTCAATAAATACTCATAATTATTTTGTGTTAATATAAGTGCTTTTTTCATGAAAATGTTTTATAAAAAATTATTTTTATAAATTTATTTTGAACAATTATTTTATCAATGTAACTTTACTTCATCTTAAGAATTGAAAGTAATCTCAGATAATAAATGTTTCATTTAATTTTATTACTATAATTGAATACATGAGAGGCAGAAGATAAACATGTAAATATCAAAAGGTTATGCATTTCATAATATAAAATTTTATGATTTTAGATCCTTTGGTATGAAATATTACTTTTTTTGCAGTCTTTAAGTATGCTTGTTTCTGAATTAAAATAATTAATTCAGATTCAAATGTTTCTAGATTTCTTTTAATTTAGATACAATTTCTAATGAGAACAACTGAATGTTGACTAGATAAGTGGTAAGTGTGTGTTTTTATCAGAAATAATGCTTACTGAAGGAATTGTGATGAAATTAGAAACATTCTTACTTTCAAGTAGTGTAATAGCAGTAAAATAAATCAATTGAATTGATATAATGAGATGTGCGAAATGTATGAAAATACATATGACTGTTAAACACTTAAGCCTAGTTACATGCTATAACTAGTGCTTAATTAACTTCCAGTGAACTTGTTTCTATGCATTAAAATGTTTTCATTTTTTGCAGGTCCTGGTGATATGAGTTAGAAATGCAGGTAGTCAGAGAATTGTCAATTACAGAACTTACCTGATGGCAGGATAAGCTGATAAATAAAAACCTGCCTGAAAAGGAAATGGGGGTAGAGGGTACCAAAGAATACATAAGTAAAGAGGACAAAAGAATGAGAAAATATGAACTGAGCACAAAATCTTTGGCTTCATGACCTTATAAGAAACAAAAAAGAGAACCACAGAAGAAAGTGATTGAGGATGGTTAGCTGGTCTAAATTTTCTGCTAATATTTGGCCAGGAAGTTAGTGATTAAAAGTCTTTTTCTGATTTACACTTATCAAAAGGTTACACTGGGCCTAGAACTCAGGACCTTGTGCCTTTTCTCCACTTTTTCACTGTGGCTGAATTCCTATGTGAGCCATACCTCGACTTTTGGCTTTTTGCTTGTTATTTGACAATACATTCCATGGATTTGTCTGCCCTGGATGGATCTGAAACTGACTTTTCAGATTTCAGGCTTCTGGGTAGTTAGGATTATAGGCATAAACTTCCAGAACTTGGCTGTAAATAAAATATTTTATTGCTAATAAAATATTAGAAACATAAGGTATAGTAACACACTAAAAGTTGGATATGTTCTTTAACTTAGAAATAACAATACTTTAAATCACACAATGGCTTAATGGAGCATCCTATTAACAGATAATATAGTTCATACAAATATAGTCTGTAAGCATGTAAATCATCCCCTTTTCCAACAAGTAGTCATGAAAATTCTATAGAAAATAAATAATTTTAAATTATTACATGTTTTACACTATTGATGTTATGATTATATTTTATTAAGATAGGTTATAATTGTTTGTATAGTTATGAGCACTAAGGAAAGCAGCATTATCTTTTTTTGTCTATCATGGGACTTGAACTCTGAGGCCAGGCACTGTCCCTGAGCTCTTCAGCTCAAGGCAAGCCCTCTATCACTTGAGCCACAGCACCACTTCCGGTTTTCTGGTGGTTTATTGGAGATGAGTCTCAAGGACTGTCCTGCTTGGGCTAACACTATCTTTTAAACATTATAAATGTTAACCTAACCTCATCCATCTTCCTACACAATCTTCCACCTTAGACCTTAGCAAAAACAAAACTGTCTTTCCCTGAAATTAGGTGACAGAGGTCTTTCCCCCAGAACAGGTGATGCAGGCTTTCCCCTAGAAAAAAACAGATAATACAGGCAGCTTCACTCTTCCTCCAAAAATGTAATTTCCCTCTCCCCTTGTTTGTGCAGCTACAGCTGTAAATGTTAACCCATCCACAATGCAGTTTTCTGTTCTCACATTCCACATGAACCCAGCCCTATAAAACTACTTATAGCCTGCTCAGTTGCTACTCTCTGCCCTCCAGTTAGCCAGTCAGGTTACAACTGTTAAAACTTCCTTTAACTTTGTATGTGACCATGTGTCTCAGTGATTTTCTTGGGGAAGCCTTTCAATAATTATAAAGAAGATTACATTTAAATATCAACTTTCAAGTACAAATAAGAATTATTCTCTGTGTATATTTTGAAGTTTATATTGATGAAACTATATAAGATATTTTTGAAGATAAAATAGTGAATTTGTTTTCAGAAAAGCAAACACACAGGAGTGAATGAATGCTGCTGAGAACAGAAGCACAATGAGTCTATTTTTGAGTTATGTTTTTAAAATCATCTGCAATTTTGTGGTTAGAAAGAGAAGGTTCTTGATACTTTTATGGAATAACCATTTTCTTCCCTGGCAAAAAATATTCTGGACCATATTTTATGACTGTCACTATAGCACCAGATCAGAAATCTAAAAGAAAACTCTACAGTTAATTTATATTTATAACTTGAGTCTTTTTAGAGATTGGTAATGCTGCTTTAAAAACTATTCTTACTCAGTTAGGTGTGTTCTTTCGACAGCTCTCATAGCTATTATCTACTATGAAACTAGGCCCCATAACAGAAGCATCTGCAATCAGACTCCCAACCATATTAGGTTCTGCCATCACTATCTGCATAACAATAAAAGATATAAGCACTAGTGAATAGCTGAGAAAAAAAAGTTTATTCAAGTGTAGCAGTATTTGGGATTCAGTGATTCTAAAACCCAACTTTGATTACTCAGGTAAGTTTTAGGCTTGTATAAGTGAGAGTTTTAGACAGGAGTGAGCTATGTATAATTAGGGGATTCCAGTAAAAGGTGTATTCCATTTCATCCAAGAGATTAAAGGACCAAAAGAAAGTATAATGATTTTCTTAGAATAAATACAGGACATGAGTATATATAGAGAAAATCTAATAGAGATCGAAAAAGAAATTATTAGTTGGAAAAGCACATTAATTCAAATTTGAAATAATCACTAGGGGAGATTCATAGCATATTGGTTTACTTTAAGTCAAGTGAATAGTCATCAATTAAAATAAAAAGTCATTGATTTTGATTAGAGAAAGAATGAGGAACATTGGATCTGAAGAATACCATAATAAAAATACCACAAACAAACACACACACACACAGAACAAACACACACAGAGAAAAAAGAGAAAGATTTAGAAAGAAAATAGGCAGAAAAACTGATAACTTCTTTACTTTATCAGAAGCCTATAAAATGTAACATGAATCATAAAATATTGACAGATTGGCATGTGAATATCAAGCTGTGAAAGCCTGAAACAATACTCATGTACTCATGTTATATATTGCATCATAAAAAAGAGTAACAGTAGATGTCTCATAAAAGAAGTGATACAATCATAAATCCATGTATCTTGATGTAGTAAATCTGAAAACCAGAAACAATGCAATGATGTATCAATGGTATCACCAATATCAATAATATGACTCAAGTAGTCTCTATCCAGCATAAAACCCATCAAAACTGAAGATGAAGTAAAAATATTCCCTGAAATGAAGAATATATTGTGAGATTTTTATTATAATAAATTTTAAGTGTATGTATTTTTCTGGAAAAAAAGGATTTTCAAAAATAACTTGTCTTCATAGTTCTAGTGTTTATAGAGTTAAGTGTATAGGTCATGGAATTATTCTAGAACATGTAATAAACATATTACAGCCAGGAGCTAGTGGCTCTCACTTATAACCTGACCTATTCAGGAAGCTGAGATCTGAGGATCACAGTTTGATGCCAGGTAGGGCAGGAGAATGTGTGAGACTATTATCTCCAATAAACTATTCAGGAAGCCAGAAGTGGCCCTGTAACTCAAGTGGTAGAGCACTTGCTTTTAGCAAAAAGAAGCCCACAGATAGTTCCCAGGACCGGAGCTCAAGCCCCTTGAGCAACAAAATCCCCCGAACAAGTATTACCTTTTTATGCTATTCTGTATGAATAGCATAGAATACTTCTTAAGCTATTCTATTTATACAAATAACTGTACAAAACAATCAATAATTCCATGGTAATGAGCAATAATGTAAAAAAAAAGTAATTTGTTGACAGAATCAGCAAAGAAGGAATTGGATAAGAAATATATCTACATTACCAAACTTAAGTGCAAGATACAATCTATTCATAATTGAAACCCCTTTGTGCAACTACTTATATGTAGTAATAATAATAAGAGCCAAACATTACAGGCTTGTGCTTGTAATCCTCAAAATTTAAGAAGTTGAGATCCAAGATCACACCTTAAAACCAGTCTGGGCAGAAAAGTTCCATGACAAAACACAAACAACAACAACCAAAAACAAACCAAAACCAAAACAGGACAAGAAGACCAGCCAAGAAAGCAAACCAGGAAAATATTGTTGTACCCCCATCGCAGGACCCTCACCAAGAAGACCACTGAGAGTCAGACGTTCCAAAATGCAAAAGCAAGGCTTTATTCAGGTGGGCTGCAGCTCATTGGAGCTTAGGAAGAAGCTGAAATTTCACAGGGTTTATAAAGGCCAAAACTACAAAGGAATAAAAGGAGAAGAAAAAAGAAAGAAATCACAGATTGACAAGAGGCCTCAGCAGGGCATTCCAAGGCAATAAGGGGTAGTAGGGAGTTATCAAACTGGCTGGGTCTTAAAGGGCCATCTGGACATTCCAGAGCAGTTAAAGCTTAGCAGGGAGTTTCCTGGCTAGTTGGGTTCTGATAAGCTGTAGCTGGGATAATTGGTGGTCTGGGTTTGTTTGCAGGGTCTGTTTATCTTGGGCCAGCTTGGTCATCTCCTGAAGTTGGTGGGGACCCAAGCCCAGCTATAGTACAAAGTGGGGCCTGACTTCAGAGTAGCTTTGTTCAAGTAATCTATGGTTTAGCAGTTTCAGCACAAACAAGACAGTTTCTGAAATTTAGGTGGGCCCAAGGATAATATGAACAGCAGAAGGGTTACTGCTTCGAAATGAAACCACTTTTAACTCTTCAATGTGAGACCTTCAGGTCAAACTCTAATATAAATTAATTAAGTAAGTAAGTAACTAACTAACTTAAATGACAGCAAATGTGCCCTTGCAGAAAAGACTACATTCCAGGACATTTGCAATCTACAAATTTGTATTTTGATAGAGTTGTGCCCCTGCCCGCGGGGCCGGTCCACATGGGCTCCAAGAGGAACTGACCTGAATGAGAGACAAACCAGACACAAGGAAGGAGACCAAGACAGAGTTCTGATGAAGGTCTCAAACTTTATTTTTTACACAGCAGTATATATAAAGCATGCTGAGCAGGGTAATTAACGTCAGCATGTCAATAGGGTTTCTAGGCACCAAAACTGCAAAATATATCTTGAAAAAGGTCACAGGTGGGGAATCTCCAGAAGGCGCCAAACAGTGTTGTCAAACAGGATATCCATAGGCCCCAAGGATTAACAGATCTTATCGAAAGTAGCAGCTGTACTTTCTTAGCAAACAGCACTTGGTTCCCGGCAGAGTTGAAAATTGTAAACACTAATTGAAGTTTTATATTATCAAAAGATCAAGAACAAACAACTTCACTGTTGAATTCCACAAATGCACTTTAAGAAGAATTTATACAAGCTGATATTATTTTTATTGTGAAAATACTGTACAGAGGGATTACAATTACTTGGGCAAGATAATAATGAGTACACATCTCATCAAGCATTGTAGCCTCATCCTTTGTTTCCCTTTGCCATTCCTTCCCATTCTCCCCACACCCCCGAACCAATCATACCACCCCCCCCACTAAAGTTCGTTTTCAACATAATGACTTGTACATCTCATTGTTGCAATGGGTCCACCTGTATCCCTATTTAAACGATATGGTTTTCCCCTTCCCCTCCACAAATTATACCGACATCAAAAACAGTGAAAGCAGGGCTTATACCGTGGGTGAGGGACATACAAAGCAACAAAGAAATAATCTTATAAATGTGTTAGAAACAATTGCATGAAAGAAAAAAAGAACATTTGAAAACATATTTTAGGGTTCATATCCCTAATATCATCTTATCTGACCTTTTCTGCTTGACTGAGACATATACTACATATTGCAAAAAAGGAAAACCATGGGAACTATGTTTCTTTGGGCCTAGCTTACTTCACTTAATTTATTTTTTTCCAAGCCTTTCCATTTCCTAACAAATCGGGTAATGTCATTCTTTCTGATGGAGGCATAGAATTCCATTGTATACATATACCACATATTCTTGATCCATTAATCTACTGAGGGACATCTGGGTTGGTTCCAGATCTTAGCTATGGTAAATAATGCTGCAATAAACATAGTCGTGCTGATAGCTTTAGTGTGGTCTTGTTTGTGACCATGTGGGTAAATGCCCAAAAGTGGGATTGCTGGGTCATAGGGGAGCTCTATGTGGAGTCTTTTGAGGAACCTCCATACTGCTTTCCAAAGTGGTCCAACAAGTTTACACTCCCACCAACAATGCAGTAAAGTTCCCGTCTGTCCACATCCCCTCCAACATCTGTTGTTATTAGAGTTCTTGATTTTTGCCATTCTAACTGGGGTGAGATGGTTCTCAATGTTGTTTTGATTTGCATTTCTTTTATGGCTAGGGAGGTTGTGCCTATTTGGCCATCCTTCTTTCTTCTTAAGAGAAGTTTCTCTTTAAGTCTTTACCCACTTATTTATTAGCAGTTGTTTCTTTGAAGATTTGTTGTTGGGGGATTTAATTTTTTGAGTGCCAGATATATTTTATATATGAGACTCTTGTCCATTGTGTGACTAGTGAAGATCTCACAAACTTTCTATTGATCTGGCTAGCTATATCCTTTGCCACGCAGAAGCTCTGCAATTTCATGCAATTCCATTTGTACAACCTTTCTTTGATTTGTTGTGTTTCTGGGTCTCTATCAAGAAAATTTCGGCTTGTGCCAACAAGACCTAGTGTTTCTCCTATTCCATCCTGTAATGTTTTCAGAGTGTCTGCTTTGACTCCGAGGTCTTTGATCCGTTTGGAGTTGATTCTGGTGCAGGGTGATATATAAGGATCTAGCTTTAGTTTTCTACAAGTAGCTAACCAATTTTGCCAGCGCCATTTACTGAAGAGGCTGTCTTTCTTCCATTCTATTTTTTAGCTCCCTTATCAAAGATTAGATGGCTATAGGTCTGTAGGTTCATTTCTGGGTTTTCAATTCTATTCCATTGATCCTAAGGTCTGTTCTTGTGCCAGTACCAAGCTGATTACTATGGCGTTATAGTAGAGTTTGAAATTTGATATTGATATTCCTCCAGCACTGTTCATTCTGTTGAGGATCATTTTTGCTATTCGGGGTCTTTTATTGTTTCATATATATTTTTGGATTGCCTATTCTATTTCCTTGAAGAATGAGGTTGGAATTTTGATAGGTATCACATTGACTTTGTAGATAGCCTTGGGAAGTGTTGCCATTTTCACGATGTTGATCTTTCCAATCCAGGAGAATGTGAGTTTTTGCCATTTTCTAAGTTCTGTTTTGATTTCCTTTATCAAGTTTTTAAAGTCTTCATCATAGAGGTCCTTCACTTCTTTGGTGAAGTTAATTCCTAGGTATTTTATTTTGGGGACACTAGTATGAATGGAGTTGCTTTCCTAATTTCAGCCAAACTTTTCTCATTATTGGCATACTGAAAAGCCATTGATTTTTGAGGGTTAAATTTATACCCTATACTTTGCGAAAATTTTGAATCAGCTTGAGTAATTTGGCAGTGGACACTCTGGGATTCATTAAATACATGATCATGTCATCTGCAAAGAGGGAGAGTTTTATTTCTTCTTTCCCTATTTGGATCCACTTTATGCTTGCATCTTGTCTTTTTGATGTAGCTAGACATTCTAATACTAGATTGAAGAGAAGTGGAGAGAGTGGACATCCTTGTCTCATTCCTGAGTTAAGAGGAAATGGCTTTAGTTTTTCACCATTAAGTATAATGCTGGTTGTAGGTTTGTCATATACAACCTTTATTGTATTGAGGAATGTTCCATAGATTCTTAATTTTTCCAGAACCTTCATCATAAAGGGGTGTTAGATCTTGTTTAATGCTTCTTATGCATCTGAGATAAGCATGTGCTTCTTATCCTTGCTCCTGTTGATGTGATGAATTATATTAATTGATTTGCATACATTGAACCAGCTTTGTATGCCTGAAATGAATCCTATTTGATCGTATTGTATGATTTTTTGGATGAATTGTTGAAGTAGATTGGCCAAAATTTTGTTGAGAAGTTTTGCATCAATGTTTATCAAAGAAATGGGTCTATAGTTCTCTTTCTTTGATGAGTCCCTGCCTGGATTTGTGATGAGGGTTATGATGGCTTCATAGAATGTGTTCAGTAGTGAACTTTCTCTTTCAATTTCATTGAAGAGTTGAAGGAGTATTGGTGTGAGCTCTGTTTTCAAGGCCTTGTAGAATTCTGCTGTAAAGCCATCTGGTCCTGGGCTTTCTTAGATGGGAGATCTCTTATTGCTGTTTCTATTTCAATGCTTGATATGGGCCTGTTAAGATGGTTTAACTCATCTTGGTTTAGTTATGGCATGTCAATATTTGCTAGGGAAAGATCCATTTCTGCCAAGTTCTCAAACTTACTAGCATAAAGTTTTGAGAATTATTCCCTTATAATGTTCTGAATCTTGGTTGTTTCTGTGGTGATGTTTCCATTCTCATCTCTGAGTTTATTTACTTGGGTGTGTTCTCTTCTCTTACTGATAAGATTTGCTAAGGGTCTGTCAATTTTGTTAATTTTTTGAAGAGCCAACTCTTCGTTTTGTTGATTTTCTATAAGTTTTTTGGATTCTAATTCATTTAATTCTGATTTAATTTTAATCGTTTGTTTCTGTCTACTGGATTGGGGTTTATCTTGCTGCTCTTTTTCAAGGAGACTCAGACATCTCATTAAATTGTTGGTTTCAGATCTCTTCAATTTGTTGATGTAGGAACTCAGAGCTATAATCTTGACCCTGAGAACTGCATTTGCTGTGTTCCAGAGGAGCTGGTAATTTGTGTGCTCATTTTTGTTGAATATCATGAACATTTGAATTTCCTTTCTAATCTCTTCCATGACCCACTCACAGTGGGTCAGCCTCCATGTGTTACCGGACCCTCTTTAGTGGCTTTTTGTGTTGAGTTCTAATTTTATTACCTTGAGGTCTGAAAGAATGCAAGGTATAACTTCAATGTTTCTGAATTTAGACAAGTTTGCTTTGTGGCCTAAAATGTGGTTTATTTTAGAAAATGTTCCATGTGCTGCTGAGAAAAACGTGTATTCTGATGCTGCTGGGAGAAATATTTGGTGGATGTCTGTTAAATCTAGTTGATTCATGCAGTTGTTTAGATCTGGGGTTTCTCTGTTGAGTTTTGCCAAGTTCATCTATCTAGTGGGGAAAGTGGTGAGTTCAAGTCCCAAACAATTAATGTCTTTGGATTATGTGGGATTTGGGGGAAAGTAGTGTTTCCGAGATAAATTTAGGTGCTCTGTTGTTTGGTGAATAGATATTTAGAATTGTAATATCCTCCTGAGGGAGAGATCCCTTAATTAGTATGCAGCGAACTTCTTTATCTTTTCTCACGAATTTTAATTTGAAGTTTATTTTATCTGATATTAGGATTGCAACTCCCGCCTGTTTATGTAGGCCATTTTCTTGGTAGATTTTGTTCCAGACTTTCAAATTGAAAATGTGTTTGTTTTTATGGGCAAGATGTGACTCCTGAAGCCAGCAGATAGAAGGATCTTGCTTTTTAATCCAACTAGACAATCTATGTTGCTTAATTGGACAGTTAAGTCTGTTAATGCGGAGAGGTAGGATTGAGAGGTATTTGGGAGTTCCTGCCATTTTATCAAATTTTTGGAGAGCTGCAGCAACTGGATTCTTCCTATGGTTCTTGGATTCACAGTTTGTGTGTGGTTTCTTGGCCTTTATTGTGGTCTTGTTGGTTTTCTATGTGTAGGACATCTTTAAGAATCTTTTGTAGGGCTGGTTTGGTGGAGATGTATTGTTTCAATTTTTCTTTGCTATGGAAGGTTTTTATTTGACCTTCAGTTATGAAGGATAGTTTAGCTGGGTACAGCATTTTTGGTTGAAAGTGTTTGTCTTTAGGGCATGGCATACATCATTCCAGGCTCTTCTTGCTTTGATTGTCTCTGCTGGGAAATCTTAGGTAATTCTAATTGGTTTCCCTTTATAGGTGATTGATCTTTTCCATTTGACAGCTTTAAGGATCTTTTCCTTGGTCTGAGTTGATCCTGTGTGGATTATAATGTGACAGTGGGATGTCCTATTCTGGTCTGGTCTATTTGGAGTTCTAAAAGCTTCTTGTATCTGAATAGGCCTATCTTTTTGCATGTTTGGGAAGTTCTCTGCTAGGATCCTGTTAAACAATTTTCCTAGACCTTTAACTTCTGTTTCTAGGTGCTCCCATTACCCTCAGATTAGGCCTTCAGATGGTGTCTTCCAAGTGTTGGATTGATCTATCATATTTCTTGGATTTGTCTTGGATGTTTATATGTTCTTTCTCTATAATATCTAGGCTGTCTTCAATCCCCGAGATTCGATCTTCTGCATGGTCTAACTTGCTGTCAAGACTTTCTACTTTGTTTTTTATTTATTTTCCTTCTAATTGGTCAGCTTTGATGGCTTCAAATTCTTTGTCGAAGCTTTGTTTTAGATCTTGTATGAACTTCTTTACTTCCTTAATTTGGTGTTCAGTGTTTATTCTCAAATCACTTAGTTGATTGGTTATGGTTTCCTTGGACTCCCATTCCTTCTGTTGGGTTCCATTCAGCATTCCCTTTGTGGTCTCCCTGACTTCCTTCAGCTCTTTGTTAATGGATGTCATGAATGCCTTTAGTAATCTTTGTGTATTCTCTTCCTGCTCTCTCAATTCTTGTATTACTCTTTGATTAGCTTCCTCACGTTCACGTAAGTCCTGTAGTTCTCTTTGAGTATTCTCAACCTGCTCCCGCAATTCCTGCCTTTCTCTTTGAGTGTTTTCAAATCAAGCTGCTCACACAATTCCTGTATCAGTTTTTGAGTAGATTCCTCACGCTCATGATATTCCTGTATTAACCTTTGGTTTGCCCCCTCTCTCTTCCTATCACACTCATACAAAGTCCTTTGCAGGTTTTCAATATTTTCATTCACCATGTTTACCAGAAGTGTTTTTAGAGCTATTTGGGAGCTCTCCTCTGGATTATTCATTATCTGTTCTGTCCCTTTATTATCATGAGTGGGAGTTGAGATACCTGGACTTGCCATTTTTCTTGTGTTTTTTCTGGCTTACTCTGCCCATTTGGGAAGAGAGTAACACCAGTTTTGTGCTAGAACACTATCTTAAGGCAAGCATCAAACAAAGTCTGTCGTTGCACAGTCAAAGTCTGCTGATACAATCAAGTTAAACAGATATATCTATTCAACAGCAAACAACTATATATTCATGGGCTAAGAACAGCAAAGAAGAATTTTGCAAACCAAAAATTGTTAGATTTAGTGAGAGATGTGGGTCAAAATAGGAATAGAGGAATGTGGAGAGGCAGAGGGAGAGTTAAGTAAGTCCTAATCTCAAAGTGGGAAATATGTTGGATAGAATGAAAGTAGAGAGAGAAAAAAAAAGAAGAAAGAGAAAGAAAAAAGAGACAAGAAAAAATATAAAAGCAAAAATTAAAAAGTGCAATGCTTAAAAATTATGCAGCTTTGAATCAAAACAACATTGAGATATCACCCCACCCCAGTAAGAATGGCAAAAATCAAGAACTCTAACAACAACAGATGCTGGAGGGGATGTGGACAGAAA